>NC_136960.1:5696334-5766334 GCF_032717465.1 Coenobita brevimanus | reverse complement strand
GAGGAAATGAAAAAAGCATATACACCTGTATGTAGAGAAATGATGTTATGTAGTAGACTTAGAAATGAAAAAGTATATATGTGGAGAGATGACGTGTAAGTGTGTAGGGGTGAACAGGTGTAGGTGTGGCAGGTGTGTAAGCAGGCCATGTACACACCTGTCAACACCCACACCATTTCCACGAACACCGGCCATGGCGCTAGAATTCAGGATTAAGGCTGTGTGTGTGTGTGTGTGTGTGTGTGTGTGTGTGTGTGTGTGTGTGTGTGTGTGTGTTTCCATCAATACACCGCGAACACAAGCTTGAAATATAAACAAAAAACAATCATGTGTGTTTATATACAAGAGATTTTTTTTTTTTTACGAATATACGTAAAATACAACAAAGGTAAGACGCTTGGGAGGAAGAGAAAGAGAAAAAGATATTACTGAAGAAAAAAAATAAAACGAGAAAACAAAAAATTCAAACCTAGAAAAGAATAGAGATGGAAGGATGAGGAAATAGAGAGAGAGAGAGAGAGAGGGGGGGGGATGGAGGGAGGGGGAACTAAGTCATAACAAAGAAAAGAGTAAAACATTCAGGGAACAACGTAAATGTGTTTTGGTGGAGCTTCGTCCTGTTACTGCTCTCTGACACGAGCTGCCTGTCCCCTACTCCCTGTCCCCTACCCTCTGTCCCCTACCCCCTGTCCCCTATTCCCTTACCCTCTCCCCTGTCCCTTCCCTTGCTATCAGTCCCCTCTCCCTACTCCTTTCTGTAGTCCCCTCTCTCGGTACCCATCCTGCTGTCTAGTCCCCTCTCCCTGTCCCCTTCCGCTGCTCAATCCCCCTTCTCTTGTATCCTCTCCCTCTCCCTTCCCTTGCTATCTAGTCTCCTCTCCCTGTCCCCTTCCTGCTGTCTAATTCCCTCTCCCTGTATTCCACTGTTCAATCCCCTATTTCTTCTACTCCCTCCCTGCTATCTGGCACGAGCTGTCTCTCCTGTTCCTTCTCCAGGGAATTCTTCTCTCCCTGACCTCGTCCTCTATCTTCGCTGTCCAGTCTACCTCTCTTCTATATTTTCCTCACCTTCCGCTGCTTGTTTCAGCCCCTTGTCTCCTCTCTGCTGTCTCTCTTCTCCCTATTATCTCTCATCTCCCTTCTCCCTTCCCTGCAGCCTCCCCCCTTTCACCTCTCCCTCCCCCATCTTCTTTTTCTATCTCTCTCCTTCCTCTTTCCCTACTTGTTTCATCCCCTTGTCTCCCCTCTGCTGTCCGTCCTCTCCCCATTACCTCTCACCTCCCTCTCCTCCTCCTCCTCCTCCTCCTTCCACTGTCTCTCCCCGCCTGTCTGCATGCTGTCTATCTCTGTCCCCACCCTGATCTCACTCATAATCTGCTTAGCCTAATTTTCACCATCAAATCATCGACTCACATCCTCTTAAAACTCTCAATCAATCCACATCATACTCTCATAATAAGTCCATCGTCCCGCCTCAACAGAAACCAACAGAAACCATCTTTGTGGAGGTCGCTTCCTCACACAACCAGCAACCACTGTGACCTCTAACCACACCACTAACAACAACCATACACACATACATATACATACATACATACACACACATATATATACATACACACATACACATAAATACACACATACATACATACACACATACATATATATACATACACACATACACATAAATACACACATACATGCATACACACATACATATACATACATAAAATAAGATGTGAGACCCATACCTTCAATGTTTCTCTCTGATTTTCGGTCTGATAAATATAACTAAAAACTCACGCCTTTTGAAATGACACGATAAAATACGACGCGCGGTTACGGCGAGATGATATGAAGTGCAGCATTTCACAGCTCTTCCTTCTGTCTTTCATGATGTAACGCACCGCTGTAGCCTTGAATTCTCGTCGGTTATGGAAGCCCTCCTAACACCTTTTCCTTAGCGATTTATTTATGAATATGGCTGGCTAATATCCTTTTTGTACGTTATTTATGCAGAGTGTGGTGATATTGGAAGGATTTATGTAACACAGAAGAGGACAGTAAGGTGTAATAAGCAAAATAAATCGCTTAGGAAAAGGTGTTTGGGGCCACAGTTGTACAATCAACAGGTGTACTGCTGCCACTGTCCTCACACCAAGAAATACCTCAATCTACCTACCACTAATCTACCACCACAACTACCACAATCAACCCGCCACTCTACCTCACCTCTACCTCTACTCTAGTACCCAGACTCCTATAACCCTGTGGCGGTCTACTAATCTACCTGCCACTACACTACCCTACCACTCCACTACTCTACCACTACACCACTCTACCACTACACCACTCTACCACTACACCACTCTACCACCACACCCTTGAGCTCTACCGTCTGAACATAACCATTAACCCCTCCATTACCTCTCTACAAATGGCAAGGTGAGGGTATGAAAGGAAAGGGAGGGGCAGAGGGAGGGAGGTGGTGAGGAGGAGAGGGAAAGAGGGAAAGGGGGGAGGTGGGGAGAGAATGATTGGGAGGTGGGGAGGGGGAGGGAGGGAAAGAGGAAAAGGAGGGAAAGGGGAGGAAGGGGGGAGGGGAAAGAGTGATTGGGAAGTGGGGAGGGGGAGGGAGGGAAGGAGGGAAAGGGGAGGAAGGGGGGGAGGTGGGGAAGGAATAACTGGGAGGTGGGAAGGGGGAGGGAGGAATTGGGAGGTGGGGTGGAGAGGGAAAAGGAGGGAACGATTGGGAGGTGGGGTAGAGAGGGGAGAGGAGGGACAGAAATGAGATGGAAAGGAAAGAGGGAGGGATTGGGAGGTGGGGTGGGATGGGGTGGGGAAAGGAGAGGAAGGAGGCAAGAGGGAAGTGGGGTGGGGAACGGAAAGACGTAGGGATTGGGAGGTGGGGTGAGGAGGGGAAAGGAGAGAGGCAAGGAGGAGGGGCGGCTGGGTAGGGGAGAGGAGGGAGGGACTGGGGGATGGGGTGGAGGGGAAAGGAGGGAAGGAAGAGGGAGCTGGGAAGGGGTGGGGAAAGGAATACGAAGGGCAGGAGAGAGAGGAGTAGGAAGGGACATGGAGGTAGGGAGGGGGAGAGGAGAGGTAAGAAGGGAAAGGGAATGGTAGGGTAAGGAAGTGTTCATATGGTGGGGGTAGGAAAAGAGGAAGGAAAGGATAGAGGGAGGGATGGGCGGGAGGTGGAGGAACGGAGGAGGGGAACGGGGATGGGGTAGGGAGGAAGAGAAAGGGAGAACTATGGGAGAGAGAGAGAGAGAGAGAGGGAGAGAGACAGGTAGCGAAGGGTGAGGGGAGAAAGTGGAGGGAGGGAAAGGGATAGAAGAGGTATGAAGGGAAAAGGAAAGGAGAGGTAGCAAGGATCAAGGAAAGACAGTGAAGGGAGGGGGAGGCGAATCGGAGAAGAGAGGGGAGGAGAACGGAGGGCAAGGAGGTACAGGGAGGGGAGGGAAGAGGGGAAGAGAGAGAAATATAGAGGGGACTATGGAGAGCGTAAAGAGAGGTGAAAACATAGGAAATGAGGTAAGGCAAGTTGTGAATACGAAGTGAGGAGAGGGAGTAAGTGAGGGAGGGGGGGATTGAGTGAGGGAGGGAGAGTGAGTGAGGGGGAGTGAGTGAGTGAGGGGGAGTGAGTGAGGGAGGGGGAGTGAGTGAGGGAAAGCAATGAAAGAGGTTGTACTCTGAGTGACAGAGAAAACACTGAGGAAGGAAGGGGAAGGGGAAAGGAAAGGAGAGGAGAGAGAAGGAAGGGAAGTGGAGCTGTGAATATGGGCGACAAGAGAAGGGAAGGGAAAGGGAGAGGAGGAGAGGGATGGGGAGCACGGAGATGACTGACAGTGAATGGAACAATGAAAGGAAAAGTTAAAGGAAAAGTTTGAATGAAGTGGGGAAACAGAGGAAAGAGAAAGAACAGAGGAAGTGAGGGGAGGGGAGGGGAGGGGAGGGGAGGGGAGGGGAGATAGACTATGAACATGAGGGGGGGAAGGGGGGGGTCAGGGTGGAGGAGAAGGAAGAGAGCAACGAAAGGAGAAATTGTAGTTTGAGTGAAAGAAACAAATGAAAGGGAAGGGAAAGAAAGGTGAGAAGAGGGGAGAGGGAGGGAACAGGAGGGGAGGGAAACAAGAGTGGGGGGAGTGGGGAGGAGTGGAGCATTGAAAGGAGAAGTTGTAGTTTGAGTGAAGGGGTGGAGGGCGAAATCCATTGCAATTATGATTAATGATCAAAGGTAGCCACTAATGGACTGGGTGGTGGTGTTGCCCTATCGACTCACTGACCACTTCCTCACTTCCTCGTGCTGTCACTCCACTACACCAATACACACTACACCACACATCACTATACCACACATCACATCACACTATAACACACAGCACTATACTACATCACACTACCACAGCACCCCACACAACACTATACCAAATAATGCCACACCACACTACACTTCACCACAGTACCCCACACCACACCACATTACACCATAGTACCCCATATCACACCAAACCACAGTACCCCACACCACACCACAGTACCCCACACCATACCACAGTACCCCACACTACACCACATCTCAACAGGACTCTAAACCAAACATCACACTATTCCACGACACACCAGCACCACACCGCATCACACCACACCTCACCTCAACACTACACTCCAGAACAACACTACATTACAAAACAAAGCACTCCATCACAGTACACCACACCATAATCAACAACACTACACTACCCAACAAAGTATACCTTATCTCACCATACTACACCACACCTCACAACATCATATTCAACCAACACACCCCAGACCACACTAGACCACACCACACCACTCCACATCACACCACACCACACCACACCACACTTCGCACAGGTGAGGACGGCAATATTAAGTCAAGGTAACAACAAGTTCCAATTCCTGTCTACTTCCTGTCTCAAACTATCTTTCTTTTCCGTGTTTAAACCCTTTCAACCCGACGACGTGTTTTAAGTGGATTTTTGCTTCTACCGGACGATTTTATTCTAGTTAGGAAAAAGCCACTCGTACTGAAAGGGTTAATGTGGATTATAGAATGACAGATAGACTGACAGATAAACAGATGGGTGGATGGATGGAGAGACAGAGAAGAGACAGATAGATAGACAGATAGATTGATGGATGGATGGACAGACACAAACAGATAGACACAGACACAAAGATTGACAGATACAGACAGATGGATGGATGAATATACGGTGTACGGAGAGAGAGAGAGAGAGATAGAGAGAGAGAGAGAGAGAGAGAGAGAGAGAGAGAGAGAGAGAGAGAGAGAGAGATGCATTAATGACCTGAGTTGAATATTTACAAGCTTCGAACTCATGCTGACAATTCCCGGTAACTTTTACAACATTCACTATCTCTCTCTCTCTCTCTAACTAACTAATCTTTATTAATTTCTATCTCTTGCCACTCGCTCCACTCCATTACCGTCTCCCCCTCTCTTCCTCCACTCCATACTCCTTCTTTGCTTTCAATTATTACTAATCTTCTTATACTTCTCCCGCCTTTCTCCTCCTTCTTCTTGCTCTACATCCTCCTCCTTCCTTCCTTCCTTCCTTTTCTGTTCTTCCTCCTCATTCTCTTCCTACTTTCCTTCCTTTTCTGTACTTCCTTCACATCCTCTTCCTACTTTCCTTCCTTTTCTGTACTTCCTCCCCATCCTCTTCCTTCCTTTTTCTGTTCTTCCTCCCCATCCTCTTCCTTCCTTCCTTCCTTCCTTTTCTGTTCTTCTTCCTCCACATCCTCTTCCTTCCTTCCTTTCCTGTTCTTCTTTCTCTCCGTCCTCTTCCTTCCTTCCTTCCTCTTCCTACTTTCCTTCCTCTTCTGTTCTTCCTGCCCATCCACTTCCTTCCTTCCTCTTCTGTTCTTCCTGCCCATCCTCTTCCTTCCTTCCTCTTCTGTTCTTCTTACCCATCCTCTTCCTTCCTTCCTCTTCTGTTCTTCCTGCCCATCCTCTTCCTTCCTTCCTTTTCTGTTCTTCTTCCTCCACTTCTTGGTCTTCCCATCCCTCCTCTAGCTCATCTTCTTATACTCATTCTTCCTCTAACTTTCTTCTAATACTCAACTCTCCTCCTCCTCCTCCTCCTTTCTTCTTTTATCTTCCTGTTTTTCGCTTTCCTGTAACTTCAAATTTTTCCCTCATTTCTTCCCCTCTTTCCTATCTCCTCCTTCCTCCTCTAACACTATTTTCCTCCTCCTCCTCCCCCTTCTTCTCTTTCCCCCTCCCCCTTCTTCTCCACCACCACCACCACCTCCTCCTCCTCCTCCTCCTCCCTGTTTTTAAGGATAAGCTGCTGGTGTTAAACTTTGATGATAAATTCTTGGTATTAACCCTCTCGCTCTCTCACTCGCTTTCTTTCACTCTCTCTCTCTCTCTCTCTCTCTCTCTCTCTCTCTCTCTCTCTCTCTTTTATCCTCGCTTACTCTTTTTCAACTCATTCATTACGACAGTCTCTCTCTCTCTCTCTTCTCTCTCTTTTACTAATTTTTCACCCAATATTATACTAATTACGAGAGAGAGAGAGAGAGAGAGAGAGAGAGAGAGAGAGAGAGAGAGAGAGAGAGAGAGAGAGTTATTTCTATTTCAATTATTTCTTCCAAAATTACCAGACGATTTCCTCCAGCCCAGGAAAGCCCTCTCGTAGTGAAGGGGTTAATGGCCTTGCTGAATAAAATCGTCTGGTGGAAGCAAGAATAATATATAACGGAGGTACGGAAGTAACTACATCATATGAGGGGATGGTAGAATGGAGAAGCTAAAGATTATAGAAGTGACTGAATAGCCATTACAGGTACCTACAAAATGTAATAATGACTAACAATAATAATAATAACAATAATAATAATAACAATAATAATAATAATAATAATAATAATAACAATAATACCGGTAGTAGTAGTAGTAGCAGTAGTAGTTTTTGTAGTAGTAGTAGTAGTACTAGTAGTAGCAGCAATAATAATAATAATAATAATAATAATAATAATAATAATAATAAAAACGGATCCACTGAAATCACGTATTAACTCATTTGTATGCCTTGTAAATTATTCCTTAAAAAAAAAAGTCTGTCAGTTAATATATTTCCTGTTTTACTCGGCATGTCCTTGTACGTCATCCGGTATTGAACACACACACACACACCACTTTTACATAAAAACTTCACACAAACATACAAAAACACTCGTACATAAAAACTTCACACACACACACACACACACACACACACACACACACACACACACACACACACTTACCACATACACATAAATAAAAACACTAATTCATAAAAATTCTCTCTCTCTCACTCACTCTCTCTCTCTCTCTCTCTCTCTTCCTCCCAACACCTCCTTCAGTTACGCCTCTCCTTTATTTTCTCCTCCTTTATTACTCTAACCTTTACCAGACGATTTTATTCAGCTTAGTCAAGACATAACAGTAGTGGATGGATAATGAAAAAAATCCACCAACCTTATTACTACGATTAAATATAAAATCGTCTGGGAAGTGAGAATAACGGAGTCATCGTACTGAAGGGGTTAATTTCCTCCCCACATCCTCCTTTATTTCTCTCTCTCCCCAAACGTCTCCCTCTGTCCTATTTAATGCATTAGTTTTTTTTTTCTTTCCTCCTTTCTGTAAACGTTCCTTCTCCCTCCTCACTCCCTTTCCTTTCTCTCCTCCCCTTCCCTCCCTGTCTTCCTCTTCTTTTTTCCCTACCTCTCTCCCTTCCCATCTCACTCTTCTACCCTCCCTTTGGCCACTTACCTCCTCCTCTCCAAACCTCCCTCTCCCTCCTTGTCCTCACTTCCCTCCTCACTCCCTTTCCCTTCTCTCCTCCCCTTCCCTCCCTCTCTCCCTTCCCTCCCCTCCTTCCTATCTCACTCCTCTACCCTCCCTTTGCCCCCTTACCTCCTCCTCTCCATACCTCCCTCTCCCTCCTTGTCCTCACTTCCTCCTCCCTCTTTACCTTCCTCCACCTCCTACCTTCCATCCGTATCTTTTTTCTCTCTTTATTTTCCTCTCTCTCTCTTCTTTCTTACCAGCCTCGAAAGGACCAATAATTTACAGTTATTTGCTTTCCTTTTTGCTGCTCTGTGCCTTCCCTTTCTTTCTCTCCCTCCCTTCCCCTCCCCTTTCCTTCTCTCCCTCCCTCTCTCTCCCTCCTTCTCTCTCTCTCTCTCTCCCCTACCTCCTCTTATCCTCCTCCTGTACCCATCCTTCCCTACCTTATTCAACCTCCCTCACATTTTCCAAACCTCCCCCTCCTCCTCCCCTCTCCCCTCTATTCCCAATACCCCTTTTTCATCCTCCCCTTCTCCCCAGATCCTCCTCTTTCCCCTCCCCATCCCGTCCCCACCACCTTCACTCTCCCCATTCTCTCCGCTTCCCTTCTCCTCTCCCCACCCTCCTTTCTCCTTCCTCTTCCTCCAATTCTTCAGTCATCTCTCCTCTTCCTTCTCTCTCTCTCCATCATTTCTCCCCTCCCCTCTCCACTCAGCTCCTCTCCTTCCTCTACCCCTCCCTTCTCCTATTCCCATTCCCTTCACCCACCCATCTCTCCCTTCGTTTCTCCCCTTATCCCTCTTCTTTCTCCCCTCTCCCTTCCTCCGTTTCCCCCCCTCATCCCTCTTCTTCCCCCCTCTCTCTCTTCCTCCGTTTCTCCCCTCATCTCCCCTTCTCTCCCACCCCTCCCTTCCTCCCCTTATCCCTCTTCCTCCCCCCTCTCTCTTCCTCCATTTCTCCCCTCCCCCCTTTCTCTCCCCCCCATCAATGGCGTGGCCGTCCCCTTGCATGACCGACGCGAATAACACATTTTTCGATACACAATTCTTTCATTTCGGCCGCGCTATCATAACTCCTGGCGCGGGGGGAGGAGGAGGAGGAGGAGGAGGAGGAGGAGCAAGGGGAGGAAGAGCAAGGGGAGGAAAATATGGATGATGATGATGATGATGATGATGAGGAGGAGGAGGAGGAGGAGGAAGAGAAGCAAGGGGAGGAAAAGCAAGGGGAGGAAAATATGGATGATGATGATGATGATGATGATGAGGAGGAGGAGGAGGAGGAGGAAACAATGCGAACATACGAAAGGGAAAGAAAAGGGTTGGATAAAAAGAAATGAATGTGTAAATAAGAATATAAAACCAAAACAGGAAGGAGAAGAGAGGAAACAGAAGAGAAATAGAAAGGAGAGAGAAATGGGAAAGAGAATAAGGGAGGAAATGGTGAGAAACTGGAAGAGGGAAAGGAGAATTAATGAGGGAAAAGGAAAGAAGGAAAGTTACTGAGGAGGGTAGGGAAAGAGGGGAGGAGGAAAGTGGGAGAGAAGTGGGAGAGGTGATGGAGTGAAGAAAAGAGATGAAGAGGGGAAGGAGAATGAATGGGGAAAAAGAGGGAAAGAGAAAGAGTGAAAAAAAGAGAATAGTCAAGATACAATGGAAAAGGGAAAACAGGAATACCGAGGGAAGAGCAGAGAGGGGAGGGAGCTCAATGGAGGGAGGGAAGGGAGCGCAATGGTGAGAGGGAAGGGAGAGGACAGGGAAAGGGAGGGAAGGGACAGGAGGGGAAGAAGGAGGGAGCGGACAGGAGGGAGGGAAGGGAGGAAGGTAAGGGACAGGAGAGGGGGTGGGAGGGTAGGGGGGAGGACGAGGGGTGGAGCTGGGGAGGGGAAAGGAGGGGAAGCACAAAACAGTTAATCCGTTCTGGCCTTGCTGAGGGGAAAGGAGGGGAAGGGGATGAGGGGAGAAGAGGTAAGGGGAGGATGGAGTGAGGGGGGAAAAGGAGGAAGTAGGGAGGGAAGAAATGTTAAGGGGAGGAGAAGAATAAGAGGAAGAGAGGTGAGGGGAAAAATGGAATGAGGGGGGGTGAGGGAAAGAGGAAGTCAAAGGAAGAGGAAGTCAAAGGAAGAGGAAGGAAGACTATGACAAGGGATGAAGAATAAAAAAAAAAAAAAAACGAAATGAAACCAAAAGAATTTATGAAGAAATAAATATATGAAAAACAGAAAAGCTAGCAACACGACAGATGAAAAAAACAAACAAAAAACTCCACAATGATGCAGGAAACAGCTCCCCAGTAACAACAACAATAACAACAACAACACGCAGGTTCAGTGACACGACAGACATCGGTTCCATTTCTGCTGGAAGATTCGCCATAGAAAAGAAAAACAAACAAACGTACCCTAAAAAAACCACCTTATCCTTACACACACACACACACACACACACACACACACACACACACACACACACACAAACCGTACTTTAGGAAAAACACCTTATTCCACACACACACACACACACACACACACACACACACACACAAACCGTACCTTAAGAAAAACACCTTATACCACACACACACACACACAAACCGTACCTTAAGAAAAACACCTTATACCACACACACACACACACACACACACACACACACACACACACACACACACCTGACCACACTTAAGCACACTAATATGGCAAAGTGAACGCACCTGCATTCACCTGAACTCTTTTCCCATCAACACGTAACTCGGGGTAAGAAACGATAATTAACATCAGATAAATAATAATAATAATAATAATAATAATAAGGATGATGATGGTAATGATGATAATGATAAAAGTGATGATGATAATGATCATGACAGTGATGATGATGATAATAACGATAATAATAATAATAATAACGGAACTGACCTACAACGAAGAAAATCATTCACCACACGATCACCACCACCACCACCATCAAAACATTACATCACAAACAGAATGACAGGTTAATTAATACAACACAAAGGTATGCACTGCCCAGGACTAAGGTAATTAAAGGTAAGGTGGATAGTGACCTCATTACAACGTCATTTCCGATACCACCTCACCTGACACACTTCCTCACGTCATCACCTCACGTCATTACCAACGAAGGGGGAAGGGGTCATCTAAGAAATGCATTATTTTTTTTACTAGTCATTACCACCTCACAAGACACACTCCCTCATGTCATCTCATGTCATTACCACAAGGGAGGGTCAAACTAAACTATTTTTATTTTTCATTAACGTCATCACACACACACACACACACACACACACTCAAGGCAGCTATATACAAGGACATAAACACTGACCAATGTTGTGTGTGTGTGTGTGTGTGTGTGTGTGTGTGTGTGTGTGTGTGTGAGAGAGAGAGAGAGAGAGAGAGAGAGAGAGAGAGAGAGAGAGAGAGAGAGAGAGAGACGTGGTTTGGAGATGGAACCGGGAACGAGGAGAGATAAAGGGGCGAGACCATGTACGAGAGGCTGGTGGTGTATCGTGTGGAGTCATTGCTGAGTAGGGACAGACACCTCTGGAAATAATTTTTGTCGAGGCCGCCCCTCTCGGGATGCGACGTCAGGCAACAGACAGATAAACATTTGACTTGAAAGAAATACGTTGTGGCAATCACCCCCTGACATTTCACACCGTAAGAGGTACACACACACACACACACACACACACACACACACAACATACATGAAACGTATATAAGCTTATGAGAACATCTGAGTATTCCCTTACGGTATGCACACACACATACACACACACACACACACACACACACACACACACACATATGCACTTGGACAATTGACACTCCCAAACACATCAACACAGCAACAACGAAAGGTCTGCACACACACACACACACACACACACACACACACAAATGCACGTGGACAATTGACACACACACACACACACACACACACACACACACACAGGGAGCGGGAAAAAGAGCAGTAAAAACACCACATTAGCCATCGTTCATTACTTGATTACGCGTATTGTCATTACTCGTCCGAAAAATGGTGAAAACATCGAACTCATTTACATCGCGCATCCATCAACCTGTTAATGACGCCAGTATTTTAACGAGGCCCCATAAAGCAGCGATCAACTCCTCTACACTTCGCTCAGCACACCTCCAGGCCTGACTGATCACCTGTGCGAAACTAGGACGAAATAATATGGAAAGTGGAATAAGTGATAATGGTGATATTTTCCTGAGTGTTTTTCTTCATTTTGCGTTTTTCTTTTCTTTTTGGTACTTGGGTTTCGTGTTATAAGTAGTGAGCGAATCATAAAGGACTGAGTGAGTGAATGGTGGAGAGAGAGAGAGAGAGAGAGAGAGTCGGGGAGTAGTGAGAGAGGTAGGGGGAGGCGAGGTAGGGGAATGGGAGTGGAGGGAGGGGAAGAAAAGAGGGGATATTGGGAAGGGGAGTCACGGAGAGGGATGAGGGGAGATGCGGAGGAGGGGTAGAGGAGGAAGGAGAACAAGAAAGGGGGAAGGGGGGGGAAGAGGTAAAGAGAAAGAGGGAAAGGGAGATGGAAGAAAGGAGGAATTAAAAGAAAAGAGGGAAGGGGAAGGGGAGACAGGGAGAGAGATAAGGGGAAATAAGGAAGTAAGGAGGTGGGGTGAGAGGGGAGGTGGAGGAGGTAGAGAGGAGGGGGGAGGAAGTAAAGGGGAGGGGGGAGGAGGGAAGGGGGGGTAGAATGCGGGAAATGCAAATGTTTCCTGTGGTTGAGGACTACTAACCACACCCTCACCCCCCTACCACCCGCCTGGCAACCACACACACACACACACACACACACACACACACACCTGACTATACACACACACACACACACACATTAAAAAAAACACCATCACAATACATACCCACACCTCTACACCACACTACACAACAGCTCACCACCACACCACATTACCACACCAGACTTCTACTGTACACCACAACTATATCGCCACACCACACTACATCACACTACAGTCACACCACATTACAGCACACGACACTACACATCTACACCACCACACCATACCACATACATAACACTACAGTATATAGGCATCACCATACCATACCAAACCACATCACACCACACCACACTACACTACACCAAATAAGCATACCACAACAACGCATCACACCACACCACACCAAACTACATTTCACCACCGCAACACACACACACACACACACACACACACACACACACACACACACACAGGTGGAGGTGGTGGTATAGTGGATAGAGAAGTGGCCTGCTGTGTGAAAGGACGCGAGATCGAACGCAGACTCTCTCTCTCTCTCTCTCTCTCTCTCTCTCTCTCTCTCTCTCTCTGTACGTCACCTCCACTGTGTGCACATCACTAGATGCACACGAGGAAAGATGCACATGGGACCCAGCTCTGTACGTACCTGTAAAAGAGAAATAAAATACGGTAGAGAAATTATTAATATCGAAGGTGATCAAGAAAATAAAAAAATACAGGAAAAGTGAAAAATAAAAACAATGATAGAGGTGACGAAGAAAAAATAAGAGAAATAATAACGAGGAATAAAACTATAATAAAGAGCATTTAATTCCTCTACTGCAATTATTTCTTTATTTCTCCCTCTCACTATCATAATAAAATATTCAGTAAAGGAAGTCTTGTGGATATAAAAGGTAATCCACATGACGCTGGCCTCTCCTTCCTCGTCCTAGAAAATGAAATATAATGCTATGAAGCTTTATTCTGTGGTCAACAGGAATCACCCCAGCTATTTATCTATTTCCATTTATCTATCAGTCTATACCTATCTATCTACCTATTTATCTACCCATATCTATCCATCTATCTACCCATATCTATCTATCTATTTATATATCTATCTCAATACCCATATCTATCTTCGAAATAGACCCTGAAGTCTTTGCCCAGAGTTGGACACGTAAAAAATCTATCTATCTATCTATCTATCTATCTATCTATCTTCAGTCAGACGTCATTTATCCTCTACTCTCACTACTACCAAACGATGTGATTCAAGATAGTTAGCAATATATTAGTAGAGTGATTAATGATCATGTCTAATTACTTCATCTCGAAAAACATAAACAGAAAAACGGCCAGGTGAAAAAAAAATAATAAAAATTCAAAAGGTGTATTACTTCGTGTCGGAAATGCAATACACTCAGCACATTCCTTCCAGCGCCTTATTTCCTCATTTCCATTCTCTCTCTCTCTCTCTCTCTCTCTCTCTCTTCATTCCCATCACCTATACCCCTTCCTTCCCCTTCCCTGCCCCATTCATTCCCCCTCCTTCCCTTCATCAATTCTACCTCATTAATCCCCCCCCCACAACTGCTAGTCCTTATCAACCACACTTATCTGATACTTAATTGGCTGTGACGTCAGTAAGTGGCCTCATTTAAGTGTGCAAGTGATACCAACATTAAAGAGGCAGACCAATTTACCGTGGAATTTCGTGATGGATGAGAGAGAGAGAGAGAGAGAGAGAGAGAGAGAGAGAGAGAGAGAGAGAGAGAGAATAAAAATTGATAAAAATAGAGGGATGAGAAATAAAGAAAACAATGATGGCGAGAGAGAGAGAGAGAGAGAGGTGGTGGTGGTGATGAAATAGTGGAAGAGATGATAAACTGATAAGAACAGGAGATAGGAAATGAAGAAATCAATGTGTGTGTGTGTGTGTGTGTGTGTGTGTGTGTGTGTGTGTGTGTGTGTGTGTGTGTGTGAGAGAGAGAGAGAGAGAGAGAGAGAGAGAGAGAGATAATACCTGTGATAAGGTAATTACTAAGGGTCGTGTCGTACTGCGTTATTGTCATTAACTATTACCGGAACAGCTCGTTAGGACAGTTACAACCACACCTACCACACCACACAACCACACCTACTACCACTACCATACCTACTACCACAACCACACCACCTACCACTACCTCATCACCTACCTACCTTACACACAAAACTACCTACCACAACCACACGACTTACCTACCACACATAACCACCACCTACCACAACCACAACACCTACCACAACCACAACACCTACCACAACCGCAATCTCTATCACACCCACATCAAGCACCACACCACACACAACTACCCACCACAACCACACTACCTACCACACTACCCACAACCACAGTAACTACCACACCACCTACCACAACCCAGTAGAAACCACATTAAACACAAAAACTACAGTCACATTACAAAACCATTCACACAACCATACACATCATCATCATTAACATCATCATCACCACCTACGTTAAAACACACACACACACACACACACACACACACACACACACACACACACACACACACACACACACCTGTCAAGGAGGGGAATAAAACCGGACATGACACTGACAGGCAGGTGTGTGGCAGGTGATCAATACGGTGTCTCATAAGCAATTTCACCCATTCAGCCTGAGAACGTGTATCTTATATTCTCCAGTTTTATTATTATTATTATTTTATTCAGCTTCAAGAGGACGTATTTTTACTTTATTTTCTCTCTTTATTATTTTATTATCTTTATTCAGCTTCACAGACTGTAATAAAGGAATACGCTATGCTTGAACTTGGCCCAAAACTGCTATCTGTCCACCACCTTGAGTGCTGGGTTGTAGCAAGGGATTAGCACTAGAATATGGTGCTAGTCACATCATCATCACCACCACCACCATCATCATCATCATTACTGCCACCACCACCACCATCATCAACATCATCACCACCATCACCACCACCATCATCATCATCACCTACCTCACCACTGCCCTAACCTCATTTCCTACTGATACGAATAAGGCAGGCAGGATATATATAAAAGAAGAATAAGAAAAAAAAAAACTACATTTCACATCCTTTCACGTACCATCAAAGTCTTCAAAAGTACACATAACAAAGCCACTGAATTTTGACAAGATGTAGCTCTTTCAATCTAACAGTGTCTTTATAAATATTTTTTTCTTGCTATTTCCATGCTTTAATTAGAAATGGCCTCTCGTACTGAAGGGATTACTGAAAGCTATATATCTACTTCTACCTGTACGAAACTTTGCTATGAAGGTGAATGAAACTCTCTGAAAAACGGAAATAAAGGGAAATATATGTGAGTGGAGTGGTCAGGTATACGAGAGAGGGGGGGGGTGAACTGAGTGGGAGGGCGGCGTAATGGCAGGGGACAGGGCGACATGGAGGCGGTTTGTTTGTGGACACCCCATACGGGATTAAGGCGTCTGGCTATAGATAGATACACATATAGACAGAAAGAGAGAGAGAGAGAGAGAGAGAGACAGATAGACAGACACATATAGATAGGCAGACAGACAAACAAACAAAAATTGATGTATACTGAAAGACAAACAGATATAGATATATAGATAGATAGATAGAGATATATAGATAGATAGATAGACAGAGACAGATAGATAGACAGATGGAGTGGTTAAGTAGAAAAAAAAAACTCGAAAATAAAATCCATCATACAATACAGTAAAAACCTATATGAAAGCTGTCTAAAAAATTTCCATCCTTCCTTGTTTACACTTTCCTATGCCAGTGAATTGGTAAATAAACTTATATTATTAGACCAGCCGTGCTCCCCTTGCCCCCTCCCCTCACCCTCTCCCCCCACCACACGGTCTAAGGGTCAGTTTCTACCTCATATTTCAGGGTTATGTAACAGAGGGAGGCACACTGCTGGGGGAGGAGGGACAGAGGAGGAGAGAAGGGAGGGGTAGGAACGAAGGGAGGGAATGAGAGGAAGAAGGGAGGGAGGGAAAGGGAGGAGGAGGAGGAGAGGAAGCATAAATAGGCGAATAGGGAGAGATAGGAAAAGAGTAAGGTAAACAAAAGATGGAGAAAGAATTATAAAAGAGCAAGTAAATGAAAGTAAGAGTAGGGTTGGGGATGGGGATGAGGGTACGAGTTAAAGGAGATGGAATGGGGATAGGTGAAGAGGGCAGAGAAAGGGAGAGGGAAAACAAAGACCAAGAGAGTATGAGGGAAACGGGATGGATGAGGGAAGGAAAAAGGGAAGTCATAAGAAGAGGGAAGGATACGAGAAGGGGGATGAAAGTATGGCTAAAGATGGGAGAGGTATGAAGGAAGGAGAGTAGGGGATGGAGAGGACAGCTAAGAAGAATGGGAAGAAAAGGAAAAGGGAATGGAGAAAGGATGGGACAGGAAGAGGAAAATGAAGAGACAAGGATACATGATGGGATGGTGATGAATAGTAGGAGATGAAGGAAATGGGTGAGAGATGATGAAGGGAAGAAGCCAAGGAGAAGACAGCAGTGGAAGAGGAGGGAAAGGGAGGGATGTGAAAAGGAAGCAAAGAAATAAGGACGGAGAGGTATAAGGGTGGGGATGTAGAGGAAAAGGGAGAGGGATGGATGAAGGGAGAACAGAAAGGGGGAGGCAAGACACAGAACATGAAAACTGTGGAAAAGGCTGGAGGGAGAGAAGGGAAAAGGATGTAATGAAAAATGGGGAAGAGGCTGGAAGAAGGATGGGAAATGGAGGCACTGAAATATAGAGGGAAGGATAGAGGATAGGGGATGTAGACGATGGTACAAATTAAGGGAGATGAGGGAGGGATAGGTGAAGGGAGGAGCTTGAACGGGGACGAAGAATGGAAATGACGCAGAAGAGGAGACTGGCACAAAAGGCTAAAGGGGGAAAATGTGCAGAGAGAGAGGGAAGGAGAAGGCCGGAGGAAAAGGAAGCAACAGGAAGACAAGAAAGAGAAGAAAATGCGGAAAAGAAAGATGCAGAGAGACGTGCTAGGAGAAAGAGGAAATCGAAGGAAAAAGATGGAGGGGGAGGAAGTAATGGAAGAAAACGAAGAGGAAGAAAAATCATGAAACGCAGGAAAATGGAACAGGTAAGGGAAAAGGGGGAAAGAAGAAACTGGAGGAAACAAGAAGCAGACGAACGAGAAGGAGAAATACAAGAACCAGAAACAGTAACCCAAAAACTATATCCAATTCAGCACACAGAGCAGCACCTCCGCTATCTAATGCCTCAATAAAGCCAAATAAAATCGTCTACTGATATGAAGACTAGAATAATAAAAGGCATCATTGTAGTGAAGGAATTAAATGCGGAAACACGGCGGCCTTGCAAGACAGGTGAGCACCCCAGGTAATTACTCCACATCAGGTGATCGATTACCTTTACATCCTCGCTCCCAGGCTCTTACTCTCACTGGCTTTAGGAGATTTCGCAACAGTTTTTATTTAGTGGCTTATTCTGCATACTACTCCCTGAAATTGTCTTCTGTGTTCTTTATATCTCCTGTGTGTTCTGTGTTCACTGTATCTCATGTGTGTGTGTGTGTGTGTGTGTGTGTGTGTGTGTGTGTGTGTGTGTGTGTGGTAGGTAAAATAAATCGCCATGGAAGAGGAGTTACGGAGTCTCCATGCCAGCGAGAACACGGCGCTTAATGTAATCGCTACGTTAAACTGTCGGGAAAATGGAATCAACAGGTGCATTGCTTGGTTGCTCGTGTGTGTGTGTGTGTGTGTGTGTGTGTGTGTGTGTGTGTGTGTGTGTGTGTGTGTGTGTGTGTGTGTAATTAATGTGTATGCGTTAGTGTGAGTGACTGCGCTTGTGTTTATATGCTTTTGTGTGTGTGTGTGTGTGTGTGTGTGTGTGTGTGTGTGTGTGTGTGTGTGTGTGTGTGTGTGTGTGTGTGTGTGTGTGTAGCATAAATGTGTGAGAGGTGTGCAGGTATATTCAGTCCTTCTTTTCATCCTGAGAAAGCATTACGCAGGCACAAGGTAAACGTGGGACAAATTAGCGCCAGAAAAATGCAGGTGTAATTAACAGGGACTACAGGTGAGCAGACAGGTGTGGCCAGAGTGAGCACAGGTGTCGAACAGGGTGGAGGATATGTCGAATACGTGAAGACAGGTGGAGAAAGGTGTTTAATAAAAAGGAGTAGGACAAGGGCAGGTGTTGAGGAAGCTTGTAGTCGAATAGGTGAAAAAAAAAGGCTTAATTGGTTAAAATAGGTGTGGACAGGTGTGGGATGGTGGGTACAAGTGTCACGAAGGATGGTACAAACGTTATTGTGAAGTAAGGAGTAAGTGAAAATAAAGGAAGAATCAGCAAAGATGTTAGGTAAGTGAAGAAAAGTGTGGAACGGGCGAAGACAGGTGAGAATAGACAGGTGTGGGGTGAGGTAGGTGTAGAGTGAGATTAAGCAGGTAAGAAGTGGGGTAAGGCAGGTGTGGGATGGGGTGAGGCAGGTAGCAGTGAAGGGACAGGTGTGGGTTGGGGTGAGGAAAGTGTGAGGCGGGGTTTGGAAGAGTGAAACGGGGTGGGGAAAGTGCGGGGTGGGGTGGGGCAGGTGTGGGGTGAGGTGAGCCAGGTGTGGGGTGGGGTGAGGCAGGTAGCAGTGAAGGGACAGGTGTGGGACAGGGTGAGGCAAATTTTTGGATGGGGTGAGTCAGGTGTGGGGTGAGATGAGGCAGGTGTGGGGTGGGGTGAGGCAGGTCGCAGTGAAGGGACAGGTGTGGGACGAGGTGAGGAAGGTGTGGGACAGGGTGAGGCAAATTTTTGGATGGGGTGAGTCAGGTGTGGGGCGAGATGAGGCAGGTGTGGGGCGGGGTGAGGCAGGTAGCAGTGAGGGGACAGGTGTGGGACGGGGTGAAGGCCGCACCTGTCATTTACTGACCGTCATTATCTGTCATAAACCAACTCCGCCCCGCCCCTCCCACCAGCCTCCCTCCCTCCCTCCCTCTCTCCCTTCCTCCCTCGTCCTCTCACTCTTCACCTTCTTCCCTTCCTCCACCTTCTCTCTTCCTCCCTCCCTCCCCAATCCTCTCACTCTCTACCTTCTTCCCTTCCTCCCTCACTCTCCCTCCTCCCTTCCTGCAACTTTCCTCCCTCTCTGCCCCACTCTCCTTCCACCTTTTCTCTTCACCTCTCACGTTATTCTCCCTCCCTCTCTCCACCTTTTCTCTCTATCCCTCACTCTATCTCCATTCCCTTTCTCCACCTTTTCATTCCATATCTCACTACCTTCGCTTCCTCTCTCAATCTTTTCTCCGTCTTTCCTTTCACTTTCCTCTACACACTCTATCTTCTGAAGTTTCTCTACCTTGTCTTTCTCGCCTCTCACTTTCCTTCCCATTCCATTCACCTCTCTCTCTCTCTCTTCATTATCTTCCTTCTCACCCCCTCCTTCCTTTCCCTTCCTCTGTCTAATCCATTCCCTCTCATCAATCAATGCACCCCCCTCCTCTCTCTCTCTCTCTCCCTCCTATCCACTCACCTCTTCAACTATCTTTCCCCCCTCCCTCCTCACCACCTCCCAATCCATTCTCCCTCTCTCCAATCAATCCCTCTCCCTCTCCCCTTCCCCTACCAACCCTTCCTTCTACTTACCCCCTCTCAATCCACACATCCTCTCTTCAGTCACTATCCCTACCCCTTCCCCCAACAACCCTTCCCCCTCCCAATCCACCAACCCTTACCTCTCTACTTCCACCCTCTCCATCCACTCATCCTCTCTTCAATCAACCCCTCTCCTTCTTCCCTTCCCCATCCACTTACCCCTTCCCAATCCACTCTCCCTCTCTTCAATCAATCCCTCTCTTTCTTTACCTCCCCCTCCTAATCAACTCCCTCTCTTCACCAACTCTTTCCTCTCTACTTCCACCCTCTCCATCCACTCATCCTCTCTTCAATCAACCCCTCTCCTTCTTCCCTTCCCCATCCACTTACCCCTTCCAAATCCACTCTCTCTTCAATCAATCCCTCTCTCACCCCTTCCCCTCTACTAACTCCCTCCCCCAACCCCCCTATCACCTTCCCCCTCCTCTAACTCCCTCTCAACCCCCCCTATCACCTTCCCCCTCTACTTCCCCCCTCCCAATCACCCCCCCTCCGTTCCAGCAAGCGTTATGTTGTCGTAAAGTGAGGCAATGTTGCAGTTTGTCCTAATAATAATATAATTTTATCCTCACTTACCCCCTCCACGTGTACGGAAATGAACCCTTACGCTCAAAACACACACACACACACACACACACACACACACACACACACACAAAACTGATTCACTCCGGTCCCTCTTCTTTGTAGCACACACACACACACACACACACACACACACACACACACACACACTCATTCCGTCCGGTCCCTCTTCTTATAGTGAACTAGGACAGAGAGAGAGAGAGAGAGAGAGAGAGAGTTAGCCCAACCAATCCAATCCCTATTTTTTTACTACTTTCTCTTCTTCATACTCTTTCTTTACTGCTGTTTTTATTTATTACCCTTTATTTTCGTCTTTTTAAATCATTTATCTAGTGGCATATGATCTTTATTCCCTTGTGGAAGGAGTTTATTCTTTAGTATTATATTTTTATTACTGTACTTATCACCAGACTTTATTTATTTATTCAATTCTCTGATGTACTATTATTTTTATTATTTTACTTATCACCAGATTTTACTGATTTACTTATTCAATCCCCTGACGTATTTTTTTCATTTATTCTACTTATCACCGGACTTCACTGATTTATTCCTTTACTGATTTACTTATTTATTCAGTCTCTGTGGTACTATTATTTTTTATTATTTTACTTATCACCTGCAACCATTTTTTTCTTCCTTTATTTATCCAATCCTCTGGCGTACTACTGTTTTTATTATTGTACTTAACACCAGACTTCACTGATTTATTTTTTCCTGACGTAATTTTTCTTTATTTTTCTACATATCGCCAGACTTTATTGATTTACTCCTTTATCGATGTTATCTATTGGGATTTTTCAAGCTAAAGGGGTTACATCCAGCCTTCATCAACCTCTTCAAGAAATAAAGTCTTTTCTTCAGCTGAATAAAACCGTCTGGAAGTAGCAAAAATAAGGCAATAAAATACGTCGTCTTATTCCAGGGGGGTTTAATAAGGCGACACAATTTCCTTCCTTTATTCTCTCCATCTCCAGACGATTTTATTGAGCTGACGGGAGACGATATATTTCCTTTATTTTCGCTGCCTCGAGACGATTTTATTGAGCTGACAGGAGACCAATTTCCTTCCTTTATTATAGCTTCTCCAGACGATTTTATTGAGCTGACGGGAGACCAATTTCCTTCCTTTATTCTCGCTATCTTCAGACGATTTTATTCAGCATAGGGGAGATTAATAGAGGGTTATACTAAATCCCCCCCAGCTCGAAAAATCTCTCCCAAGCTGAGCGAAATCGTCTGACTGTACTAGGAACGAAATATGTATAGAAAAAAAAAAAAGCGAATCCAAGTAAATGTTTTTAAAATATTCAAAAGCCGCCTCTTTATGGTCAAAAGAAGGGGGGTAGGGGGAAATCTCTCTCTCTCTCTCTCTCTCTCTCTCTCTCTCACAACAAATCCCATCCCTTCATTATCAGATTTACACCTTATTACTCACCTTTAATTAACCCACACTGTTGGATTATTATCATTATTATTATTATTATTATCGTTATTGTTATTGTTATTTTTATTATCATTATTATTATTATCATTATTATTATTATCATCATTCCATTTATCTCATTACACAAACTTCTAATCAATGGTCTGTGTTACTTATTACTGATAATATTATTGGTCATAAAATTTTGAGAGAGAGAGAGAGAGAGAGAGAGATTGCAGGTATCAATACGGAACACCTGTCCAAAATTACCTGTCTTTTATTTTAGCACCTGGGATGGAATTAATTAGCGTGACGTCTTTTTATTAGCTGTTTATTCTGCTATTATTTACGCTGCAGGTGAGGGGTGATTAGCGGGGTCGGCCATCATTAATTGCCTTATTACCGATATTACCCCGCTTATGCGCGAAATATAATCACCTCCAAATCCAGACCCGCTAATTGGAAAGCAAACGAATATTCAGCTACGATATTTTGTGTGTGTATAATATTCTGTAATGTGTGTGTGTGTGTGTGTGTGTGTGTGTGTGTGTGTGTGTGTGTGTGTGTGTGTGTGTGTGTGTGTGTGTGTGTGTGTGTGTGTGTCCCCTTTACGTACTACACACCTTTTCATGGTTTCCTATAACTCAGGGAACCTTTTACTACGCTGGGTGGTAACCATAACACAACTGGATTCCTAGTGCTGTGGTGAGCCTAACGAAGACACTTATTACACTGACGGAGAACCGGGTAAACACTGCCTTCTTCCCCTTCAATATTCTCATCTTTAATAGGTGCTTACGTGAAAATAATTCGTTTCCTAATCTAATCTTTATTATTAACCCTTCTCATTCTTTCCATATTTCTTCGTCTTTACCCTTTAAAGTATCTAAGTCTTTGCATTATAAGTGACTTCTTTTTTTAATATTAGGTGTCATTAATTACTTCATTTTTATTGGCTATGATTTCTGAAAGGCATAATTAACGTTAAGATTTGTTATATGGGGCCGAGGTGACGATGATATTACTGTGTTATTACTCGTACCTTGTTCAGTGTTCAGCTTGTTCAGTGTTCACCTTGTGCAGTGTTCATCTAGTGTTCACCTTGTACAGTGTTCACCTTGTAGTGTTCACCTTGTACAGTGTTCACCTTGTACTGTTCACCTTGTACAGTGTTCAACTTGTGTTCACCTTGTTCAGTGTTCATCTTGTAGTGTTCATCTTGTTCAGTGTTCACCTTGTACAGTGTTCACCTTCTTGTTCTCCCTGTTATTAAGCTCAAAAAAAAAAAAAAAAACTCTGGGCTTATTAAAAAACTTACATCTTTCCATTAAGCTGTTACACTTCCCTCCTCCTCCTCACCTCCCCCCCCCCTTTACCCCCCTCCTGCTTCCCCCTCCTCCTATTTTTTTTCCTCCTTTCCTTCCTGCCTTTACGCCCTCCCCTCCCTCCCTCATCACTCATTCATCTTCTCCCATCACTTATTCCTCTCTCTCTCTCTCTCTCTCTCTCTCTCTCTCTCTCTCTCTCTCTCTCTCTCTCTCATATACCTTCACAATTGTTTTTATCTCTTCATCGCATCGTTTGGTTTGTCTGTCTGCCTCTCTGTCTGTCTCATTACCTTATCATTTACCTTTGTTTCTTAAATCGCTTTCTTACCTTTTCATACCTATCCCTTCTCTCTCTCAAATTTCTTCCAATATTTTTTTTTTAATCATTTCGCCGTTTCCCCTCTCTCTCTCTCTCTCTCTCTCTCTCTCTCTCTCTCTCTCTCATCCCATATTTTTTTTTTTCACCTTTTCGCCGTTTCCTCCTCTCTCTCTCTCTCTCTCTCTCTCTCTCTCTCATCCCCCCCCCCCTCCAGGTCTCACCATAAATCAGAAGGCGTCTAATTAAAACTTTGAAACGCCAACCAGTAATCTGTCCCCGGCCTAACTCGGGACAACCTGATGGAAATGAGTGCCAACAACCATCTACCACCACCACTGACAACCACAACTACCAACATTATCGAGGTGGTCATCTAGAGAGAGAGAAAGAGACCAGAAGAGTCAAGGAACATCACTAGGAAATGGGCACCAACAACTATTCATCACCACCACTGACAACCACAACTACCAACATTATCGAGGTGGTGATCTAGAGAGAGAGAGAGAGAGAGAGAGAGAGAACAGATGATACGACGAAAGTGTAAAAAAAAAATCACAGGAAGAAATATATGAGAGAGAGAGAGAGAGAGAGAGAGAGAGAGAGAGAGAAATACCTCAACACCCAGCAAACCTTACCTACCATCCTTACCACAACTACCAACATTGGGGGGGGGGTGCTGACGTCAGAAAGTTGAGGAGACACCTACCAACATTATCTGATCTTTTTATATGACGCCCAACCACCATCACTACCACCACCACCACCACAACTACTACTATCATCACTACTACCACCACCACCATCACTGTCACCACCATCACCACCAACACCTCTGCCTATTACCATCATTACTTCTACCACTACCACCATCACTGCCTACCACCACCACCACCACCACCACAACTACCAACATCGACAGGGACTTCTTCTTAACCCCTTCAGCCCGTGGACATCTTGCATAATAATATCCTCGCCATTTTCAGACGATTTTATTAAACTCAGAAAAAAAAGGCCACTCGTACTGAAGGGGTTATGTAGACAGACAAACCCCTCCAGTCGGAAAATTCTCCCCTATAATAAAATAAATAAAATCAATTGAAAAAAAATCAAAAAATTAAAATCAAAAATAAAAGTAAAAAAAAAATCAAAAATACAAAAAAATAAAATTAAAAAAAATAAATAAATAAAAAAATAAATAAAAAATAAAACAAAAAAAGTAAAAAATAAAAATAAAAAATAAAAATCAAGTGAAAAAATAAAAAAAAATCATCAGGACAGTAAAGATTAAATAAAAATAAATAAATCATCGTAATCAAGGGGCTAAGATGGTGTTAGTAGATGTGAAGTTTATCTATCACCAATGCTCTCCTCCCTAACGCCTTTTCCTAAGTGATTTATTTTCCACACTATGTCTTGCTGTTTCTTTTTTCTTTCACACTAACATGGATGGCAAATATAATACACAAGGGATTAATACTGAGCTATAGGTAAAAATAAATTGCTAAGAGAAAGGTGTTAGGGAGCTTCCGGAAGGCAAATATAATACACATGAGATTATTAATAAGCTACAGGTAAAAATAAATCGCTAAGGGAAAGGTGTTAGGGGGCCTCCTTAACCGACGAGAATAAGGGGCTTAGTTATGGAGACTCCCTAACAACTCTTCATTAGCGATTTATTTTTGGATACGGCTGGTTAATATCACACGTTATATATATGCAGTGTATGATGATATTAAACTGCTTTATATAACACAGAACAAGGTGTAATAAGCAAAATAAATCGCTTAGGAAGAGGTATTAGGGAGCTCAGCGTGGCCGGGAGGAGAAGGGAAAGGTCAAGGAAATACACCACCTTCGTAGCACCATCTGAAGGAAAATGACAGCTGGCGAAACTCAGTGACAACCATCTGAATACTTACGGGTTTTTCAGATGGTACGATTTTTCCCATCTATATTCGTTAAACTTTGGGACTGTGTGTGTGTGTGTGTGTGTGTGTGTGTGTGTGTGTGTGTGTGTGTGTGTGTGTGTGTGTGTGTGTGTGTGTGTGTGTGTGTGTAAGTTGTGGGAGCGACACACACTCTCTCTCTCTCTCTCTCTCACACACACACACACACACACACACACACAGGAGAGAGAGAGAGAGAGAGAGAGAGAGCCCACCCACGCCACAGCCACTTCTATCGTAAATGCAAGAGTCCAGAACTAAAGGCATTCTGTTAAATACCTAAATTCCACACAAAAACAAAAACAACAACAACAACGACAAAAACAAGGAAAACAACAACAATAGAGAGAGAAACCAGGTAGTGACAATGCAAAACTTTTTTTTTTTTAACTTTTTCTGTATCGTGACTTTTCATATTTTATTTTTGTCATACTACAACTACAACTACTACCACTACTACTACTACTACAACTGCTACTACTACTGCTACTACTACTACTACCACCATCCCCAACGTCGCTTCCACCATCCATTTCATTTAAACACTATGGCTACCACAACTACCACCATCCCTACCACCACCACTATCATCATCCCTACCACCACCACTACCACCATCCCTACCACCACCACTACCACCATCCCTGCCATCACTACCACCATCCCTACCACCACCACTACCACCATCCCTACCACCACCACTACCACCATCCCTACCACCACTACCACCATCCCTACCATCTTCAAGACGCTGGTAAGATTAAAAAAGTCTCTCACAGCTTCCTTGTGTTAATTTGTAGCGAGGATGAGATAAAATGAATAACGAAGAGAGAAAGAGAGAGAGAGAGAGAGAGAGAGAGAGAGAGAGAGAGAGAGAGAGAGAGAGAGAGAGAGAGAGAGCAAACAAGATGAATATAAGGGATGGAAAGATGAAGGTCAAACGTACAGTGCAAATAAGGACATTAAAAGAAGGAATGAAGGAGCACAGATGAAGGACAAAAGAAGGAAGCATATAAGGAGAGGAAGGAGGGCGAGAATACTAATGAAGGAGAGGGAAAAGAAGGAAGGAGGAAATCAGGTGAGGAAAGAAGGAAGGAAAGAGTGAGGTGGGAGAGGGAAGAAGGTTGAGAAATGTCCCAGCACACAATCATCCACACCCCAATCACCCCACCACACATCACCCACACCCCAATCACCCCACCACACATCACCCACACCCCAATCACTCCACCACACATCACCCACACCCCAATCACTCCACCACACATCACCCACACCCCAATCACCCCACCACCCAACAGCCACACCCCAATCACTCCACCACACATCACCCACACCCCAATTACCCCACCACACAATCACCCCACCACACAATCACCCACACCCCAATCACTCATCACACTATCGCCCCCAAACCACACACAATCACCCCAATATACATCACAAAATCACCTCATCATACATCACACAATCACCACTCCCATACACCACACAATCAGCTCACATCACACTCACCCCTATCCATTATACAATCACCTCACCATACATCCCATCACAATCAGACATCAGACACCCCATTACACAATTTTACTCACCTCCATACACCATACACTCAAACCCATCACCACACACCATCCACATCCCAATCACACACCACACAATCACTCCCCCTCACCATACACACGTCTCGCTGTGGCTCCGTGGAGATTGGGGCGGTAGGAGGTGTATATATATTTGCATAAGACAATCATACTCTTATCTAATACATCCTATACAGCCAGATTTGAATAATTCCCCGATTTCTAGACACTGGCCTGATCCCCCTCCACCTCCCTCTATTGTTTTGTGGGGACGGTCATTTCCCAGCTCTCTCTCTCTCTCTCTCTCTCTCTCTCTCTCTCGTTTTGTGAGGACGGTCAATCTCCAACCCTCCTTTTTCTCTCTTCGGTTGCCCCCCCCCCTCTCTCTCTCTCTCTCTCTCTTCGGCTGCCCCTCTCTCCTTCTCTCTTCGGTTGCCTCCTCTCTCTTTCTCTCTTCGGCTGCTCCTCTCTTTCTCTCTTCGGTTGCCTCCTCTCTCTTTCCCTCTTCGGCTGCCCCTCTCTCTTTCTCTCTTCGGCTGCTCCTCTCTTTCTCTCTTCGGTTGCCTCCTCTCTCTTTCTCTCTTCGGCTGTCCCTCTCTCTTTCTCTCTTCGGCAGCTCCTCTCTTTCCCTCTTCGGCTGCCCCTCTCTCTTTCTCTCTTCGGTTGCCTCCTCTCTCTTTCTCTCTTCCGCTGCCCCTCTCTCTTTCTCTCGTTAGTTGCCCTTCTCTTTCTCCGTCCCTCTTTCTGTGTTCTCCTCTCTACATATTCCTTTTTTCTACCTCTTCTCGGTCCTCTTTCATTCCCTCTTTGCTATCCCTCTTTCTTTTCCTCTTCCTTCTCTCTTTCTGGTACCCCATATCCCACTCTTTATTTTTTCTCAATTTTCTCTACTGTTTTCTCTTCTTTGTTTTTCCCTTCCTCTTTTTTTTTTCCTTTACTCTTTACTTTGCGTTTCCACACTGCTAATTTACCTCCTCCATTTTTTCTGTCATATTCTCTCTCCGATGTCTCTCCTCTCCCTCTCTCTCTCCTCGGTCTCCTCTTTGGCTATTTTCTTTCCAATCTCTCTCTCTGTCTCTCTCTCATCTGCTCCTTATACCTACGCTTTTCCAACTCACCATTCCTCCCTCCCCTTCCCTCGCTTCCTCTACTTCGTCTCCATACCTCCTTCCTCCAAATCCCTCTTCCCTCCGGCCCATCTCATCTCATCTCATTCTCTCTCTCTCTCTCTCTCTCGTCTTCTACGCATTTTCATACTCTTTCTTGAGGAGGAGGAAGAGGAGAAAGAAAGGGGAAGAGAACTTAGAGGAAGACAGACATGGGTAAGAGGAGAAGAGTAAATGAGAAGGAAAAGAAGGAAGAGGGACGTAAGGAAAGGCAAAGGAACAGAGAAGGCATGAGAAAGAGGTAAGAAAGATGGGGTAAGAGGAGAAGGGAGGAAGTAAAGAGGAGGGAGGGAAAGGAAGAGAAAAGGATAAATAAGAAATAAAGGAGGCAGAGAGGAGAAAGAAAGTAAAGATACAGGAGAAAGAATAAAAAAGAGAAGGTATGACAAGAGAAATGAAGTAAGGAAGAAAAATGTGAGGAAATGGAAGAGGAATGTTAGAGAGAAGGATGAGAAAATTAAGGAAGGGAGATATGAAAGGAGAGAAAGAGAGAAAGAAGGAGAAAAGAAAAGAGAAACGGAGGAGAGATAAGACGAGAAGAGAGAAAAAGAGAAAGCAGGATGAAAAGAGAAACGGAGGAGAGATAAGACCAGGAGAAGAGAGAAAGAAGAAAAGAGAAGAGAAACGGAGGAGAGATAAGACCAGGAGAAGAGAGCAAGAAGAAAAGAGAAGAGAAACGGAGGAGAGATAAGACGAGGAGAAGAGAGAAACATGGGAGGAAAGAAATATGAAGGAAAAGTGAGCAGAATGAAAGAAAAAGAAAATACATGGAATAAAAATATGACAGCAAGAGAGAAAAACGAGAAGGGGAGCATCAAGGAAGGAAGAGGAGGAGGAAGGAGGAGGGAGGAGGGGGGGAAAGAGAAGGGAGGAGGGAGGAAAATGGGTGAGGGGACGGGAGAGGAGAGGGGGAGGAAAGAAGAGAGGAAATATGTATATGAAAAATGAAGAGGAAAGAGGCAGGAAAGAAAAAGGAGAGCATCAAGGAAGGAAGAAGAGGAGGAAGGAGGAAGAAGGGAGGAGGGAGGAAGAGGGGAGAGGAGAGGAGGAAAGAGTAGAGGAAACAGACATGTAAAACAAAGAGGAAAGAGGCAGGAAAGAAAAAGAGGAGGAAAGCGTCAGGGAAAGAAGGAAGGAGGAAGAAGGGAGGAGGAAGGAAGAAGGGTGAGGGGGAGGGGAGGAAGAGGGGTGAGGGGGGAGAGGAAGGGGGAGGAAAGAAGGACGAGGGTAATATTCCCCTCTAGCTTTGTGTACATGCATACTTACACGTGTAGGTGTGTGCGTACTGAAACCCGTACATGGATAATTTCTTCCAATATAATCTGGAAAAACCTACATACCTGTACACCTAACTTACACGTACACGGGGAAATTTCGCACAAGGAGAATTTTTCCTTCGTAATTTAAAGAATATAATAACGCCATAGAAAAAAAAAGTGGAGATTCTGACTTTCATCTATTTTATCACCTTTATCTATCTATCTATCTATACGATTATCTATCTACCTACCTATCTATCTATGATTATCTATGTCTATTTATACGTATATCTATCTGTCTATCTATTTTATTTTGTCTGGCTAACACGAAACGATTTTATTCATCAATGGGAAATTCTATAAGCTAATCTATCTATCTATCTGTTTATCTATCTATCAATCTATCTATTTTATTTATTTTGTCCGCCAACACGATACGATGTTATTCAGAATGGAAAACTGGCAGTCAAAGAGTCAACTGGGATGCAGAGGACCCGTCGACCGTGTGCAAGAGTTACAGCACAATAACTTTACTCACAGCGAAGGTGGTAAGTGGTGGCGACCATCATCCACTCACTTGATGTAGTGCTGCCTACGTCTTCCTTCACCTATATCGTTCTTTTTCAGTGTCTGCCAGCCTCCCTTCCTATTTCTCCTATTTTGCTTGTCACTTTATTAACCTCTTCCTTTCAGGTGGCTTTACATTAAGTTACATGTCTAATGATTTCCTGTAAGCCACGAAACCATTTACAAAGCTGGGTGGTAACCATATAACCAACCCATACGTGTTCCCTACGAGTCAACAAGTGGGTTGGCGGAGGATTAGTGCCCCTCCCCGTAAAATAACGAACTCAAAGACAAACGGCCTCTCCTTACGGGATTATGGCGTCTGGCTATAGATAGATAGATAGATAGATAGACAGATAGACAGACAGACAGAAGGCTGTCACAATATTTCCCCTACATCAATCTACCAAATCTCGAGGCACATCATCGGTAATCTGAAGGGTTGATGACAAATTATCCCCTTCCACCTTTGCTTGAACAGGTAAAAGAGAAAAAATAATAAGTAGTTGATGTTATTTTGCTGAAGGTGATTGACTTGAGATTAATGACAGTGTTAATTTCCCCTGTTATTTGTTCTGTATATAACTTTTTTCTCCCTGTTACTGATGCAAAATATACCGTACAAGGAGAGTCTTAGCTCCCTCATTTGCAGCAGACGATATCTAGAACGTAAAAAAATTGGTGTAATTTTTAACTTTCGCCTATTTTTTCATGTACATTTATCTATTTATTCATTTATTTATCTATCTACCAAACTAAATATATCTAGCTATCTATTTATATATCTGTCTATCTTATTTATTTATTATTTATCTATCTCAATATCTAAAATTGACCTATTCTGTCGTGTTTATTAATCTATTTATTTACTTATCTATCTACCTACCTATCTATCTATCTACCTATCTATCTATCAAACAATCTAGCCATTTATCTACCTACCTACCTACCTATCTATCTATCTATCTATCCATCCATCCATCTATCTATCTCTCTATTTACTTATCACAAGGACGTGGCTACTTTGAATTATCTTCTAGGTAAAGCCAGAGGATTTTATTTTCATTTTACTTTTTTTTTTATTAAAGGATGGAGGGGTTAGAAAGAATTACAACCCCCTTCAGCACGAGGACGCACTTTCTACATAATCCTGCCATTCCCAAAGGATTTCCTGCGACTGAAGAGAGATCCATAACGGGAAAGGGTTTGGGAAGATATAAAAAGGATTCAGGCGCAAATAAAAGGGGTTAAATGTGAAATAAACCGCCAAAGAAGAGGCGTTGTGTCTCCCGCCCGAGAGAATGAGTATCGAAGTGATCCAAAAAAAGGAAAATAAAAATCAGTAGTTAATCTGAGGTCTGAAAAAAATCCCCTGACAAAATTATAAGATGTTTGAGAAGACGTGTCAAGATGGCAGGTTAATTCCCAGTATTTTCTGCCACAAAGACAAGTTAATTCCCAGTATTTTCTGCCACAAAGACAAGTTAATTCCCAGTATTTTCTGCCACAAAGACAAGTTAATTCCCAGTATTTTCTGCCGCAAAGACAAATTTATTCCCAGTATTTTCTGCCGCAAAGACAATTCCCAGTATTTTCTGCCACAAAGACAAGTTAATTCCCAGTATTTTCTGCCACAAAGACACAAGTTTATTTCAATTTTCTGCTGTAAAGACACTAGTTTAGTCCAAGTATTTTCTGCCACAGACACAATCATATAAAACACCTGGATAATTTTAGACGCATAAATCACCAACAGTCCAGTGATGAGGGCAACAGTCGAATAGCAGTTATCTTGTTTTTCTTATTTTTTCTTGGAGGGAACAACCTTGTGGGCTCCTGGCCTCTGGTTCCTTCTTCTTAGCATTAAAAAAAAAAAAAAAAAAAAGAAAAAAAAAAACACACACACACACGCACCTGACTGGAACCAACTTTGTCTGGAACCTTTTGTCTGGAACCAGCTTTTTTATCTCTGGAACCCACTATTTGTCTGAAAGCATTTTTTTTTTTTTCTGGAAGCATTATTTTTCTGGAGGCATTTTTTTTTTTTTTTCCTGGAACCCATCTTTTTGTCTGGAAGCCCTTTTTTTGTCTGGAACTAACTTTTCGCCTGTCATCGCATTGGTTTTCCTCTCACAGTCCAGGTAAGCTCAGGTAAATGCGGTTCCCCCAGCCTTCATTAACCCAAACCAGGTGATCTACAGGTGCGCCCTTTGTTCCTTCGTCGCCTTTCGTCAGCCGGGATTACCTGAGGGGGGAATTACTCGTCTCGGGGGATTTATACGATGGATTTAATGTCTGGTATTTGCTCTCTGGCTCTGTAAGTGACTCTCTCTCTCTCTCTCTCTCTCTCTCTCTCTCTCTCGTTTCTATTGTTTTTTTTTTTTTTTACTTTTCTTCAGAGAGATGTTTTAAGTCAGTTTTTATCTTTCTACACACTTCATTCTTTAAGCTTCGTTAATTTTTTTAGTTTTAACGTCAAATACTTTCCTCTGGGTGTCTTCTTCTACAGTTTCGTCTTTTCCAATGTCTTTTTCTTTTTCTTTAGGTCTCATCCTTTTCTTTAGGTCCGATCTTTTTCTTTGGGTCTCATCTCTTTCTCTGGTCTCATCTTTTTCTTTGGGTCTGATCTTTTTCTTTCGGCCTTATCTTTCTCTGTGGGTCTCATCTTTTTCTTTAAATCTCACCTTTTTCTTTGGGTCTCACCTTTTTCTTTAGGTCTCACCTTTTTCTTTGGGTCTCATCTCTTTCTCTGGTCTCATCTTTTTCTTTACGTCTGATTTTTTTCTTTGGGTCTCATCTTTTCTCTTTACACCTTTAACTTTCTTGGGATGGTATTGTAACACTGTACTGAAGGCTCTGCACTCCCGTTTCTGCCTTCCATTTTCATTGACTCATTTTCTCCCTATGCACTTGCTCTTAAGACTTTCCAAGACAGTTTCCATCACACACACACACACACACACACACACACACACACACACACAGAAAGAGAGAGAGAGGGGGGGGAGGGAGAAGATGGGCCCAATATAACCGACCACAAGTACATACCAATCTGGATACTCTCTCTCTCTCTCTCTCTCTCTCTCTCTCTCTCTCTCTCTCTCTCTCTCCAATACACTCCCTCTCTCACCCCGGGGCCACATCAAAAATTCCCCCCGTGTTCCCTATCCCGACCACTTTCGCAGCCAAAGTTTGCGAGGTGCGTGGTTTTATGCGGTTGAGGAGGCTGTGAGCGAGGCATAAACACACTTCCCTGCCCTCAACACCTGCTCCATCTCGCTCTTCACTGCCAGATCTCTCTCTTTTTCACCGTTCGACCATGCTCTTCAAAATGTATCTCGCTCTTTAATCTGTTGTCGTTCTCTTTAAACTGTATCTCGCTCTTTAATCTGTTGTCGTTCTCTTTAAACTGTATCTCGCTCTTTAATCTGTCGTCGTTCTCTTTAAAGTGTATCTTGCTCTTTAATCTGTTGTCGTTCTCTTTAAACTGTATCTCGCTCTTTAATCTGTTGTCGTTCTCTTTAAACTGTATCTCGCTCTTTAATCTGTTGTCGTTCTCTTTAAACTGTATCTCGCTCTTTAATCTGTTGTCGTTCTCTTTAAACCGTAACTCGCTCTTTAATCTGTTGTCGTTCTCTTTAAACTGTATCTGGCTCTTTAATCTGTTGTCGTTCTCTTTAAACTGTGTCTCGCTCTTTAATCTGCTGTCGTTCTCTTTAAATTGTATCTTGGTCTTTGTACCTGTTTTTTTAAATATGTATTTTGGTCTTTAATCTGATATCTTGGTCTTTATTCTGTTTTCTTTGTCTTGAAATTGTATCTCCCTTTTTAATCTGCTATCTCGGTCTTTAATCTATACTGCACTCTTTAAACTGTATCTTGGTCTTTAATCTTTATCTCAGTCTTTTATCTTACTCCGCGTATTGTCTCTCTATCTCTTTATTCTGTACCTCGCTCTCTGCCTCCGTATCTCGCTTTTTAATGTGTATCTCGCGTGTTGATATTATATTCTGCACTGGCTGGGACAGAATGTAGCTAAGAACGCCAAGTGTGTGTGTGTGTGTGTGTGTGTGTGTGTGTGTGTGTGTGTGTGTGTGTGTGTGTGTGTGTGTGTGTGTGTGTGTGTGTGTACAAACTGAGGAACTGGTGACACTATGAAACAATGACTATAAATCTTACGGAACAATGTAATTTATGTCGTCAGACTTCTCCCATAGCTGATAAGTACGACAGTGGTCTGGCCATCATTAAAAAAAAAAAAAAAAAAAAAAAAAAAAAAAAATCCTTGTCTGGGTTAGAATGAATAAATCCTTCAATATAAGCTGATTCTAGACACCCTCTTTTACATATATCATTTTCCTCCCAGGTAAATCTCTGGTCTGTATCCCACTTATGTCTAACAATTGCATTCTTCATATTTAACCTCTTAACTTCATATTTGTGTTCACTTTCTCTTTTTTCTGCTCCCCGTAAACGATCATGTATAGGAGAAACCTTTCGAGGAGAGAGAGAGAGAGAGAGAGAGAGAGACAGGTACCCCATGCCAGCACACTTGACGCCACACCACAACCCAAGCCCTGATGATCAATACACTATATTTTATTTGGCATAACGTGTCCAGGTCCCATTTCAGCTGCTATACCCTTGCCCCCAGACGTGTACTGGTGGTGGTGGTGGTGTGGTGGTGGTGGTTATAGTTGTGGTTGTGGTTGTGGCTAACATGTGTGATGATGGATAGACGCTTGCTGGGGAGTTGGTTGTGTTGGTGGTTGTGGGTGTGGTTGGTGTGGTGGTTATGGTGGTGGTTGTGGTGTTGTGATGTGGTGGTACTGGGTGCAGTGTGGTAGTGGTGGTTGGTGATGTGGTGTTGCTAGTTACATGTGTGGCGCAGGACTCTTGCTCCAGAGTTGGTTGTGGTGGTTATTGTGGTGGTGGTAGTTAGTGAAGTGGTGATAGTGGCTGATTTATTTATTTATTTATTTTATTATTATTATTATTATTATTATTATCATCATCATTATTTTTACGTGTGTCAATGAATTCTCTAAGTCGGCTGTGGTCATGCTGTCGTTACTATCTTGTCGCTCTTTTAAGGTAAGACTTTCTGTATTAACACCACTACATTAAGGCAAAATGATCTCACTATTATGCTCACCTTCCCTCTGATCATGGTCTATTGAGCTCATTTTGCCTCTCATCATGCTCTATTATGCTCAGCTTCTCTCTGATCATGGTCTACTACGCTCACCTTCCCTCTGATCATGGTCTACTACGCTCACCTTCCCTCTGATCATGGTCTACTATGCTCACCTTCCCTCTGATCATGGTCTCATTATTATGCTCACCTTCTCTTTGATCATGTTCTGTTTTCATTTCTAGGACACTGGTGGGATTTCTCAAAGAAAGTTTTTTCTATACTAGCAAAGAAACTGTTAAATTCGTCTACTTCATCGCTCGTACACACACACACGACCTTTTTTCCGACACCAAGTAGTGGGACTTTAACATCAGGCATCACAACAATAACCAGTAACAGCGAAATAACAATAATAAATAACCAACAAAAACAATAACTACTCCAATATCCTTCACCACCACCACCACAACATCAACTGCAATAACAACAATCAACACGGATCTGGGCCGCAATAACATCAATAACACCAACATCACTCAACCCCTGCCTGTATCTATCTATCTATATCTTTCTATATATCTACCTTTATCCATATATGCTTACCTATTTATATCTTTCTATGTATCTCTCTCTCTCTCTCTCCTTAAGCATTTATCTATCTATATCTTTCTATCTATCTATTTATCTATCTATTTTTTTTTTACTTTTTATGATAAGAAAGGTGTGCTCTTGACCTCATCCCTTTTCTTAATGGGTTATGAAAAATATATAATGAGTCTAAGTTCTGGGTCCATTAACTCCATTATGACCTGACCAATAATTCTCTCTCTCTCTCTCTCTCTCTCTCTCTCTCTCTCTCTCTCTCTCTCTTTAATTCTCGGTTCTCCCCTTCTCTTCTCTCATATCACTTTCTCTTCCCCTCTTTCCTCTCACTCCCTCCCTCTCTCCCATCCTTGCTCTCCTTCCTGTTTCTCCCTGTTTGTCTCCTTCCTTCTCTTCCTCATCCTCCACTTCCATCTCACCTCTCCTTCTCCCTCCTTCGCTACTGACACTCTCTCTCCCAGCTTGTTTCTTAATTCATACCTCACCTCTTTCTACTCTCGTCCTTCATTCTACTCTCTTTTTACGCACACACGCACACACACACACACACACACACGTACATCCTTTCATAGTTCATACTATTTCCTACACTTTATCGTCTCTTCTTCCCCATTTTCTTATTGTCTTTAATTTCTTACGTCTTCTTTTCACCCCCCACCCCTGACCCGTCCCAAGCCCCTCCGTTCAACAACAGAATTAATATTTTTTTTCTCTCTCTCTCTATTTCTTTACTATATTATCCCTCCTTTCTTCCAAGCTTTCTATACGTCGATTTCATTAACTCTCTCTCTCTCTCTCTAATCAGAAAAAAATCGTCTGAATGTAACAAGAATAAAAATAATAACAGTACCTAACCTCCTTATCATTTCCTTACTTCCAGTTTCTCTTCACCCCCCCCCCCTTCCTCTGCTTCCTTCCCACCTCTATCAGTCCTCCTTACCCCACCTCTCTCCTTCCCATCCCCTCCTATCCCCGTCTTCCTCTCCCACCCCTCAGCTACCCCTCTCCACTTCTCCCCTTCCTCCTTACCTCGTCAACTCTTTCTCCCTCTCCCAGTCCCCTCTCACCTTTCTCCCTCCCCCTCCTCCCTCATTCCTTTCTCCCCCTCCCTTCTCCCTCATCCCTTTCTCCCCCTCCTCCCTCCCTCACCCCTTTCTCCCTTTTCTCTTTCTCCCCCTCCTTTCTTCCTCACCCCTTTTCTCCCCCTCCTCCTCCCCTCCCCCAGCACCATTCGTCAGTGGTAAGCTATGCCACTAACGCCTGCTGTGGGCCCTGAATATCTTATCTCAATGGAGCTTTAACATCTACCTGCAACGTGTACTCCCCCCTCCCCCCCTCTCTCTCTCTCATACGCACACGCACACACTGACACTCTTAACAACGTCTCCATTCTTATATTCCTCTTTTCCTCCTTGACTTCTTACTATAACTACTCTCTCTCTCTCTCTCTCTCTCTCTCTCTCTCTCTCTAATTGAACTCTCTTCTCTCCCTATTCTCACCCCTCCACAACTCCCATCCATTTTCCTTGCTCCATCCGTCCTTCCCTCCCCTCATTCTTCACAAATCCCCCCCTCCTCTCTCTCTCTCTCTCACACACACACACACACCCTGCCTCTCTTCACCTAAACAACTCTCCCTCCCTCTCACTAGCTCTCCTCCCTTCCCCCTCCTCTCATCCCTTCCCCTCTCCCCCGTCCCTCCCCTCCCCCTCTTCCCTCCCCCTCACTTCCCTTGCCTCTCTTCCTCCCCCCTCCTTCCCTTGCCCCTCTTCCTCCCCCCCCTCCTCCCTCCCCTCCCCCTACTGCATGATTTACGTTAATTGTAAACAAGGTCGGCCATGACACCCCCCGCATGACATAAATAATCACCCGTTTTCCTTATCACCCGCCTCCCGATTTCTTTACCGCCCTGACGTCACCTCCTTATATTGACGCGTTGTATCTTCACTCCTTCACTACGAGAACCAATTTATTTCATTCTTCTTACAGCCACGCGATTTTTTTCGTAACTGATGTCTTCTTAATCTTTTCGCTGCGGTTGGTGCATCTGTCTTAATTTATTTTATTGTTTTTCAGACGATACTTTCAGCTCATAGACTTCCTCAAAATCAAAATCTTTAAAATGTAACTCGAAATGTACTCTTCTCACTTTAACTTGGCCTAAAATTGCCACCTTCCCATCCTGAAAGCTAAGTTGTAGACAGATTAATACTAGAATATAATGCTAGTCGCGAAGAAACGCTATGGAATTTATGTAGACGCGTTGCATAATCTTTTTCTGCCAATGAGCTACGTGAAATAAGCTGCAAAAAAAAACGAAAATCCGAGCCAAGTTAGAGTAAAACGAGGATAGTCATGAAGAAGTGCAATGGACAGGATGTAGAGCCGCAGCACTGTCTTTTTCTGCCACTGAGCTACGTGAAATGCAGCTTTTCTCTCTCTCTCTCTCTCTCTCTTTTTTTCTTTTTTGACACTGAGCTACGTGAAATGCAGCTTTTTTTTCCTCTCTCTCTCTCTCTCTCTTTCTTTCTTTCTTTTCTGCCACTGAGCTACGTGAAATACAGCTTTTATCTTTCTTTCTTTCTTTTTTTGCCACTGAGCTACGTGAAATTAACTGCAAATGGACGAAATTCTGGGCCAAGTTAAAGTGAATGGACCAGACCCGTTACTCTCCCGTTCGTACTCCTAGGAATTCTATTTATTGTAACCCAAGACGATTTTCTTCAGCTGAGGGAAATCTAGCAGTCCACCGCCAGACGATTACATTCAGTTTAAAGGGTTGAGATATTGGCTGCACCTTACCCTGGAGGGGCCTGGCGAACAGAGAGACGGTCAGAGTGGAGAAAGATGGGAGCGGCCTTGGTGGTGGTGGTGGTGGTGGTGGTGGTGGTGGTGATGTCCCTATTGTTATTATGCTATGATGATGAAAATGAATGAGGGATATGATTTTTCACGTCATTTTCTAGGTGGTGGTGGTGGTGGTGGTGGTGGTGGTGATGGTGGTGGTGGTGGTGGTGGTGGTGGTGGTGGTGGTGGTGATGATAGATGATGATGATAATAATACAGTAACTCTCCATATTAGTACGATTATAATAACGATGATAATGATGATGATGATAACAACAATAATAATAATGATGATGATGATATAATTTCCCTTATGAGGTAAAGACATGCGGTAAGGGTGCATAATGAAGGAGTAATAAAGAAAATAAAGACTTAAGGTAGAGAGGGGGGCAGGGGGGAGGGGGTGACAGGAGGAGGGTAATAGCATGGACAAGAAGCACGCGAAGACAAAAAAAAAGCACCAAACTAATGAAAATTCCAGGAAAAAAACGAAAAAAATAGGAAGTTGAGAAGAACGTGAGATATAAAATTATATATATATATATATATATATATATATATGCAAATAAATCAATAAATACGGAAATATATAAAATAAATAAAATAATGTAAATAACTGAATATAGAAAATGTGGAAACAGGGTGAGAAGTAGAAATAATTACGAATAACAGAAGAATGAAAAAACAACAGAGCAACGTTTCATATACCCCAGAAATTGAAAACCTAATCCACGAAGAAAAACAGAAAAAAAAAACAAGAGCAATCCAACATGGCAAACCTCCACCAAGGCGAGGTGTATGGCAGATCCTACGGTGATGTTGCCTTGTAATATTTGTGCCAGCATTGTAGGTATTGTTTATCGAGTCAGAAGCAAAAATGTTAAAACTGCCACTATCCCGCAATGGTACAGAAGCCTTTTAAGAGTTCCTGGATCCAGATTATGCTCCGGATCACCACCAAAATCTAATGGATTGTTCCTTGGGCCATACCCTACCCCTCCAAAAAAATTCAGCAAAACCCGTTCATAACTTTTTGAGTAATCCTGGTAACAGACAAACAAACAAACCAACACCTGCAAAAACATAACCTCCTTGGCGAAAGTGAAAATTGAGATAAAGTAAGTAAAAATTATAAAGCCCGAAATAACAACATACTTAACCACTGATGATGATGATGATGATGATGATAATGAACTGAAAAAAAAAAAATAGTGCATCTCTTTCCCCTCTATCTTTTCTCCATCCATCTTTCATTTTCTTTTACCTTCCTCCTTACTTCCCTCCTCCTCCTCCTCTCCATCTTTTCCTCCACCTCCTCTCCTCGTAACTCTCAATTCAATTAATATTCTTAAAGCCCATCCACCCTTGGTTATCCTTCACCCTCTCTCTCTCTCTCTCTCTCTCTAGTATTCCACTTATCCTTCTCTCTCACTCATTCACTCTGTTTCTATTTAATGATCTTTTGTGTATCATCATCATCATCATCATCATCATCATCATACGTCCTTTAGGCACACTTAAATCAGTCTCTCTCTCTCTCTCTCCCCATTTACTCATTTATTTACTTATTCCCTCTTCTTGCTCATTCCCTCCCCCTTCCTCACACGCTCCCCCCTTCCCTCCTTCCCCTACCTCACACGCCCCCCCTCCCCCCTCCTCCGATCGTAACTCTGGCGGGTACGGAATTATCGTGGCACGCTGGCCTGATCCTTGCTTTCCTCCCCCCTCCCCTCCCCTTTCCTCCCCACCTCCTTTCCTCTCCTCTTCTTTCTTCTTCTCCCTTCTCCTTACCCACCCCCCCACTCTCCTTCTCTCCCCTCCTTCCTTCTCATCCCCTCTCTATCCCTCTTGCTTTCCTCACTCCCCTTTCTCTCCCTCCATCCCTCCTCAATTTCTCCTACCCCCCTTCTGTCTCTTCTCTTCTCCTCTCTCTCTCTCCCTCCCTCCTTCCTCACCTTCTTTCTCCTCCTTTTCCCCATCTCTCTCTTTTATCTCTCCCTCCACTCCGCTTGTCTGTTTTCTTCTCTCCCTCTCTTCTCTCGCCTCGCTTACCTCCTTCCCTCTCCACTCCCACTCTGTTCCTTTCTTTCCTCCCTCCCTCCTATCTCTCTATCTGTTTCTTCTCTCTCTTACCTCCTTCCCTCTCCTCTCCCTCTCTGTCTCTTGCTTTCCTCCCTCCCCTCCTATCTCCCTTCTGTTTTTTTCCTCTCCCCTCCTCATATTTTCTCCCTTCCCCTCTCCTTCTATCTCCCTTTCCCTCCCCCTTTCTCTTCCCTTGTTTCTGTCTCACCATAACTCCTGTCCTCTCCTGATCTTCTCTTTCCCTTCCCTCCAACGCTTCTCTCCTCTCCTCTCCTTCTACTCCGCTCCTCTCTACTCCCTCTCTCCTCCCCTCCCCTCTCCACTCCACTCCCACTCCAATTCCCTCCCCTCCCTTCCTTTTCCCCCTCTCCCCTCCTCCCCCTCTCCCCTCTCCTCTCCTCTCCTCTCTCCTTCTCTCATTCCCCCTCTTCTATCTCCCACTCTGCCTCTCTAATCCTTTCCTCTCCCTTATCTCAGTTTCTCCCTTCCTTCCTCCTTCTACCCGAGTTAGCTTTCCTCCCCGTCTCTCTCTCTCTCTCTCTCTCTCTCTCTCTCTCTCTCTCTCTCTCTCTCTCTCTCTCTCCTTTATTCCAAACTCTCCCTTCCCTCTTTCAAGTTCTCTTAGTCTCCCTGTCCCTCCTCCTCCCTCCTCCCTTTCAATCCTCAACCCTTACAACGATCCTCCTCCTTATACTCCCCCTCCCCCACCCCCACCTTTACCCTGCCCCTCCCCCACCCCACCTTTACCCTCCCCTCCCCCACCCCCACCCTAATCCCCCCCTCCCCCAGCCATGATGGACGATGTCTGGTCTGGTAACTCAACTTCCCCCCCCACTCACCCCCCCCACCTAACACCCACACCTCCCTAACACACACACACACACACACACACACACACACACACACACACACACACACATCCCTACACCTGCTAATCATCCTTACTCTCCCATCAACAGCTCCCCAAGTCTCTCTCTCTCTCTCTCTCTCTCTCTCTGAATAGGAAACCAGAAAAGATACAAATAACACGAAAGATAACACTCAGATGTGTAAACTCTCTCTCTCTCTCTCTCTCTCTCTCTCTAATCCCCCCCCCCACTCATAAACTCCACTGTCACTCTCCTGTCGAACGTTATTATTTTTCTTTTTTTCCGCTTTCTTGTGCACTCCTCATCCATTTATACCAAAGTGGTGGATAGCGATCATTGACAAGACCCATGATTCATATATTTTCCAAGATATTCCTTTACTGTTCCTATCCTCCCTCTTTCTCACCTCCTTTTCATACCCTTTTCCTCTCCTCCTCTCTCACACTCTCCTGATTCTAACCTACATCTCTCTCTCTCTCTCTCTCTCTCTCTCTCTCTCTCTCGCTCTCTCACTCCTCATGCATTCTCCCCTATTCTTTTTCTTTTCTTCTGTGCCTACTTGCTCTTCATCAACTCCTTACTCATGTACTCTCTCTCTCTCTCTCAAACCGGTCACCATAAAAAGCATCAACAAGGCAGAATAATATAATAATAAATAAGAGACATAAAAATAAAATACACCCAAGTCATTAGTAAAGACTGATAAAAAGGGAAAAGAGAGAGAGAGAGAGAGAGAGAGAGAGAGAGAGAGAGAGAGAGAGAGAGAGATAGGAAAGAAAGATATGAGAGGAGAATGAAAGACAGAACCGATAAAGACAGAAGGAATAATTGGGAAGGAGGGGGGGGAGGGGATAAGTAAGAGATAAAGAGAGGTGGTGAAGAGTAAAGAGGAGAGAGAAAAAAGAGAAAAAGAAAATAAGTTGGTGTAAAGATAACAGGGGGTGACTGAGAAATTTTTACGAGACAGTGATGCCGGAGAAATAGAGAACTGACAGGAAGATTGATAAAAGATGAAGGTAAAGGGAGGAGGAGGAGGAGGAGGAGGAGGAGGAGGAGAGGAGAGGAGAGGAGAGGAGAGGAGGAAAAATATTTGGGAGGGAGATGGGGAAAAAGAAAATACCTTACAGACTGTAGGAGGAAGGTGAAGATATGGAGGGAAGGAGGGAAAAGGAGAGAAAGAGAGAGAAAAAAGTGAAAAAGAAGGGAGTATGAGGAAAGAAAAAGACAAGAAGAAGAGGAAGAAAAGAGGGAGATGAGAAGAAAGAGAGTATAAGGAGAGATATAGTGTGTGTGTGTGTGTGTGTGTGTGTGTATGTGTGTGTGTGTGTGTGTGTGTGTGTGTGTGTGTGTGTGTGTGTGTGTGTGTGTGTGTGTGTGTGTGTAAGATGTCATAAAGCAGTAGATATAAGGGCTATGTGCGCCTTGTTGCCTATGTCAGACAAGGCCTTACATGCCTCCCATACATTCTCCTTCCCTTCTCCTTCAGTCCTCTCCTTCACACACACACACACACACACACACACACACACACACACACACACACACACACACACACACACACACACCTTTTCACATCTCTTCTATCCTCCTTCACTTCCCTCTTCGCCTCCTTTCATCACTTCTCTCCTTTCCCCTTCCTCCACATCCTCCGTCTCACTTCTTATTTCGCTTTCTCACCTTCTCCACATTGTTCTCTCTCTCTCTCTCTCTCTCTCCTTACTGATTCTCCTACTTTCACCTCTTGTTTTTTTTCTTCTTTTCTCTCTCTCCGTCTCCTTCGCACACTCTTCTTACTTTACTTCTTTCCTTTTATCACGTCTAAATCTTCTTCCGCATCTTTCCTCCTCCCTCCTTCAATTTCCTTCACTCCTTCACTTCCTCCTTCTACTTCTCACACCTAATCATCTAACTTTCCCCCCTCCCTCTCTCTCTTCCTCCTCTTCCCTCACTCCTTCCTTCATTCCACCTTATCTCTTCTTCATTGGAAGCTAATTTCCCAAAACTGCAATAAATCATCTGTGTGATAGCATAATAATAATAATAATAATAATAATAATAATAATAACAACAACAACAACAATAAATACAAAGAAAAAGAAGGAAAGAAAGAAAAAGAAAGAAAGGAATTAATAAAGGAAGGAAGGAAGGAAAAAGAAAACAAAGGCATCACTATATCGCAAGAGTGAAGCAACATGGTAATTTCCCTTACTTTAAAAATCAATTATTAATTTTTTTTATTCCAACACTACCATGACTATGAATTCCTGTTACCACCTGACGATTTTATTTATTTATTTATTTAGTATATTATTCAAAAATTATTTCTTAAGATCGGCAGTCAAAGTAATGTACCCATGTCAATCTCTCTCGCCTAAAACTCCTTCATCAAACTCCCTGAAGTTCTAGGCTAGTTCTCTCCACACTATACCCTTTTCACCCCAACTTGGCCTAAAATTGCCATCTCTCCATCTAGAATGCGGAGTTGTAACAAGAGATTAACACTACGATATGCTCCTAGTCACGAAGAAGTGCTATGGGAAGGATGTAGTGCAGTAGTAATGTCCTCTGGCACTGAGCTACGTGAACTAGGCTGGTAGAGGACGAAAATCTGGGCCAAGTTAGAGTAAAAGGCGTATAATACATTCCATGCTTGAAGGGTGTACAGCTGCAATCAAAAACCTCTATACACGTTTGGGCTTCCGAACTAACGATACGAAATGTGAACCCCTTCCCCACGCATATGAATTAAGACCAGATTATTAGACTTACTTATTTTTTTAAAGGAAGAAGGACCCAAAGGCCAGACGCCCGCAAGATTATTCCCACCAAAGAAAAAGAAAAATAAGATACCAGGCAGCCAAATGACACCCAGATACGACTTATTAAAAAAAAAAAAAAAATGACGTGCAGAGAGGTGAAGACCGAGGATGAGGTGGAGGGATGGAGTTGAGAGCTATATGAGGGAGAGGGGTGTGAGCAGGGGGGGAGGGTAGTCAAATGGTGGGTGACAGAGCGACTTGGAGGCGTTTTGTCTGCGGCCACCCTTTGCGGGATTAGGGCGTCGGGCTATAGATAGATAGATAGATAGACTTGCAGCTGTGAAAATGATACCTAATGTTGTCCCAGCACTGTACCTAATTTCAGATGAGGCGAGGCGGGAACCAGAGTGAGGTGGTGTGAGGTGAGAGGTGAGGCTGGACACGCTTACCTGGGGGAGAGAGAGAGAGAGGTGACCTGGTTAATCAAGGGCAAAGATGAGACAGGTAAGGCACTCTGAAGGTACTGTGTGTGTGTGTGTGTGTGTGTGTGTGTGTGTGTGTGTGTGTGTGTGTGTGTGTGTGAGAGAGAGAGAGAGAGAGAGAGAGAGAGAGAGAGAGAGAGAGAGAGAGAGAGAGAGAGAGAGAGAGAGGCAACATCAGATCGTATTCTAGATGGCACAGGAGGTCTCGATACACCTGTCCCTTACCGATTCATTTTGCATATCACACCTTTACACGCACCTGTATGTTACCTATGGCGTTTAATTAGCATCAGTAAAATACAATTACTGAATAAAAGCGTTTAGAATAGATCGCAATGGATTAGTTGTTACGGAATCCTAAAGACACTTACAATACCTCTTCTCTCTCTCTCTCTCTCTCTCTCTCTCTCACACACACACACACACACACACACACACACACACACACGGGGAGCGAAGAGTGTATTACAAAGGAAGTGAGGGAAAAAAACAGGGAAATGAAAAAATAATGATAACACAGAGGAAGTGGAAAGAAAATACCAGAGGAAATGAAAGGAAATGAATACTAGAAATAAAATCCTACTGACCCATTAAATATATCCATCAATATATTCTGACTACAACATAATCAGTTTTTTTAGTAGGATGATCAACCACCCCAATTATGTATAGAGGGGAAAGGTTACAATTCAATAATTCGATTTTTACTCCCTGAAGTCTCACAAAAAAATCTATCTGTCTATTTATTGCCAGACGCCTCAATCCCGTACGGGATGGCCACCAACAAATCGCCTCCACGTCGCCTTGTCCCCCGCCATTTCACTGCCCCGCTCCCAACCCACACCCCTCTATCTCATATACAAAATAAATAATAAGAATACAAAAACAAAAAATAATAAATATAAATAAATGGGTAAATAAATAAAAGCTTGTGGACAGTGCGATTAAAAAATGTTCTGATGTAAGAAAGAGTAAGAAAATAAGACAATAAAGACAATAAGGCAACTGGGAAACTATGGAACACAGGTAAGAATTCTCTCTCTCTCTCTCTCTCTCTCTCTCTCTCTCTCTCTCTCCAACAGACTAATAAAGGAAATATAATAACTGAATCAAGCCTTTCCTTTCCAACCCCTTCCCCTCCACCCCTCCCTCCTCCCTTGCCCTCTCTCCCCCTCCCGCTTCCCTTCAACCCTTCCCATTTCCCCCTCACCCTTGTCTCCCCCTCCTCATTCCCCTTCCTCTCCTCCTCTTCCCTCTTCCCATCCTGCCCTTCCTTTCTCTCCCCCCGTCCTCTTTTCTACACCCTCCCTCTCTCCTTCCCCTGCTCTCCCTCCCCTCTCTTTTCCTCTATACTCTCATCCACCCTCCCTTCCTCTCCCCTTCACCCTTCCTCTTCCTCTCCCCTTCCCCTACTCTCCCTCCCTCTCTCTTTCCCCTGTTTCCCCTCTCTCCCTCACTCCCTCCCTTTCCCCGTCTCCCCTCCTTCCCCCTTCCCTTGCTTCCCCTCCCTCTCTCCCTCATTCCCTCCCCTCCCCTCCCTCCCTCCCTCCCCCACACGTCTCCTCTGCCCAGTAAACCGTGGGATTACCTCACTGCAAATGACACCTTTGCTGGCTGGGGGAGAGGGGGGAGGGGGAGTGGAGGGAGTTGGGAAGGAGGAAGAGGAAGAGGGAGAAGGAAGCAGTGGGTGAAGGAAGGTGAAGGAGAGGGGGAGGAAGGGAAAGGGAGCAGTGGGTGAGGGAAGGAGGGGGAAGGAAGGGGAAGTGTATCCGGGGAAGGAGATGGGAAAAAATGAAGGGGGAGAGAAAAAAAAAGATGGAGGGGAAGGGGAAGGAGAAGGAAGAAAGGTAAATAAAAAGAAATGAAGTGAAAAAGATGGAAATGAAACAGTGAAAGGAGAAAGGAAGGAGGAAGTGAATGGGAGGAAGGAGAAGGAAGGGAAAGCAAGAAGAATGGAATGAAGGATAGGCAAGGAAAGACTGCGTGAGGGGAGAGGGGGAAGAAGAGGAAGAGGGAAGAGGAAGAGGTGGAGAGGAGGGGCTGGGGTGGGGAATGGGAGGGGACGAGGAAGAAGTGAACAATTTTATATTTCTGGTGAGACACACATGAGGTATGCAGACACACACACACACACACACACACATACATACACACACACACACACACACACACACACAGGCGGAGGTGTAGTAATGACATCACAATGCAATATCATCATCATCACCATCAACGTTATCAATACTGTCATCATCAATCATCACCATCATTATAATCCTCCTCTCATAATCATCATCATAAATCATCATCATCATTCCCGGTGCTGCACATGGGTTGGGCTGGATCCAGAAAAATGAAGAGGGAAAACAGGAAGAAGGAAAACAGGAAAGAAGGAAAACTCTCAACTCTGTAACGAGGGAAACCGAACTACATTTCATGATTCCATTCGGGTTAGAAGATCCACTCGCTGGTGACGGGGTTAATGGAGGCTGTAGCAAAAAAATAAATAAATGAATGAAAATAAAAAAAAACTTCCATCATCATCATCATCACCACCACCACCACCACCAGTAACAACAACAACAATCATAATAATAATAGTAATAATAATAATAATAATAATAATAATAATAATAATAACACTACAAGGTAATTCAGACACAGCAAATATTTCAAGACCTGACACAATCTTACACAAAACAAATGTACAAATAAAGATTGGTGATTCGCTGACACATATTCGCCTTACACAATGACAAAAAAAATAAGCCTGGGTGATTCACTGTTCAGAGAGAGAGAGATATCCACCTTACACAATCTTACACAAATCAAATGGGGTTGTAAAAATAAAGATTAGTGATTCAAAGACAGATAGTCACCTTTCATGATCTTACACAAAAACGTAAAAATAAAACTAGGTGATTCACGATTTAGAGAAAGACATCCACCTTACACAATCACAAAAAATAAACACTGGTGATTCACAGATATTCACCTTTCACAATCTTTACACAAAAACGGAAAAATAAAACTAAGTGATCCACGATTCAGAGAGAGAGAGAGAGAGAGAGAGAGAGAGAGAGAGAGAGAGAGCAGGCTTACACAACCGTAAAAATAAAGATTGGTGATTCACAGATATTCACCTTAAACAATCTTACACAAATCAAATATGGCTGTAAAATCAACAAAGGTGATTTACAAACGAGATACGACGCATATCAAAGCCACATATTTCTTTCCTGGTTATCACACACCTGCAAAACTCCTTATCATTCTGCACCACACCTGTCCTCTACACCTGCAGCATGGAACACCTGCTCTCTCTCTCTCCTCAATAGTATCCCACTCACCTTGCTCCTTAATTCATTCTCTTATTTTCTATTTATTTACCTTTTGTATGACATCATCATCATCACCCCAACCTTAATGCACACCTAAATCAGTCTCTCTCTCTCTCTCTCTCTCTCTCTTTCTCTCCCTCTTTACCACACAAGCAACAGCGTCAATATGGTGTGACCCTCGCGTAGTCTATCAAGGCTTCCAGATACCACCATAACACTGGACTCGGGGTCTTTGTGTGTGTGTGTGTGTGTGTGTGTGTGTGTGTGTGTGTGTGTGTGTGTGTGTGTGTGTGTGTGTGTGTTTTATGTGTACAATCGACTCCACTTCTAAGTACCACAGAGCCTGGTGGATCAGTGGGTTCAGGTGACTACGGTGCATCTGTTTACGTCTCATGTCTACTACGTTATGGTCATTATTAAGGAATTGGTCACAGTAGACGTTAAAAATAAAAAAATCACTGTACCCTTTTTACTCAAACTTGGCCTTATACTATCTCTCCACCTTGAATGGTGAGTGGTAAGAATGAACATGAAAACTGGAGGCTAGTCACGAAGAAGTGCTATGGAAAGTATGTACAGCCGTGGTATTCTCTCTGTCTCTGTGTGTCTGTCTCTCTGTCTGTGTGTCTGTCTGTCTGTCCCTCTCTCTCTCTCTGCCACGGGGAGACGCGAAATAAGCTCCAAAAAAATAAATCTGGGCCAACTTAAAGTGAAAGAAAGGTTGAGTTGTAAGAGATGACCACTAAATTAGGATGCTAGTCACGAAGAAGTGCTATATTAAGGATATACAATCTGGGCCAAGAAAAGGTGAAAGATGCTGTGATAAAAGGTCTCATTCTCGTCGGTTAAGGGAGCTCCCTAACACCTCTTGCTTTGCGATTTATTTTGATTACTGCACACTGTCGTACTGATTTATGTTACTTAAATCATTCAAATACCACCATACTCATCATAGGTAACCCACAAATCAATATTAACTATCCGTATCAAAAAATAAATCGCTCAGGAAGTGGTGTTAGGGACCAAGACCTCTACCACACCATCCCTTGTAGTACTCTTAGTGGCTACTGTATCTTTTTTTTTTTTTTTCTTTTTTAATGCAAGGAAGAAGGAACCAAAGGCCAGAATCCCGCAAGACTGTTCCCTCCACGATAAACAAAAACAAGATAACAGAGAACCAAATTCAATATCCTTTAACACAGGTGCTTTTATACCTGTAATTACACACCTTTTAACACCTGCATAAAAATAAAGGTGAGACTCCAACCCATTTCACTGTTAAAATCACTTACTAAAACCTCGCTATTTTGACAGTGTTGAGTGTAAATGAACTATTGACGGTAAGCACACCTGTTGAGAGCCTTGATATGACACAGGTGCTTCTGCAGGTCTCATTACACACCTGTCCTGACACCTGTCTATAAATCAGATGCAGCACGTTTGTCTTGGCAAATAACAGAGAGGCAAAGACACACAAGGCATGCAGGTGTGCCGTGTGTGTGTGTGTGTGTGTGTGTGTGTGTGTGTGTGTGTGTGTGTGTGTGTGTGTGTGTGAGAGAGAGAGAGAGAGAGAGAGAGAGAGAGTGATGCAAGTGTGCAGACGACAGCAGGCGGGGGAGCTAGATTACAGACATACATACAAACAAGCAAAAAGGATGATGATAAAAGCAATTCTCTTCACAGGAAAACACATCAAAATTCCATTAAAAAAACAGAGAAAGATTTGGAGAAACATTAGAGACTTGGGAAAGGCTAAAACTGGGCATCAACACAAGCCTAAAACTGGGCATCAACACAAGCCTAAAACTGGGCATCAACACAAGCCTAAAACTGGGCATAAACACAACTAAGCATAAATACGAAGCCTAAAACTGGGCATCAACACAAGCCTAAAACTGGGCATCAACACAAGCCTAAAACTGGGCATCAACACAAGCCTAAAACTGGGCATCAACACAAGCCTAAAACTGAACATCAACACAAGCCAAATGTTCAATCCGAAAATGTTCATTCTGACAGACAAACGAAGAAATAAACAGAAAAATAAGTGCTTGAAATGGTACGTGAATTTTATACACTTTTCACCTTAACTTGGCCTAAATTTTCGTTCTCTTGCAGCTTATTTCACGTAGTTCAGGTGTAGAAAGAAAAAGATGATTCAAAGGCTATACATTCATCCCATAGCACTTCTTCGTGACTAGCATCATATTCCTGTCTCCGTCTTTTGCAACGACTCGGAATATGAGAGAGAGAGAGAGAGAGAGAGAGAGAGAGAGACTTATATTAAAAGTAAAGAGAATAAAGTGAGAAATAAAGATGGAAAAGATAAGTGAAAATTGTCTCACCATTGACTTTATTTACGGATGCAGGTAACTGTAAAAACACATCCGAAATTCTCTCTCTCTCTCTCTCTCTCTCTCTCTCTCTCTCTCTCTCCCCGGTATCCACGTACACAAACAAGGGAATGAGAGGTGCTTCAACATCAAATATATATAACAGCAGATCGATAGATGTGAAAGACGAGGCGATAGATAGAGCCAACATGGCGGAGATGATGAATGAAGGGATAATTTATTCACGCACACACACGCACACACACACACACACACACACACACACACACACACTTGTACACCTAGGTACTCAAATACACATCTTCAGTAAAACACACACACACACACACACACACACACACATTTGTACACCTAGGTACTCAAATACACATCCTCGGTAAAACACACACACACACACACACACACACGAGGACTGGTGTGGTGTATAGTATTTTTTTGTTTGTTTATTAATGTGTGATGTGGTGTGGTGTGGTATGGCGATGTGGTATGTTGTGGTGGGGCGTGAGGTGCAGTTACGTGGTATGATATGGCTAAGTGTGGTTTTATCAGCGTGATGATAATTCTCTGCAGTACTGTGATGTGGTGTGATGAAGCAATGTGGTGTGGTGTGGTGTGGTGCGATGTGAAGTGCTGTGCTGTGCTGTATTGTGTTCAGTTGTGTGTAATGTGATGTGGTGTGGTGTGGTGTGGTGTGGTGTGATGTGGTGTGGTGTGGTGTGGTGTGGTGTGGTGTGTAGTGTAGTGTGAAATGGTGTGGTGTGGTGTGGTGTGGTGTGGTGTAGTGTGGTGTTTTGTGGTGTGGTGTGTTATGGTGCGTTGTGTTGTGTTGTGTTGTGTTGGTGTGGTGTGGTGTGTTGTGGTGTGGTGTGGTATGGTGCGTGGTAAACTGCACTATAATGTGGTGTGTCGGTGAATCCACAATGCAGAGAGATATGCAGTGACTGTGATGCCAATGAGATGCTGTGTTGTGATGGAAATGTGATAATCAGGGTAGTCGCGATGTAATGTGTGTGTGTGTGTGTGTGTGTGTGTGTGTGTGTGTGTGTGTGTGTGTGTGTGTGTGTGTGTGTGTGTGTGTGTGTGTTAAACAGATAATAAATAATAATTAATGGAAGACTTCTAAATATGTAACTACTAAATATAATCCAAAGTGTTTACGTTTTTGGATATGAATAACTAAAATTTTAAAAGTGGGAAGGTAAGGACAGTGAAGATGATGATGATGATAATGATGATGATGATGATGATGATGATGAGGAGGAGGAGGAGGTAAGAAAGATGATGATGATGATGATGATGATGATGATAACGATGATGACGACAATGAAGAGAGAGAGAGAGAGAGAGAGAGTCAAAAACTTACTCTATTCTGATGAAGTACCGCTCAACCTTACCTGCGGGAGAGAAATTAGTACACCTTGAGACAAACAGGTAATCTCTCTCTCTCTCTCTCTCTCCCTCTCTTCCGCCAGTCCACCAACATCCATCCAATTACCAATACCCATCCCCTTCTCCCATCCCCTCCACATCCCCCCCTCCAACAACCCCCCTCTCCCTCCTCCAGGCCCCTCCACCCCCTCCCTTCTCCCCTCCTCTCCCCACCCCCCCTCTAAAGCCCCTCCTCTTCCTCCTCCAGGCCCCCCCACCCCCTCCCTTCTCCCATCTTCTCCCCAACACCCCCCTCTAAAGCCCCTCCTCTCCCACCTCCAGGTCCCTCCATCCCCTCCCTTCTCCCTTCCTCTCCCCAACCCCCCCCTCTAAACCCCTCCTCTCCCTCCTCCAGGTCCCTCCACCCCCTCCTTTCTCCCTTCCTGCCCTCCCCCCGTAATCCATCAGGGAGGCGGTGAGATGGAGTGAGTGAAGCAACACAACAACTTTACAGCCTCTTACTTTACGACCAGGCACGTCATTCAGCCACACGCTCTCTCTCTCTCTCTCTCTCTCCGTCTTGCTATAACGGTATCAAGCTCCCAATTCGCTCTGTGTGTGTGTGTGTGTGTGTGTGTGTGTGTGCGTGTTTCTCCGTGTGCGTCTAAGTCTGTGTGCGTTTGTGGTGAGTTTTATTGGTGCCGTCAGCTCTTGCCAGATATACAAAGGCAATTAATCGTGTGCGTGTTGCGGTGTGGTGTGCGGGATGGTGACACAGTGGGGTACACACACACACACACACACGAGAGAGAGAGAGAGAGAGAGAGAGAGAGAGAGAAAGGGGGGGGATCTTAAACAATACACCCCCTTCAAATCCACTACCTCCATTTTGTTTGTTTTTTTCTTCTTACCACCAGACGATTTTATTCAGCAACATTTTCCATTTACCCTTTCACTACGAAGCCGTCTATTTCTGAGTTTTCGTACTACTGCCTTCAGACGATTTTCTTCAGCTCACTACTACCCCCTTCATGCCCAGAGATGCCACTTTATATTTCAAGCCTATTTCCTCCTCTAGACGATTTATTCAGGTTAGAGGAGTACTGTTAAGCTGAAGGGGGTTTGACAGAGCCTTCAAGAACCTCCCCGTTAATAGGATCATCTCTTAATATTCATAAAATCGTCTGAATAATAATAATAATAATAATAATAATAATAATAGTAATAATAATAATAATAATAATAATAATAATAATAATAGTAGTAGTAGTGGTGGTAGTAGTAGTAGTAGTAGAGTAGTAGCAGCAGTAGCCTAGTAACAGCAATAACAATAATGATAATAAAAACATTAATAATTATTGAGCCTGTGCAAGTTTATATCCAAGGAATGGTTGGGGTTTATCTCTCAATGCCAATAAGGGATGTGTAAAGCTGGTTATTCTCATCTTAAATGTCAGGACCAACTTGCCTAGCCCCAGACTCCTTCACTTCTCATGGAACTATACAGGATTAGATGATGATGATGATGATAACAACAAAAACAATACAATAATAGTAATAATAATAATAATAATAATAATAATAATAATAATAATAATAATAAAATAACAATATGATGCAAAATATTAACACCAACCCCTTCCAGTTCTTAACACCTTCCTGCGTCCTCTTACCTGAACTTTGCAATCAATACACACCTGGGTAGTACGCTCAGGTGTTCCTCCCCCACCACAAATGCCTCTCTCTCTCACACACACAACTACTCCGGCAAGGCATCCAATTACACGCAAAATTTCCTTCGATCTCATTTCATCTTTAATCTACACGATGCATAATTCCGCTCAGTCAGTCTTTCATTTTATTTTCGTATGATCATCCCTGTTACACTTACCGATACCCCTAACCTAACCTAATCCCAACAAAACTATCCTAACTTAATATACCGTAACATAACTCCAAACGCGAGACTAGCGTAACCTCAACTGACGTAACAAACTTACCTTACTCTTACCTAACCCTGATTAACGAGATCCTACCCTACCCTACACTAACATCACCTCACCTACCCTAACCCCAAGAGACAATACTAACCTAATCTAACCTAACTTATCCTACCCTTCCCTTTCGTAACCTAACTTATTCTACCCTACCCCATCCCTCTCCACCCCACCCCATCTCACCCTACCCCATTCCTACCCCACCCAACCCCACACCCTAACCTTTCCAGACGAACCTCACTAGACTCTCCTGGGAAAGAAAAACTGGCTAAATCGACAACAGGACGGTGGTGAGGCTTTTAATTAACACGCAAATTTACCTGGGTCTAATTTCACCTTTAATTAACCGATCCCTTGGCTATCATTTGTCAAACACCGTCATTATCTTTCAATTACCTCCCTTATCTCTTATCGCTGTGCCTGGCCCGTACTTCCAACCCCTCCAGTTCCAGATCTCTCTCTCTCTCTCTCTCTCTCTCTCTCTCTCTCTCTCTCACACACAGACCTCAAGTATAATAAAGGGAGTTAATGAAGACAATACCTAACCCCTCTAGCTCCAGACCTCTCTCTCTCTCTCTCTCTCTCTCTCTCTCTCTCTCTCTCTCCCACCAGTACACAAAATAACTGAATGTAATGGACTAAAAGTGATAAATAAAATAAATAAATAAATAAAAAGATCTCGGGGTGATGAAGCAAACGACCGCAGGCAGGCTAATTAGTAACAAATTGCTATGGCTGATAACGATACAGGGAAGATGTAATTAAGTGGCCCTAATTTATGACTGGCAGATACGGTGAATTAATTAGTAGGAATAAATAACTGGCTGGTGCGAATAAACTTGGTAGGTGCGAATAAAACTGGTCGGTGCGAATAACTGTCAACAAAGTATCTGCACCCGCATAACACTTGATTCCTATAGCCCTTTAGGTCGAGGATTTTACTGACTTATTCTATTTTTATTTCCCTGTGATAAATGTTGTGTTTATTTTCAGTAAGTCCTTAAATGCGAGGTCTGGGAGGCTAGGTTTACGATGGAGGAGTTAAGAGGAAGGATGGGACAGGAGTGTTTTGGTGCTGTGATGAGGAGAGGTTGACTGAGATGGTTTGGGCATGTCGAGAGGATGGGGGGATGAAATCCGGGTGCAGAGAGTGAGAAGTGTTACCGTTGGGGATAGGGTTTGGACACGCAGCCCGAAAAAGACATGGGACGAGGTCATAGAGTGTGACCTCAGGGATAAGGGACCAAACAGGAAGGCTACCAGAGATCGAGCCATTAGATGACCAAGGCCGAAGCATGTTCTTTTTACCAGCGCTCACTGCTACACCCCAATGACTTTATTTCTGGCGACTATCTCTGGTGACTCTATTTCTGGTGACTATTTTCGGTGACTTTCTTTCCGCTGACTTTATTTCTGGGTCGATTTGTCCAGGAATTACTGAGCATCTACTATACTATCATGATCACTAGGTTCTTTACTCCTTATCTCCCCTGGTGAAAGGCAAGTGGAAGACAAGGTTGCTATAAAGACAGGATAATGGATAAGGGCAGTCCAGTGTGTGTGTGTGTGTGTGTGTGTGTGTGTGTGTGTGACAAATGTTTAGGAGGCAAACGCAGGGAAGGTGAAAAGGAGAAGTAGATGATAAAACAGGTGTGGGTGTAAAAGCAAGCAGGTAAGGAAGGTTGGGAGATGGAAAAGCAGCAGATTAGGAGGCAGATGAAGGAGGCATGGGAAAAGAAGGTGGCCAGGTGTGGAGAGAAACAGATCCAAATGACAGGCAGGCACGATCAGGTGTGTGTGTGAGGGGTAAAAAGCAAGCAAGCAAGGAAGGTCAGTGAGGGAAGAGCAGTAGATTATAAGGCAAATGTGTGCATGATAAGTAAAGGTCCAATTAAATATCATTACACACCCATCCATCTCACACAAACAGCGGTACTTAGAGGTCGGGTGCAGCTGTCTAATAATCCACTACAGATGCTAAATACCTTGCAATGTTGGGTTAGCCAGGTGCCCCTCCGCCATTCCGTCATATCATTACAGGTAAGTGTGACCCTTTACCTGACTTACAGCACCTGGATTGGCTTCTAAAGAGATTAAATTTTCCACCAAACGTCAGACTCGCTCCTCCTCCTCGAGCCACATGAAATATTAGGTTGATTTTGGTCTATTTGTACAAGTTGCGCCAAGTAATTATATTTTAGTGGTGCTGCGATCTTTATCTGTAGTGTGGTGGTGGTGGAGGTAATGAGACGGGGGATGTAGTGGTGATGACGATGATGATGATGCGATAGGACGTGGTGATGGTGATAAGAAATGAATGATGATGATGATGGGACAGGACGTGGATGGTGGTGATAACTTTAATGATGATAATTGTTGTTGTTGTTGTTGATGATGATAAGACAGAAGGTAGTGGTGGTGATACAATGCTAATGACGATGATGATGATAACGATAATGAGACAGAAAGTGGTGATGGTGATAACTGATGCTGATGATGATAGTAGTGGTGATGGTGGTGATAAGAAATTAATAATAATAATAATGATGATGATGATGATGATGACGATGATGATAATGCGACAGGAAGTTGTATTGGTGGTGATGATGATAACTAACGATGCTCCTGCTGATGATGACGATAGTAGTGGTGATGGTGGTGATAAATTAATGATGATGATAATGATGATGATGATGATGATGGGCAGTTAGTAATCAATTGGGTGTAGTAGTAAAGACCCAAGGAATAGTCTAATAATCCCAATTTCCTTAAGACAGACTTTACTAATCTTCAATACCCACCTATACTTAAAATAAAACCATCCCTTTTCATACCACTACACCAGTCCAAGGCTCGTACTCCCGTCGGGTATGGGGGCTCCCTAACACCTCTTCCTTTGCGATTTATTTTCCAGACTACTCATTGATATCCTCTTTATCGTTTCTTTATATCTTTTACTGTCGAGTTAGATTGCATGAGTAACACACAAGAAGCAGAATCAGGAATAAACCGGTGAGGAAAAGGTGTTAGTAAGCTTCCTCGACCGCCCCAGGATGAAACAGTCCCGGCATGTATTCAAAACAGACGGTGGGTATTGGCGCCCAAGTGGTGATAAGCAAAGGTGTGTGGCTCGTGGAACCGCTGAACCTCAGGGATCGGAGTGTCAAATCTATGCCCAGAGTCGGACACAAAAAATTAAGTCATCATCGTCACCCTAACCTACTCTAGAGTGAAAGAAGAGTGAGGGTGAGGGGGTGAATAAAGGAGGGTGAGGGTGAGGGGATGAATAAAGGATGGCGAAAGTGAGGGTGACGGGATGGATAAAGGAGGGTGAGAGTGAGGGTGGGAGGGAGAGATGAAGGATGAGTGAAGAGGTGTGGAAGAGGTGAGGGAGAAGAGTGAGGAGGGGAGAAGTTAAGCGGGAGGGAGTGAGGGAGGGGGTGTGAAATGAAAGTAAGGGGGGAGCTTACGGGTGAGAGTGAGGAAGGGGGGGAGAGGGAGTGTTGGGGCGTGGGAGGAGTGGGGGGTGAGGAAGTGAGGGAAGGAAGGAGTGAGGAAGTGAGGGAAGAAAGGAAGGAGTGGGGGTTAGGGAGTGAGGGAAGGAAGGGATGGAGGTAAGGAAGTGACGACAGAAGGGAGGAGTGTGGGGGTGAGGGAAAGGCGAGGGGTGAATGTGAGGGGGAGAGAGGGAGGGAGAGGGTGTGTGGGGGGTTGGTGTGAGGGAGGAGTGGGGGTGAGGGAGATAGGGAAGAAGGGAGGGAGAGGGAGGGAGAGGGTGTGTGGGGGGGTGAGGGTAGAGGCAGGTCGTAAGATAGTGTAAGGCACAGGTAACGACGCCGCTCTTGACAAATCACCGATTATCATAATGATCAAAAGTTTTTAAACGAGCAATCAGGCTGCCACACCACACCACCACTCTCCTCTACGCACCCCTCCTCCCTCCGCCATACCACACCACTCCACCACTCTCCTCTACGCACCCCTCCTCCCTCCGCCATACCACACCACTCCACCACTCTCCTCTACGCACCCCTCCTCCCTCCGCCATACCACACGCCATACCACACCTCTCCACCACTCTCTTCTACGCACCCCTCCTCCCTCCGCCATACCACACGCCACACCACACCACACCACCACTCTCCTCTATTCACTCCGCCATACCACACGCCACACCACACCACACCACCACTCTCCTCTACGCACCCCTCCTCCCTCCGCAATACCACACGCCACACCACACCACACCACCACTCTCCTCGACGCACCCCTCTTCCCTCCGTCACACCACACCACACACCACCCTCCTCTACGCATCCCTTTTCCCTTCGTCACACCACACCACACAACCACTCTCCTCTACGCATCCCTCTTCCCTCCGTCACACCACATGCCACACCACACCACACAACCACTCTCCTCTACGCACCCCTCTTCCCTCCGTCACACCACACCACACCACCACCCTCCTCTACGCATCCCTCTTCCCTCCGTCACACCACACCACACACCACACCACCACTCTTCTCTAGGCACCCCCCCCCCATCCTCCACCACCAGTACCACACCATCGCACTGCCACACCGCTATGAACTCCACCACCGCAGCTTCTATCGCCATCGCTGTCATCGGCACCGTCACTTCCACTTCTCATCTCCATCAAAACAATCTCCACCAATCATCGCCACCACCACTCCACCGACGCTCTCCTCTACATACCCTCCCCTCGCCATCACCACCAACACCACACTATCGCCCTAGCACCACCGCCACCAACTCCGCAACCACAACTATCACCACCACGCCATCACCATCTCCATCATCATCGCCACCATCACCGCATATAATCGTCGCCACCACCATCATCATCATCGCCACCACCACCACCACAAATTTCCCCATCGCCACCAACACCATTTCTATCCTAGCCACCGCCACCGCCACAGCCGCCGCCGCAACCACCGCAATCACCGCCATTCCCGCCGCCGCAAACCCAGCTCGTAAATCCGCCGTCGCCATTACTCCACCATTCCCTGACTTCTTTGCCGCCCGCCACACTGCCACATCTACCACAGGCCCGCCACGGCCACCTCCTCCACCACCACCACCACCACCGCCACCATCAATCGTACGAGACAGCTATACTCCATTCACTCTAACTTGGCCTAAAATTGCCATCTCTCCATCTTGAATTCTGAACTGCAACAAAAAATTAACACTAGAATATGATGCTATACTCTATTCACTTTTACTTGGCCTAAAATTGCCATCTCTCCATCTTGAATGCCGAGTTGTAACGATTAAGCACACAGAATGATACTAGTCACGAAGAAGTGCTACAGAAAGGATGTAGAGCCAAACAGATGGTAGTCATATTCAGGGCTACGTGAAATAAGCGGCAAAAGGACGAGAATCTGGGCCAAGTTAAGGTGAAAGGAGTATAGTGAGCGTAAAACACTATCAATCACTTTCATCCAATGATATGTATTTTTCCTTTAATGATGGGGTTGATCATTAGAAACAGTCCTCATTAACCACGTCAAAACTCTCTCTCTCTCTCTACTGACGCCGAGTCCCATGACCTCTACACACAACCTCCCTCCACATACGTACTCACACCATATCACTCCACCTTCTCAGTCTTTCTGTCTTCATTACACACACACACACACACACACACACACACACCTATCCGTCTCTACTAATTACCTTTCAGTCAATCAACACTGCAATTATCAAACCACACTGAAACAAGAACACACACACACACACACACACACACACACACACACACACACACACACACACACACACACTGCTCATTGATATCCTAACCACCACAATAAAACACCTCTAATTACTGAAGGACTAATTGCTTTAACACTTCTGAGGTACTGAACTGATGAGGCGAAAGGTGAACCCAGGTGACTTACGGTTCAATTTAGGATATCAGTATAAATCATGATGATGATGATAATGGTGGTGAAAATATGATGATGATGATGATGATGATGATGATGATGGTGGTGGTGGTGGTGGTGGTGATGGTGATGATGATGATGATGATGATGATGAGGAGGAGGAGGAGGATGAAGATGTTGGTGGTGGTGGTGAAAATATGATGATGACGATGATGACGATGGCTGAGGTGATGATTATGACAATGATGACGACGACGACGATAACGATAACGATGATAAAAAAAAAAAAAAAAAAAAAAAAAAAACTACAACACCTCACTAGACTTCACCTGGTCTTTGGTCAGTGTAAAGGAACTATTGACCGCGAGAGACCACTGCCGCCACCCTCCCCCCCCACCTAAACTGCCCTTGGTCTCATTTAAGGTCCTTTTGGTTTTTGTGCCTCTCATTTTCCTGGGTGTCTTAAGCCTTTGTTTTTTGGGCTATTAAAGGGAGGGTAGGTGGGTGCAGGGGAGGGAAGGCGTTGGGTAGGGTAGGTGGGTGCAAGGGAGGGAAGGCGTTGGGTAGGGTAGGTGGGTGCAGGGGAGGGAAGGCGTAGGGGAGGGTAGGTGGGTGTAGGGGAGGGGAGGTGGGTGTAGGGGAGGGGAGGTGGGTGTAGGGGAGGGGAGGTGGGTGTAGGGGAGAAGAGGGGAAGGGATACAGGTGTAAGGGGAGGGTATGAGTGCAGGGGAAAGGAGGTGTGTGTGTGTAGGGGAGGGCAGGTTGGTGCAGGGGAGAGTTGCTGAGTGTAGGGGAAGGTAGGTGGGTGTAGGGGAGGGTAGTAGGGTGTAGGGGAGGGTAGAAGGGTGTAGGGGAGGGTAGGAGGTTTTAGGGAGGGGGGTATGTGTAAGGGAGGGGAGATGGGTGTAGGGGAGGAAGGGAGGAGGTAAAGGAAGGGAGAGATGGGTAAAAAAAAAAAAATGAATGATGAATGATAAGAAGGAAACAGACAGACAGACGGACAGACAGACAGAGGTTAAGTGGAGGGGTCAAGGAAGAGGGTAGGTAAGTGGGAGAAAGAGAAAGAGAAAAAGAGAGAGAGAGAGAGAGAGAGAGAGAGAGAGAGAGAGAGAGAGAAAAAGAGAGAGAGAGAGAGAGAGAGAGGGGGGGGGAGGGGTAGTATCAGATTGTTGCCTTAATGTCACTCAGGCCCATAAATTCTGGAGGAAGAATCACCTAAGAAAAGTCCTCTCTCTCTCTCTCTCTCTCTCTCTCTCTCTCTCTCTCTCTCTCTCTCTCTCACTAATTTACACTATATCTATTATTTTCTTTTTCACATTTACCCCTAAAAATTGATACACATTACCTTTCCTTACGTTCTCATGTTCTTTTCCTTCAGTATCTTACCTTAATTAAAGCGTAAGATTAATTAGCTTATATTTGGCCAGGTGTCATTCAAGGTAGGTCTGGTTACGTCAATTAAGACTAGTTAGGTGAGGTCAGATTGGCTTGGGCAGGTTAGATATCCTAGGTCAGATTAGGTCAATTTCTGCTACGCTGAGTAAGGATAGCATTGTTTGTTTCTGTTAGTTTATGTGAAGGCCTCTCTCTCTCTCTCTCTCTCTCTCTCTCTCTCTCTCTCTCTCTCTCTCTCTCTCTCTCTCTCTCCTCCACTTTTCCCCAATCTCAAACTCTCCCTCTCCCCACCACCCCCCTCTCCCTCCACCCCACCATTCTCTCTCTTTCTCTCCCCCCTCCCTCCCCGACACCGAACACTCTTGCTCTATTAAAACTCGGCTCGCCTGCTCCCATTAAAGAGAATCCAGGGCCGAGAGCGAATCTGGCCCCGAATCTTCTTTTTCTGTTATTCTTGCTGAGAGAGAGAGAGAGAGAGAGAGAGAGAGAGAGAGAGAGAGAGAGAGAGAGAAAGATAACCAATACAAAAACATTAACCTCTTCACCACGATAACGTCTTTCAGATTTCACTCTCCCTACCTCCACGTCTATGTATTTACCTTTAGGCTGACCCATCGCAGTGAAAGACAGACAACCTCAGTGAAAATCAGCAGTGAAAGTCCTCCCCAGTTCTGAAGTACATTGTGGGGGGGCGGCAGGAATGAAGAGAAAGAGTGTGTTTGTAGTGATTGGGTTTATTATTTAACGAAACGGATCTCTCTCTCTCTCTCTCTCTCTCTCTCTCTCTCTCTCTCTCTCTCTCTCTCTCACACACACACACACACACAATTATAACTAGCAAGAATCCCTCACTCCCTCCTTCCCTCTTATCTCACCCCTCACCTCACCTGCCATTCACACCTGCCCCACACCTCATCGTTATCTCCCTCGCGTCTCACACACCCCTCCCCACACCACCACACCACTCATCATTCACACCTCTCATCACTCGTCTCCTTGGTTAACCACAATCCTCATCTCCAGCCCAAAGAATTAATTAAATATCAAAATCATAGTACATATATGTAGAAAACTGCCTCGAATGAACTTTTACATCTGGTGCTGTTTATTTTTCTTTCTCCCCTTTTATACACCTGTCACTCACAACTCATCACACACTTGTCACAAACCAAGCATCACACACCTGTCACAAACCAAGCATCACACCTGTCACAAACCAAGCATCACACACCTGTCACAAATCAAGCATCACACACCTGTCACAAACTAAGCATCACACACCTGTCACAAATCAAGCATCACACACCTGTCACAAACCAATCATCACACACCTGTCACAAATCAAGCATCACACACCTGTCACAAACCAAGTATCACACACCTGTCACAAACCATGCATCACACCTGTCACAAACGAAGCATCACACACCTGTCACAAACCACGCATCACACACCTGTCATAAACCACTCAAACCTCACCTGTCACTCACACCTGTTCTACATCTCTCTCCGTTATCTCCATCACGCCTCACACCCACACACCTGTCACATACCACAAATCACTCACCTGCCACACACCACTCAGCACATTTAACCACCACTTCATCATCATCATAATCACCAGCCCCATAATCAGTCCACTGCATAACTAAGGCCCCTCCAATCATTCTCCACTCTAAGCTCTTGACTGTTTGCCTTTTCTATCCATTTACAGCAAATCTACGAATTTAATCTCGTCATCTCGATCTCTCTCTGCCTCCTTTTCTATCCACTTACAGCAAATCTACGAATCTAATCTCGCCATCTCGATCTCTGTCTGCCTCCTTTTCTATCCACTAACAGCAAATCTACGAATCTAATCTCGCCATCTCGATCTCTGTCTGCCTCCTTTTCTATCCACTTACAGCAAATCTACGAATCTAGTCTCGCCAACTCGATCTCTGTCTGCCTCTTGCTATCACACCATCTCTGGACTTCGCCACTTGTTATCTGTTTTACTGAGGACACAAACTGATACATTTATACAAGCTTATTGTGCTAACTATAATTTCTATTTTGGTCTGTTCTCATATTCAGGATGCTCTCTCTCTCTCTCTCTCATTTAATATACCTTTCTATTCCTCCCTCACCACTCTGATTTCTACTAGACTTCAGGCCACGTATTCCCGTCGGGTAAGGAAGCTCCCTAACACCTCTTCCTAAGCGATTTATCTTGTCTGTAATTCTCGTCGGGTAAGGAAGCTCCCTAACACCTCTTCCTAGGCGCTTTATTTCGTTTATGTATTTTATTTATGCTACCTTTTTCAGCATAAATAAAATACAAATTGATATCAACCCGCCGTATCCAAAAATAAGTCGCTAAGGAGAAGGTGCTAGGGAGGAGGATACGGCCCCAGGTTTCACATCCATAGGTAAAAAAAGAAGCAAATTAAATATATCAATAAAGACAATAACAATCAAATTCCTCTTCCCTTCCTAATAAAGAAAAAACTCCATATTATCGTATTTATATTGCTACACAAGGCTGGACAAAAATATATGATAGAAGAATAAAAACAAAGAAAACACAATGACAAAGAAAACACAATAAAAGATGGCGATAAAAGATGAAGAGGAAATAAAGAAAAGGCAAAATGGAAAATACAGACGAAGATAAAAAACAGAAAAATAACAAAGATGACACAATAAAGAGAGCAAAGAAAAAAAAAAGATGACATTAACAAGGTGCTGAAATAAACCAAGTCAGGACGGCTAACGAAACAAAAATAAAACGAAAAAATAAAATAGGAAGAATCACGGACCTCATTATAAATCGTTAGGAGAAAATAATAAAACATCGTAATATAAAATGAAAAGATAAACGAAGAGAAGAATTGACAGGTAACGTAAAAAGTACAATTAAAGGTGCTGAGTTAAAAGATGAAGATTTAAGATGAAGATGATTAAGGGGAGCAGAAAGGAAACATGCTTCATTATAAAAGGTATACTGATAAAAAAATGAAAAAAACAACAAACAAACAAACACACACACACACACACACACACACACACACACACACACACACACACACACACACAAAGGTAAAGGTGTACATAAAAATAATACAAGGCCACAAAAGTAAAAACAAGAGAGAGTACACACACACACACACACACACGCACACACACACACACACACACACACACACAACAAAGGCATAGATATAAAAAAACAATGAAGAGGACAGAGAGTACGGTGATGGCAGATGAGGTGCAGGTGTAAGGGGGAGAAAGTGACAGGTGACGGCCGCCAGGTGAGCACAGGTGACAGCGAATTATGGGACAGATGAGCTAGGCCAGGTGTGTGTGTGTGTGTGTGTGTGTGTGTGTGTGTGTGTGTGTGTGTGTGTGTGTGTGTGTGTGTGTGTGTGAGAGAGAGAGAGAGAGAGAGAGAGAGAGAGAGTGGGGAGGGGGGGGGGTATCGTCTAGTATGGGCTAGTTACGACACCCCAGCCTGGGATCAGCGCCTGGATGAGATATCGTGTGGGATTTACGATACGAGCTGCTCAGTGGGTGGGTATGTCCTTGCTACCTGCCCTGCCTCATACCTGGCTCTCTCTCTCTCTCTCTCTCTCTCTCTCACACACACACAAACCACAGTAACACTCCTCCCTCTCTCCCCCTCTTTCATACACACACGCGCGAGCATTAATTCACTCCCCCCCTCCTATCTCTCTCTAGACGGGATGCAATTGTCTGAGGCTACTGATAGAGATCTTTTCTGTATCCTCCCACCCTCTCTATACTCATTACGGGTTCAAAGGTGGGTGCTGCGTGTATATGCGATAAAGTCTCCAGTGATTCCTCAACTCTTCTCGATTCTCTCCAATCTGGTTTCAGCGATCGTGTCAATCTCTAAATAAATCTGTCTAAACCGTTCAAATCTCTCCTAACTCTAAGGACTTTCTGAATCTATACTATTTTATTTCTAAACTGGATTATACCCTTTCCACACTGATCTCCGGAATTTCAATTATGGATGATTTTAGTGTTGCCCATCATCTCAGTTCTTCCATTTCTCAAAAAAAATAAATAAATAAATAAGTAAATAAAATCCAATAAACAACCCGGCTTTTTTTTCAATCCTTTATGAACTACAAGCGCTTATACAACATCTACCTTGATTATTTGGAGTGAATTATAACATTTCACATTTTTCCTGATAAATAATTCTACTCACGTAATCTGCTTTCTATACTGCATTCCTCTGATCAAAGCTTATCACCATAGACTGCGCTATTGTTCCAGCATCTCTCTCTCTCTCTCTCTCACACACACACACACACACACACACACACACACACACACACACACACACACACACACACATCCACGGTACAGAGAAACACGAAGACAGACCGGCAAAACACTACGAAACAGTTTCAACACACACACACACACACACACACACACACACACACACACACACACACACACACACACACACCTATGACGCACTCCGACAAGCCAGCGAAACACTACGGATCGCGAGAAACCAGGCGAGAAACTACGAGACGCGACGAGACACTAACAACCTCTCCTGAACCGCTCTAAGCACCCGCGTATAAACACCTGAGGGCCGCGCAGGTGTAATTTACCGCTCTTGATCAGGGCATCTGGAGGGGTTTATGTGTGGGGGAGGTTGTGGGAGGGTGGGGAGATTGTGGGAGGGGTAGTGGGTGGGGGATGGGGGTTTGTGGGGGTGGAAGAGGATGACAGTGGTTTATTGAGACATTTTGCGTGCGTGCGTGTGTGTGTGTGTGTGTGTGTGTGTGTGTGTGTGTGTGTGTGTGTGTGTGTGTGTGTGTGTGTGTGTGTGTGTGTGTGTGTGTGTGTGTGTGTGTGTGTGTGTGTGTGTGTGTGTGTGTGTACCTTTAGTGAAATACATTAGTTGGACGAGGTAAGCGAAATACAGCAGGATAATAAGTGAATGTCATTAACAAAGGCGGGGAAAAATTAGTGCATAACGAGAATACAACTCTTTATTTTTCTTTATATATGTCCAATTATTATTTATTTTTATCATCAATATTATCATTAGCCGTCTATTAGCTGAGCGAGAGGGGAGTTTGATGAGGCCTGAGTTAATTAATCCATTTTTTGCGTTATTATTATTATTATTATTATTATTACCATCATCAACTTTACTACTACTACTATTACTACTACTACTGCTACTACTACTATTATTACCGGTATTATTATTATTATTATTATTATTATTATTATTATTACTACTACTACTACTACTACTACTATTACTACTACTACAACTTCTACTACTGCAAGTTATGACTGTTGTTATCATGGGACGACAATATTAACAGTCTTAGTGATAACTGATAAATACCGAAGAAATAAAGGAGGGTTGCGTGGGGTGTGCAGTAACGATGAAAAACATAGTGTGGGATTTGTTAGTTAGAGATGACTGTGGTGTGGGTTAAGGGTGAGGAGGGGTGGTGTGGTGTGGGTGAAGGGTTAGGCAGGATGGTGTGGTATGGTGTGGGTGAAGGGTTAGGCAGGATGGTGTGATGTGGTGTGGGTGAGGCAGGGTGACATGGTGTGGTGTGGTGTTCAAGTGGTGTGATGTAGCGTAGGACTACCGGGTCGAAAAGGATGGTATTTGGTGTAGTGGTGTGGTGGTGGTGGTGGTGGTCAGGGGATGAGGGTACTATGATGTGGTGTAGTGTCTCCTAATACGGTATGGTGTGATGGTATAGTGTGTTGAGGGATAAGGTGTTGCGATACTGTGATGTTTGTGATGTTGTAATACAGTGTGGTGTCATGATATGGTGACGTGACACATAGAAGATGGTGATGAACAGTACTGTAGTGTCGTGATATGGTGTGGGACGGTGAAGTGCAGAGAATGGTGCAGTATGACGGTGCAATGTTGTGGTATGGTGTGGTGTTATTATGCTCTGATGTGGCGGTATGGGATGGTGTGGTGGTATGGTATGGTGTGATGATATGCTGTGGTATTTTATGGTGTGATATGCTGTGGTGTGGTAATATGGTGTGGTAAGCAAAGAATGTAGTGCAGTGAGGTGATATGGTGTGGTGGTGTGGTGTGGTGTGGTGTGGTGTGGCTGACAGGTGAGGTGAGGTGAGGTAAGGGAGGCAATCTTTAATTAATTCATTTGTTTTATAGGTATGAGAAGGGCAGGGGAGGGTGAAGTGACGCTTGTGGTAATCTGGCTAATAGTTATTGCTTGTGTGAACACCATGATGGACACACACACACACACACACACACACACACACACACACACACACACACACACTACCTGTTTTATCACCTACATATCTTTAAATATTTTCACACACACACACACACACACACACACATAACATACACACACACACACAAACTACTATCACCCACAACTCTTTATATACTTTCTCTCTCTCTCTCTCTCTCTCTCTCTCTCTCACACACACACACACACACACACACACACACACACACACACACACACACACAACCTACATCACCAATTCATTACATATTTCTTCAAACATACCCACTCAATAATCATACCATTTTCCTCAGCTGAATAAAATCGTCCAGTAACACAAAGAACTCAGCATAAAAACCGTCTAGTTATAATACATAAATTAAAACTCGTCCAATTAAAGTTTATGATATTATTAAGGCCAGACGATTTTCTTCACCTGCCCAAAATCGTCTTCAGGTGAGGGATTTAGGAAGGTGATTGAGGAAAGCAATCACGTGGATAACTGAAGCTTTTGAATTCACTCTTGTCTCTCACTGTTATATATTTACATTTTTTTTACACTGTGCCTGTAAGTCAGTTTGCCTCTCTCTCTGTCTCTGTCTGTCTGTCTGTCTCTCTCTCTCTCTTAGCCGATGACTCTCTTATCACTTAATTCCAACTTTCCCACGACCTACCGGCGACAGACATACACACACGCACACACACACACACACACACACACACACACACACACACACACAGCGTCCTCCCTCTCTCTCTCTCTCTCTCTCTCTCTCTCACAAGCCACACACACAACATACCTAAAACATACATATACATCCTCGAACGCATACCTTAGGCAAATAACGCACCCTTCTTGCTTCTCTCTCTCTCTCTCTCTCTCTCTCTCTCTCTCCCTCTCACACACACACACACACACACACACACACACACTTGAGGGACGAAATATACGACCGCTTAAGTGCTCTTTCCCACTCCCAGTAGAGAACTTAACAGCATTTTACACTATTACGTCGGAGGTCTTATCGTTGTAACTCATCCGTGTGGTAGATAGTGAAGGGGGGGAAGGGGGAAGAGGAAGGAGAGGGAGAGGGGAAGGGGAGGATAGGGAGAGGGGAAAAACTGAGGGGAGAGGGGGAGGGGGAGTAATTTTAAAGGAGAGGGGAAGGGTTGAAGAGGGAGTGGGAGGTGGAGAAAAAGGCTGAATGGGAAGGAAAGGGAAGGGAGTGAGCTGAGGGAGAGGGAGGACAGGGAGAGGGGGGAGGAGAAGTAGCTTTAAAGGAGAGGGGAAGGGTTGAAGAGGGAGTGGGAGGTGGAGGAAAAAGGTTGAATGGGAGGGAAAGGGGAAGGAGAGGGTTGGGGGAGAGGCGAACGGTTGAAGAGGGAAAGTGGGAGGGAAAGGTTAAGTGGGTGGGAAGGGGGAAGGGAGGACTTAAGGGAGAGGACAGAGGCAGGTTAAACAGAGGAAGAGGACAGAGGCAGGACGAAAGAAGAAAAGTGAAGAAATACGGGAAAACTGCATACAGGGGGGAAGAGGTGGGGGCAGGAGAGAAGCAAGGTTAAAGGTGAGAAGTAAGGTATGTTACACTGAAGGACAGGACAGGAAAATGATAAAAAAGGTGAGTATATGAAAAACGATTGAGGAGGGTTGGAGGGGAGGGGGAAATCCAAGCGACAGAAGGAAGGAAACATGTTAAAAAGAAATAGGAAAGAGGAGGGCCAAGGGGCGAAGCAAGATACAAGAGGAAACAGGCTAGAAGTAAGAGGGAGAGGACTGAGAGGCATGAGATGGAGAAAAAGTACAGCACCTACAGGCATACAACACAATCACAATTTTCTGCTTCTTGACTACATCTCTTCACCATACTTCTTTCACCTTGACTTGGCCCAGATTTTCGTCTTCTTACAACATCTACATACCTCAAGTGACAGGAAAATACAATGCTACGGCTCTACATCCCTTCCATAACCCTTTTTCTCGTGACTTGCACCATATTCTAGTGTTAATCTATTGTTACAACGCAGCATTCAAGATGGAGAGAAGGCAATTTTTAGGCCATGTTAGAGTAAAAGGGGTATAGCAACTACAGG
>NC_136960.1:5668834-5693834 GCF_032717465.1 Coenobita brevimanus | reverse complement strand
GGAAGGATATGAGAGGAAGGTGAGTGGATGTGCTGGGGGAAAGGAAGTGGGTATGTGCTAGGCATGAGAGTCGGGGCGGAAGGAAGGTGTGAGTGGGTGGACGAGGGCGTGAGAGTAGAGTAAGTGCTGTGAGAGGAGGGAGCAATGGGTGGGAAAGGGTGTATAAGTGGAAGTGTGTGTGGGTGGTTGGTGGACGAAAGTGTGATGGAGGGATGGAAGGAAGATGAGTGTGAGAGAAAATATGGATGGAAAGTGGAGAAGCTTGCGAGAAAGGGGTAGAAGACTGAGAGGTAAAGTGGGAGTAGGTTTGCGTGGGAAGGGGAAAGGGTGGAAGGGAATAAAGGGAGAGGACGGTATGAAAAAACTATAACTGTGAGACGGTGAAAGGGGGAGAGGATGGCAGTAGGTGGGAGGGAAGGGCGTAAGTGAGAGAGAGAGAGAGAGAGAGAGAGAGAGAGAGAGAGAGAGAGAGAGAGAGACGTTAAGGGTACAAAAGGAAATATGGAGAGTGGGGAGAAGGGTAGAGTGGAGAGAGGAAGGGTGAGAGAAGGAGAGGGAGGGAGGAATGGGTGATCAGGGAGATATAAACGACAGATTAAAAGGGAAGACGAAAATATTAATACATAAATAAATAAATAATGACTAAAAATAAATGATGGAGGACGTGATGAACTAAAGCAATAATGGTAAAAAAATAAAAAGAAAAATGTGAGAGCAAGGAAATAAAGAGGGAAAGCGATGAAATTAAGATATTAAAATCTAAGGAAGAATGGGAATAAAGAAGATAAATGAGCGAAGGGGGAAGAGAAGGAAAAAGAAGAGAGAGAAAGCTGAGCATAATTTTTGGCGAATATACGCAATAACAAATGTACCGAGTGAAAAATAAGTGAATAATCTAAATGTATGTGTGAATAATTATACTTCTGTTACAGTACTGCGTAACTGAGTATGCTTATTTGCGTATTTACTGAGTATATTGTATGTATGGTATTAAATCAGGAGAAGATATAAAGGATAGACTATATGCTTGTCGATGTATGGATGATGATGATGAAGATGATGATGATGATAATCATCATCCTCATCATCATCATCACCACCAATCACCATCATCACAGACAACGTACACACTGATGATTTTTAAAAAATCAATATCATTCTTGCTTTTATGTCCTCACAAACAAAAGCACTCCATTTCTCTCTCTCTCTCTCTCTCTCTCATACTTGCCCCTATAAACCTCATACTTTCCCCTCTTGCCAACTCACCCCCACCTCTCTCTCTCTCTCTCTCCAACTCACCCCCACCTCTCTCTCTCTCTCTCCAACTCACCCCCACCTCTCTCTCTCTCTCTCTCTCTCTCTCTCTCTCTCTCTCTCCAACTCACCCCCACCTCTCTCTCTCTCTCTCCAACACACCCCCACACTCCCCCTACTGCCAACTACAACCAGGGAAAGGCATCGGGGACCATTGAAGCCCTTGTTGTTTGTCCTAACTACCTCAAGTTCCTCAGCCACACTCTACTGTCACTACCACAACTACCACTGCCACAACCACCACCACTATCACATCCACCACAACTACCTCCACCACCACTTTCACATCCACCACAACTACCACCACCACCATTATCACATCCACCACAACTACCACCACCAACCTGTCCCTACACCACCACAGCTGCCACTACCACAATCTTACTTTCCACAAAAATAAATCACTTGGCTACAATTTCTACAACCACCACCACCACCAAAACCACCACACTTACCGGAATCTGTCCCATCCACTTCAAGTTCCACAATTAGCTCACCTACCACCACGCGGCGGTAGGTGGGGGCGTCCATCATCCACTCACTTAATGTAGTGCTGCCTACTTCTTCCTTCATGTCTCTCATTCTTATTGTTTCTGTCCTCATCTCTCCCTATTTCTCCTATCCCTTCTGTCACAATTTGCTACTCTTCTTTCCACTTCAGGAGGCTCTACACTGAGTGATAAGCCAAATGGGAGCCTCTAACTCAGGACCCCATTTACTACGCTGGGTGGTAACCATATAGCCAAATAACGCGATGACGTGGAGCCTACTGTGGTGCCCCGGTTAACTGGGTGGAGTAATAAAATCAGCATCCATCCAGGCACCAAACCTCCATAGTAATCCCCGCGCCTAGCTGTGGCGAGGTATCATCAGCCTCATGGGAACATCGGTTTACTGCACGGGATGACAATGCATGGTGATTGTTTGCCTGTGGTTGATGGGTCGGCATGAGACAGACTGGGGTGGCACAACAACAATAAACCACAAGTACCACAATCACCACCACTACGATCTTAACCATCACAACTATCATCACCAACCACACAACGACTACCATCAAACTCTCTACAGCCACCACTACCACCACCACCACAATCCCACCCACCGCAAGTACCACAATCACCATCACGGCAAGAGGAACCAGGGTGTCAAGAGGACCCAAGAGGAAGAGGGTGAAATCCGGGGTGAGGAAAAACGCGGTGTAGGAGTTAGAGGAATTAACTGAACACTGACCCTGAATAATGAAATGGTCTCGCTCTCTCTTTCTCTCTCTCTCTCTCTCTCTCTCTCTCAAGTTCCCCCTCCCCTTCCTATACATTCTTCTCCTTCTCTAAGTTCCTTCCTCTCATCTCTCTACCAATTCCCTCCCCCCCCTCTCTCTCTCTCTCAAGTTCCTTCCTCTCATCTCTCCCTATAAATTCCCCCCTCTCTCTCATATTCTCCTCTCTCTCTTAATACATTCTCTCCCCGTCTCCCCCCTCCCCATCTCTCTCCCCTCCCTGACTACACTATTCCTGGCTTCATTACGCAGCACCATTTTTGTCCCATTGTTCCTCCTCTCTGCTCTTCCTTCTTTCCTCTTCCTCCTTTCCTCTATTTCTCCTCTCTACCCCCTCCCTCCCTGCTTTCTTCCTTCCTTTCTCTCCCTTCCTCCTTCTTTCTCCTCTCCTCCTTTCATTTCTCCTCTCTAGCTTTCTCCCTTCCTTCTTTCCTCCTTCCATATTCTTTCCTCCCTCCCTCTCTTCTTTCCTCCTCTTCTCTCCCCTCTAGCCCTCTTTTCTAGCTTTCTCTTCCTCCCTTCTTTGTACCTTCCATCTCCTCTCCCCCTCCCCCTCCCTTTCCCGCCCTCCTTTCCTCTCCCTTTCTTCTCCCTCACTTTGTAGTCGTTCTTCTTTCTCATCGTTCACTTCCTCATTCTTCTCTCCTCCTCTCTCTACTCTCTTCTGCACATTCTCACTCTCTCTATCCCCTCCCCTTCTCTCCTTCCTTCCTCCCCATTCATCCTCAATTACTCTCTCTTCCTTCACTCAATTCTTCACATTATCCTTTGCCGTCATTCCTCATTCCTTCATTTTTCCCTCTCCTCTTCCTTCCTTTCTTCCCGTTTCCTCTCTCCTTCCTCTTTTCTTTATCTTTCTTCTTTCATCTCTCCTTTCCTTCCTTTTCTTCTCTACTCCTCCCTCCTCTGATCCCCTTTCCTCCTCCTCCTCCTCCTTTCTTCCTCTTTTCCTTTCCTTTTTCCTACTACCTCTCTCCCCTCCCACCTCCCTTCCTTCCTCTCTCTTCTCCTTCCTTTCTTTCGTCTTTCCTCATCCTCTCCTTTTGTTTCTCCCTCCTCCTTCTTCCAACTTCCTTCCTTTTCTTCCTCCTCTTTCCTTCGTTCTTCCTTCCTCTCTCCTCTCATTTCTTCCCTCTTCCCCTTCTACCTCCCTTATTCGTCCTCCTCCCTCACAACTTCCCTTTTCTTTCTCACTCTCATCCTCTCTATCTCTCTTCCTTCCTCCAATCTCCTTTCATTCTTCTCCCCCACCTCCCCACTCCCTTCCTTCCTTCTCCCCCCCCCCCCGCCTGCCAACACAACCCTCTCCTTGCTGCATTACAACTGTGCTCTCCCTAATCCCTCCCCCTCCCCCTCCTCTCCCCTTTCCCCCTCCTCCCTTCCTCCCTGTCCTACCTTCATCTCTTTCATTCTCCTCACCGCAACACTCCTCCATTCTGTCCTCCTTCCCTTCCTCCCTCCTCCCCTCCCTTCCTTCTCCTCACCGCAACACTCCTCCATTCTATCCTCCTTCCCTTCCTTCCTTCTCCTCACCGCAACACTCCTCCATTCTATCCTCCTTCCCTTCCTTCCTTCCTCCCTCCTCCTCCTGACTACCTCCCTTTCCTCATCGCAATATACTTCCGTTGTTCTCTTTTCCTTCCTTCTTTCCCCTCTTCCTTCCTTCCTCCCCCCTTCCCCTGTCCTTCTCCCTTTCCTCCCTTCCTTCCTCCCCCCTTCCCCTGTTCCCTCTCCCTTTCCTCCCCTTCTTCCTTCCTCCCTCCTCCTCCTGTCCCCCTCCCTTTCCTCACCGCAATATACTTCCGTTTTGTTCTTTCCTTCCTTCTTCCTTCCTCCCAATTTCCTCACCGCAGAACTCCTCCACTCTACTCTCCCTCCATTTCTTCCTTCTTCCCTCCCTTCCTTCACCCCTTCCTTACTAATACTCCTCCCTTCCCATCTCTCCTCTTCCTTTCCTACCCTTTCCCATTTTCTCCCTCCCTGTATCATTTAACTGTCTGTCTCTCTTACTCCGAATTCGCGTCAACCACAACTACCACCATTACCACCATCGTCATAACAACTACCAGCATCGCCACAATTAACAAGATGCCACTCTACCAACAACCACAACTACCACAATCGCCAACATCAATAACTACAACTACCACAATCGTCACCTTCAATAACCACAACTACCACAATCGTTACTCTCAACCACAACTACCACAATCACCTCCCTCAATAACCACAACTACCACAATTGTTACTCTCAACCACAACTACCACAATCGTAAACCTCAATAACCACAACTACCACAATCGTCACCAACATTTTCAACCCTCCTGAGCTTAACGGTCGTAAAAGCTATCAACCACAACTACCACCATCCACACACACACACACACACACACACACACACACACACACACACACACACACACACACGAGGCTGAACAAAAGACAACAACCACAATCCTGACATAGCGCGTCTACCACCATCTGTTTTAACCACAACACAAAAACCAACCACAACTACCACCATTCACGCACCTCAAAACAACCACTACTACCAGCACCGGTAACCACAACTACCACCATAAAACAGACCTCAACACAACCACAACTACTAACGACACCACACACACACACACACACACACACACACACACTACCATCACCATCTACACAACTACCACAACCCTCAAACCAAACCATTACAACCAGCACACCTCCAACAACTACCACCACCGCTACCAATTACCACCACTACCACAAGAACCACTACCATACACAACATAACCACAACTACCACCACCAAAACAACAACCACATCTAAACAGCTCAGATCAACCACCACCACCACCACAACTACCACCATCAATACAAACATGAATCCATACACCACCACCACAACCACCAACATCTCCCCACCACAACCCCCATCACCTCACCCCCATCACAACTACCACCACCACCTCTCACCACCACAACAACAAGTACCACCATCACCACCCCAAGCACCACCATCTCCCCACCACAACCACCATCTCCCCACCCCCACCATCACCACAACCACCTCTCACCACCACAACCACAAGTACCACAATCACCACCCCAACCACCATCATCGTCCCGTTTTCTGTGACTCTGGGGGTACTGAGGTAAAATGTCCGTAGGTACGTTTTTTATGACGAGGGTCTGAGAGGCGGTTTGGTTACGTCTGACACGGGACGGTTCTGTTTCCCTACGTCTGTATTTTTTTCCTTTCACAACAAGATGAATAAAACCGTCTGAGCAGATGAACAAAACCGTCTGAGTTGATGAACAAAACCGTCTGAGTCGATGAACAACACCGTCTGAGCAGATGAATAAAATCGTCTGAGTAGATGAACAAAATAGTGAGTCGATGAACAAAACCGTCTGAGTAGATGAATAAAATCGTAAGTAGATGCATAAAATAGTCTGGGTAGATAAAAAACCGTCTGAGTAGATGAATAAAACCGTCTGAGCAGATGAATAAAATCGTCCTGATAAAGGAGAGGAGAGGAAGGGAAGGGAGAGGAAGGAAGGGAGGAAGGGTAGCTGTAAAGGGGAGGGAGTGACAGTAACAGGGGGAAGGAGGAGGCTGAAGTGAGAAAGGAAAGAGGGAAGGGGAAGGGGGAAGAAAGGAAGAGGGGAAAGGGGGAGGGGGAGGGGACGAAAGGATACAAGAACAGGGGAGGGGAGGGGGGAAGGGAAGGATGAGACAAGCAAAGGTAAGAAGATGGGAGAGGAGAAGACTAGAGAGATGAAAGGGGAGAAGGGAGAAGAAAGGGAGCGAGAAGGGGAGGGGAGACGGTAGAGACAGACTAGGGAGGGAAAATGGAGAATGAGAGAGAGAGAGAGAGAGAGAGAGAGAGAGGGGAGGGGGGTAGTGAGGGGTAACCAAGAGGCGGGCTTCATTTCCATAGTAAAGACATTCTGCGAGGGGCGTGACAACACTAACTATACCCCCCCCTCCTCTCTCTCTCTCTCTCTCTCTCAAGCCACCCTCATCTTCCTCATCTTATTCCTCTTTCTTCATTTGTTCCTTTCATTCTTCTCCTCTTTTCACTCATCTTCCTCTTCTTCTTGGCTATATGAATCTTCTCTTGCTACCTCCTCTTCTCCTCTTGCTCATTTCATCCCTCTTACTCCTCCTCTTCCCACTCCTCTTCCTCTTCTTGACTATACAATTTCCTCAACTTATCTTCCTCTTTCCCTACCTCTCTTACTCCTACTTCCTCCTCTTCCTCTTCCCAATATTCATCCATCTCTTGCTTTTGTTCTTCTGTCTTTATTTCAATCTTCTTCTTGCTGTTCCCTTTATTCCCGTATTTCTTAACCTTATTTCTCCTTATTTTCATTTTCGTTTCCTCTTCTCATCTGCTTCACCATCCTCTCTCTCTCCTTTCTCTTCCTTATTATCTTTCCAATTTTCTATTCCTCTTATTTATCATTCTGTTCTTCGTTAATTTCTACGTTAACACTTCTGATTTCCTGTGAGTGGTGGTGGTGGTGGTGACGATGATGATGATGATGATGATGATGATGATGATGATGATGAAGATGATGATGATGGTGATGATGATGATTATCAACATTTTTCACTTACTATTCTGTCGACCACTCTCTCTCTCTCTCTCTCTCTCTCTCTCTCTCTCTCTCTCTCTCACACACACACACACACACACACACACACACGATCCGAAAAAAAACTCGATGCTAGGCTGAGGGTGAGAATAGTTTGTGTATTTTCATTTTCGTTCAGAACAATTTCTTTTCCCTAACACCCGCCAATGCCACAAAAAACGCTCCTTTACATATCATCACAACAGCCCGCAATGTGACAGCCTTTGCATGGATTCAGTAGGACAGTCAGTATTAGAGCCGAAGTGGTGACATGTGAAAAAGGACACGCAGGAGGACCAAAGAGCCTCAGGGAACGAACTGCCGAGCCTGTTACCAGCTTTATAATATACTGCAAATCGAGGGGAAAAAATAAAGGTATGGCCACTGATCTCACCTCACCTGACCTCTCTCTGTACGTCACCACCACCGTGTACACATCACTAGTTGCACACAAGGACAGGTGCACACTAAACACTGGACGTACCTGTGGAAGAAAAATAAACATTAGAAAAAAAAACAATTAAAAGAATCAATAAAAACAAAAAATATATACATATACAAAAAAATATCAGTTATTATCAGGTATTTTCTCTTATATCCCTCCTCCTCATCATGGAGTAGAGGGGTATGTATGAGAGAGGGGTGTGTGAGCTGGGGAGGAGGGCAGCGAAATGGCGGGTGACAGGGTGACATGGAGGCGATTTGTTTGTGGCCACCCCTTACGGAAATTAGGCGTCTGGCAATAAACACGTAGATTTTCTTATATATTAACACCTTTTTCCACTACTCATGTCATGCAAACCTGGTCAATATTAGGGATGCGTTAACTAATACATATAAATTTCTTAATGTGTAAATATAACAGCAAATGGAGAAAATACTGAATAAAAAACAAAAAACTAAAATTACTGCATCAATAATAACATCAGATTTTAGGATAAGTAAGTCTATCTTAGGACCAACTTCTGCCTTTCTTATAAAATTTCCTTCAGCCACGTCCATCCTGCAAGGTGTTCTTTCTTCTTATTTTCTCCAGTATGGTTCATTGCCGGTGGGTCTGGAGGGTGGGGGTGAGCCTTCAGCTATGTCATCCAGCTTATCCTGTTCTTAACTCCTGTCGTCCTTCCATTTATGCAGTGATTAGGCGTTCAATAAATTATCTAACTGGGCTAGCTAGAAGGAGCCATAAGGACTCTGTGGCCTGTAAGTCTATGTAACTCTCTCTCTCTCCTCGGATTATTATTCTTTCTCTCCTGTCTAAAAATGATTTGCTAAGTAGATTCCTTGTCTCGGCACCAAATACATGAATAATATTTTCTCCGGGACACACACACACACACACACACCGTTTTATCCGCATATACGCACCACACTTCACACACACACACACACACACACACACACACACCGTTTTATCCGCATATACGCACCACACTTCACACACACACACAACCCTACACACCTCGGTCTAAACGTGGGGCTCTTTTCCTGTGTGATTTACTGCCTCAATTTACATGAACAAGGCATGAAGGCCGGAACAGTCTGACCTTGTCCAGCCCTCACCAGCTCTCTCTCTCTCTCTCTCTCTCTCTCCTCTCTAACCAGACTTCTGTCGCCTCTCCTCCCTCCCCTCTCTCCAGATCTTCGCCTCTCTTTACCCCTATCACAATTATAACATTCAAAAATCCCTTTACACGTCTGGGATATCACACTAACGAAGCAAGATGACATCCTTTCTTCAAGATCTTGTTCAGTGACTTATAAATTCTTCCTCGCCTTGCCCCAAATCTTATCCTCCTTCCTCTTCCTATCCTTTCATCCTCTCCATCCACTCTTTTTCCTTAGATCTGCCCCTCCCCTAATCCAACCTTCAGCCTTATACTCTCCCTGATCTTCAACCTTTTCCTACCCACACCTCAGCCTGATATCGCTTTAAACCCTCATCCAGTTTTATACTCGTCCCTAACTCTGACCTAGTCCTGACCCCTTATACTGACCCCCCCATCCTCATACGCATCTCACCCCTCATCTTACCCTTACCCTCATCCCTATACTTGTCCTTACCGCCATCCAGCCTTATATTTCTTTTAACCTAGATACACCACTATCCATTTATGCAAACCACGTGTGATGTTTACAGTCTCCATTGCCTGTCATACACACATACATGGTCTCTCTCTCTCTCTCTCTCTCTCTCTTACACACACACACACACTACGTACACATATGTGGTCAATGTAAAACGTACATGGGATGCTTACAGACATACATACTTATACTGAGGCTCATTATACCAGGATTCACAAAATACACACACACACACACACACACACACACACACACACACACACACACACACACACACAGAATACATCATTATCGCCAACCACACACAAGCACACAGCCTCATTACCACACACACACACACACACACACACACGAGATGCAGTTGAGCGTGACAGTAGTAACATCCGGCCTCAAGCAACATTATGAGACCCACCACTGTCTGCCACTACCACTACCACCACTCTCTGCCACTACCACTACCACCAGTGTCTGCTATTACCACTACTACCACCACTGTCTGCTACCACCATCACCACCATCACTACCATCACCATCACCACCACTGTCTACACCACCCTCACCACTAGCACCACCACTATCTGCTACCACCATTACCACTACCACCACTACTGTCTGCTACCACCATTACAACCACCACTATCTGCTACCACTATCACCTATTCTGCCACCACTACCACTATTATCACCTTTGCCACCACCACTACTAGTACCTGCTGCCATCACCACCATCATCACTACCTCTAACTACTGCTATCACCACCACCATTACTGTCTACTGTGTCCACCGCCATTCACACACACACACACACACACACACACACACACACACAGTCTTATCCTCTTGTACGTTACCACCACCACCAACACCACCGTCTACTGCCAATACCACAATCACCACTACTACCACCATATCTGTCATCACCAACACCACTCTCTGTCACCTCCACCACCACCACTTCTTACGTCCACCACCACTCCCACCATCACTATCTGCTATCTCCACCACCATCACCACAACTAGCATTTCCTACTTCCACCACAACCTCAACCACCACCACCACAACTAGCACCTACTTCCACCACCTTCTCCACATCATATATCACCACCACCACCACCACTAACTACCACCTCCACCTCCAACCTACACCACCACATCCACTGCACCATCGCCTCTCACAACTAGTCCAAACTCCATTTCACCCCCTTACGTACAGACACAAGCATCTTCCCAAAATCTGACGAACACATGCCGGAAAAATCTGACCTTCTGAAACACGCTCTAATACACACAGGGGTTTTCACTGTACTTCGCCAGCTGTAAATGTTCTTCAGACGGGAACTGGGAGGGTAAGAGTTTCTACGCCTGTCCATTTACGCGTCTGACAATCTATTCCCTTTGCCATCAGATTAAGACAACCAGCTTGGGAGAGACTTGGGATCTGAAGGGGTTAGATTAAGCCTTCATTAATCCTTCAGGAGAACAGAACTGCGTGGAGGTAGCAGGAGTAATTTTATTTTTTTTTTTTTCAAAGAAGAAGGAATCAAAGGCCAGAAGCTCGCAAGACTGCTCCCCCCAAAGAAAAAATAAAACCAAGATAAAAGGGAGCCAAATTCAACGTCTTCAGTTAACCCTTTCCTTACCTTAACGTCTTTGTCTTTTCTTCTTACTATCAAAGACAAATTAAAGCATCTTAAAGGGATATCTTGAGGGAGCTATGGGCCTATCATCACTCCCCTAATTCCAGTCTTTCCTTGCATCATTAAAATCGACTTGTTATCAATTAAATGAAAAAAAACTTCCATCTTCCTCCCCTGACAAATGATAATACATACATACACATACATACATGACACAACGAAAATACATACATACATACATACATGACACACATACACTACATACATCCATACACCCACATGCACATTCATACATAATACACATACATACATAAATACACACATACATACATACACACATTCATACATACAAACATACATAAAAATCTGGAAAAAAGAATCCCAAACCTCTTTATTCTCCCCTCCTAAAAAAAAAAAAAAAAAAAAATCCAACCTCCAATCTCAAAAAATAATGAAAAAAAATAATAATAATAATAAAAAAAATAAAATGAGTGTGTCCAAACTGCAGAGGATCCGTGACCGAAATGGCCGTGGTTGGGTCTGGGATTCTCCGCACAACGAGACGCACGGGATCGAGTCGTGAGGAAAAAAAAAAAAAAAAACTCCATTCTGCTTGATGTGGGAATGAGTACTGGGCCCGCTGGTTCAGGAGGTTCCCTAACACCTCTTCCTTGGCGATTTGTTTTGGGTATGGCTGGTTAGTATCTTTTTTATACGTTATCTACGTAGGGTTTGGGGTTATTGCAATGATTTGTGTGACACCAAGAAAGCGAGTAATGGGCAATAAGCAAAATAAGTCGCTTAGGAGAAGGTGTTAGGGAGCTTTCTTAACCAACGAGAATATAATAAATAATATAAAGTTCTCCTCTTGGTTTTCGAATGTAAAAAATAATGTCAAAAAAATTATAGTTGGATCTTTCACAGAGAGAGAGAGAGAGAGAGAGAGAGAGAGAGAGAGAGAGAGAGAGAGAGAGAGAGAGGAGAGAGGCGTGTTACTGTATTTTTTATTTATTTATATCAGTTCATATGTGTTAATAAACCTGAATTAAATTGAACGATATGCGCAAAAATATATCGCTTACTGTTTTAGAATGACCGTATATGGGTATGTTTGTGTATATACCTGAGTTTACATAAGTTTATATATACTTCCAAGACGTGCGAGAATGACGGTGAGAATGATGTGTGAGAGTGACTGTGAGAGAGTGTGGAGAATGAGAGGGTGACTGAGTAAGGGAAGAGTGAGAGAGTATGAGTGTGAAGGTGGCCGTGAGAATGACAAGTGTGAGAGTAGTTGTGAGTGTGTGAGAGTGACCGTGAGAAAGAGAAGCTTGAGAGAGGCTGTGTGTAAGTGTGAGGGGACCTGTGTGAGAATTAAAGGGTGACTGAGAGAGAGGTGTGTGTGTAACTGTGAGAGTGTGTAGTAACTGTATGTGCGTGAGGTGGTGGCTGTATGACAAATGTGAGAAAGTGTGAGGAGTGTGTGAGAATGACAAGTGCGAGAGTGAGGGTGGGAGAGTGTGTGGGGATAACTGTGTGGGAATGTGACTGTGGGAAAGAGATGTGTGAGAGAGTGTGTGGGGATAACTGTGTGAGAATGTGACTCTGGGAAAGAGATGTGTGAGTGCCGTTGTGAGAGGTGTAAGGGACGGGTGTGGGGGGTGCGGGGGGGTGGAGGTGGGGGTGAGGGGGATGAGGGGGAGGTATCAGTGTTCCCTAGGGTGCCACAACTGCCACCCTCACCACCCTGCACCGCCTCACACCCTGTTAGTTAGTTAGGTTAGGGGGGGGGGTGGAGGGGGACGCCTTCACGTGATGGCGACGCTGCCAGGTTATACACTCCCTCTGCTCCCTCCCTATATCTTTAATGGAGGATAGAGGACCGCAAGATTCAGCCTGCAGTCCACTGGGTTCAGGTCGAGATGAGGCTGAGACAACAACCAAAAACAACCAATCAACCACCCAACCAACCAACCAATCAACCAACCTGCTTCACTCCTGGTCATTTATCGCCTCTCCTACTGCATAAACAATAACTGGGTGGTTAATTTGTGTGGGGTACAACAAGGTCAGCTTTGAAACACGCCCTCATTAACGCCATCCTTGTGTGGGATACAGAACTTTCACTCAAACATACAACTTCCCACTCATTCATCACACACACACACACACACACACACACACACACACACACACACACACACACACACACGCACACAGACTGCTGCTCATTACATAACCCCAATGAGGACGAGTAAAATGAGATCACTTTCATTTATTTATTTATTTATTTATTTATTACGGCGGAACACCTTTATTTAACCATCAGGAGCGTAGGGATCCTGGGCTAGGCTACTCAGTCCACACACCTAAAGCATCAGTGACCAGACGCTCTTCCCTGAACTGCATTTTGCAAGAAGTGATCCTTTAACACCCATGGATACAACTCCTTTTACGTGATACCCACGTTTTAGCGCCTTAACCCACTACACCACAAGGCATCTAGTTTAGGAGCAAATTCGTAACATATCCATAAGCTTTCTCTCAAATTTTGAAGGTTATAATACATTAGGATATATAAAAAAAAAGGTCTGAAAATCTAAGCGTAAAACCAAGATAAACTGAAAGACTGATAGCAAATTGGTAGGGCTACAGGAGTGGTGGTGGTGGTGGTGGTGGTGGTGGTGGTGGTGGTGGTGGTGGTGATGATGATGATGATGATGATGATGATGATGATGATGATGATGATGATGATGATGATGATGAGGAGGAGGAGGAGGAGGAGGAGGAGGAGGATTGGGAAAAGCAGAATAAGGGAGGCAAGTAGGGAGAAGGAAGGTACTGAAGGATGGAAATAAAAAGAAGACGGAAAAATGGAAGACATAGCATTGAAGAGGAGGAGGAAGGTAAATATGTAACCAGTAAGGAGGAAAGGAAGGTAGGAAGACAAAAATAAATGAGAGAGAGAGAGAGAGAGAGAGAGAGAGAGAGAGAGAGAGAGAGAGAGAGAGAGAGAGAGAGAGAGCGCAGGTAGGAACAGCATAAAACACGAGGGTTGGTCACGACGTCTGGATGTTGTTATTTCTCTCTCTCTCTCTCTCTCTCAATTCATCCCGTCCACCACACATACACACACACACGCATGCACGCACATCCATCACTTCCTCAGTCATTTCCACCCATTTTCCTGCCTCATCATTCCACTCGATACCACTTGCTCTATCCCTCATTCCTCCACTCATCACTCCACCCCATCCATCAATCCCTCACTCATCCCACTCATCACTGCTCACTTCCACTTGCTCCATCCATCAATCACTTCAGCCTATCCACCTTACTAATCACTCCACTCTTAACCACTTAATACATCCATCAATCAATTTCCCTTACACATCATTCCACTTCCTTCCACACAACCAGTGACTCATTCCACTTCATTCCACACAATCCATCCCTTAATACCCTTCATTATCTTATCCATGGTGCGGGGGAGGGACGCCTTCACGTGGTGACAGTGTTTAAAGCTGGTGACTCCCTATCCCCCGAAAGGTTAATTGCAGGTGAAGGGCATTTAAAGACTGAGCTCACTTGGTTCACATTCACATAGGTCTGGGACAACAACAACAACAATAACAACAACACTAAAAATAACAAGAACAATAACACTCAACCATCAAATCACTCCACTCTACTCCACATCCTCCATCCATCAGTCAATTCCTCCCATTCACCTTATTCATCAATGTTCTACTCCACCTCCTTTCTCTCTCTCTCTCTCTCACCATTCACGTATTAGCCTGTTCCATCCCGTCTCAACAAATATTGGAATTTCAACATTACCTCTGTGTGTGTGTGTGTGTGTGTGTGTGTGTGTGTGTGTGTGTGTGTGTTCCCCTTCCCCTGATACCCATTACACCTACACACAATTTCATCTACCTTTAAGACTACACACCTGTCATACTAGCAATCTCTTCACTACGATGAGGAACATTTATACACCCGGGAAGAGGAACTGCCCGATCATATTACTGCCACCACGTGAAGGTGCCCCTCCCCGCCACCACGCCACATACCCGCCGCACCTCAACACCTCACACCTCTTTCCCAAGTCTCTTTCCACGAATATTGCGCACACAAAAATATTACAGAAATGATTGTCTATTACCTTTCTCTCTGTCTCTGTCTCTCTCTCTCTCTCTCTCTCTCCCTCTCTCTTGCCTTCCCTCACTCACACTCACACACACACACACACACACACACATACAAACTGTGTGTGTGTGTGTGTGTGTGTGTGTGTGTGTGTGTGTGTGTGTGTGTGTGTGTGTGTGTGTGTGTGTGTGTGTGTGTGTGTGTTGCAACTGATAGGTGGGTGTGTGATTTTCAATTCTATTTTAAGCAGTGATGGACAGTACGAAGAATTGCTGCTCTGTGTGTGTGTGTGTGTGTGTGTGTGTGTGTGTGTGTGTGTGTGTGTGTGTGTGTGTGTGTGTGTGTGTGTGTGTGTGAAGATGTGACACAGCCAAAAGGTATGGCCAGATCTTGAATTTGGCTCCTTTCTTTTTTTTTCTTGGAGGGAATATCTTGTGGGTTTCTGGGCTTTACGTCCTTGTTCCTTCCATAAAATATATATATATACTTTACCTGCAGCTTAAAGACTCAAGCATCATCTAAATTAACCATGTGTCCACTAAATCTATCATATATTTTACTCCATTCGGCCATTTCAGTACAAATATATCGCTTATTCTACTCCTGTTTTCGCAATACGATTTAATTTGCAAGACTATACACGACTATACAAGGTTCACGAACTCCATCAACTCTGGAACTGTCTCCCTCTGCCTGTTTTTCCTACTGCCTACGATCTCCAGTCTTTCAAACGCAGTGTGTCCAGGCATCTCGAAAATACTGGATCTTGAATTTGGCTCTCTGTTGTCCTGTTTTTGTTTTTTTTCTTGGAGGGAGCAGTTTGCACGCCCCTGGCCTTTGGTTCCTTCTTCCTTGCACAAAAAAATCACCTACAGTAATTCGTGTGCCAGAGTAACGAATAAGGTAATAATGAGGTCTTCGAAAATAAATAAATAAAAAATAACATCACATAAAGAAGGGGCCAATATTAATAAAAACAAACCACTTTAATTCCAAATATAATTATCATAGCTCATTTATTTCCGACGCCCTTCCCCTGTGCACCGCGATGCCCTTTTCATTTTATATTTCTTTTCTACATCATCTTTTTACCCTCTTTTTTTATGAATTAATGGTTGGTACTTGCGTGTGAAAGCGGGGGTGTGTGTGAGAGGGTGTGTGAGAGGCGGGGAAAGTGAATGTGAGAGTGTGTGTCTGTGTGTGGGAAGAGAGAGAGCGGTATGCATCAAAGAGTGAGGAAGGGGCAGATGAGAGGAGGGGGTGAAGGAGGGGTGGGGGAGGAGGGGTGGGTGTGGAGGAGAGGGCGGGGGGATGGAGGAAAGGTGGAGGGTGTTAAAGAGAGAGGTAAAGGTGAGAGAGAGGGGGAGGGGAGTGGAGAGGAGAGGAATGAGAGTGAGAGAGAAAGAGGAGGTGATAGTGGAAGGGATAAAAGAACAAGGTGAGATGAGAGAGAGAGAGAGAGAGAGAGAGAGAGAGAGAGAGAGAGAGAGAGAGAGAGAGAGAGAGAGAGAGAATCACTACACTTAAACAAGGGGTAAAGGAAAATGAAAGAAATGAGGAAATCAGATAAAATATTGGGAGTAAAAATGCAAAAAACGAAGATTTAAGAAAAGAAAAACAGGTTAGGCAGGAATGAGGGAGGTGAAGAAGAAGACGAGGATAAAGGAAAGAACAATAAAATAAATGGTAAACAAGAGAGAATGTGGAAGGAAAGGAGGAAGGAAGGACGAAAGGGCGTAAGACAAAGTAAAAAAAAAAGGTAGGAAGGAAGGAATGTTAAAATGAAAGAATGCCACGAAAGAAAAGAAGGAAGAAAGGATGGAAGAAAGACAGAATGAAAGAAAAAAAGAAGGAATGGAAGAATGAATGAAAGAGAGAGAAAGAGGAGGAGAATGTTGGAAAGGAGGACGCGATAAGAAACAGAATGGAGGAGAGACAGGAGAGGGAGAAGAAAAGATTGTTGAAGAGAAGGATAAGAAAAGGAAGGAAGGAAGAAGGAAGGAATAGGGATGGTGGGAGGGAAGGATGAGAGAGAGAGAGAGAGAGAATGATAACACAAGGACGCCAACTATGTACTGAGATATACCATTAGTCCCACAACCCTCCCTTCTTTCCTTCACCTCCCTTCTATTTATGTCTATCTACCTATCTATCTATCTATCTATAATCCTCCCTTCTTCCCCATATCCCCCTACACCTATCTTTTATGTGTCTATCTATCAGTCTAAAAACACTCCCCCATTTCCCGTTTCTCTCTTCTACCTATTTTACCTTCAATTTACCTATTTATATATCTGTCTACCTATCTATCTGACACTCCATCTATCTAACTATCTATCTATCTATCCATCAGACGGTATCTATTCAACTATATATGTATCACCCTTGTCTCTTGTTCTTCTTCCTCTCTCCATCCTCTTGTTTATCTAAGTATATCTTTTTGTAATTATCTCTCCGTTCCTATCAACCCACAAGCCATCCCTTCTTTCCTCCTCTTCCTCATTTTTCTGCTAATTATTCCTTTTCATCTGTCTACCAATGTGTATCAGTCCTTCTTTCCCGACACGCATTCATCTCTTCACCAATCAGTCTGTTGCTTCTATCAAATTGTTTCTACCCCTCTATCTACCTATCTATCCACCGTATCAATCTATCTATCTACTGACGCCGCATCCAGTAAGAGGAAAACTCCCCACGCTATTTATAACCCCACATGGAAACAACTCTCTCCTTCCAAGACACTCCACCGCCTCACATATTTCTGGTACCTGCATCTCAGTCTACCCCTTCTTCTCCTACGTACCCCACTCTTATAACCCCGTTCCGTTATTTCTCAGTCTACCATTTCTTCTTCTACTCCTCCTCCTCCTCCTCTTCTTCTTCTGACTACTCATACTCCCTCCCCTTGTCTTCCACTATGTTCTCAGCCTTTCTCTCTCTCTCTCTCTCTCTCTCTCTCTCTCTCTCTCTCTCTACGATACACACTACCCTTATCCTTTTATTAAATTCACTTAATCTCACTTTCTCCTTTTTTACCTTTCATATCAACTGTGCTTTATCTTTCCTTCTTTCCTCCATTTATTTCCCTCTCCATTTCTTCTCTTTCCTCCATTTATTTCTCTCTCCATTTCTTCTCTTTCCTCCTCCTCTCACTCACTTTTCTCCCTCCAATCTGTGTCTTCATTCTCCTCCATTTCGATCTTCCCTAACAATCCTTTTCTTCACATTCCCCTCTTAAATGCTCTTTTCTACTTTTATTTACTCTCTCTCTCTCTCTCTCTCTTCCCACCTGCATCATAACAACCACCATCCCTCTCTTCTTCCTTCTCTATACGATTTTTCCTCTCTTTCCTTCTTCCTCCCTCCCACCTTCACGCCTTCCCTCCCTTCAAGATCGCTCTCTCCCTCCCTCCCTCTCTCTTTCATCTATTCCTTCGTCCTTCTTTCCTACAGGATTTCTCTCTCTCCTTCCCTCCCTCCTTCATCCATTCCTTCATCCTTCTTTCCTAAAGGATTTGTATCTCCTTCCCTCCTTCTTCCTTCATTCCTCCTTCTTCCCTAATGAATTTCTCTCTCCCTCTCCCCTTCTCTCCCTCGTTCATTACTTCCTCTTCCATAAAGGATTTCTTTCTCCTTCCCTCCTTCATTACTTCCTTCTTTTTTCCTGCAGAGTTCCCTCTCCCTCCCTCCTTCATTCCTTCCTTCTTCCCTACAGTATTTCCCTCCCTCCTTCATTCCTTCCTTCACGATCTCTCTCTCTCACTCTCTCCCTCATTCCTCCCTCCCTCCAGAATCTCTCTCCACACATTCTTCCCGGAGTTGAGTGTACCATTAGTATTTCCTCACTTCCTCCCTCCTTCTCTCCCTCCTTCCTTCTCTCCACATCTCCCTCCCTCTCTCCCATCGTCTCTCATCTCTTCTCTCCCTTCCCTCCTCCCCCTCTTCTCTCCTCCCATCCCTTCCTCATTCCATCTCTCTCTCTCTCTTCTTCGTTCTTTCCGTCACCCTTTTTCTTCCTTTTTTCCAGTCGTCTTTTCTCCTCTCTCTCTCTCTCTCTCTCTCTCTCTCTCTCTCTCTCTCAAAATTTCTTTCCTTTCCTCCCCTCTCTGCGTCTCTCCTAACATCCTTCTCTCCATCCATCCATCCCTCCTTCCTTCCTTTCCTGTCGCACCACGCTACTCTCTCTCTCCCCAATTCCTTCACACTCTTTCTCACAACGTTCTCTCTCTCTCTCTCTCTCTCTCTCTCTCCTACCCATCCAGGATTCCCACGCTCCCTCTCTTCCTATCTCCTCTTTTTTCCCTTCCCTAATCTTTCTCTACCTCCTTTCTCCCCGCTTCCTCTCCTTGCCTTCATCTTTCTTCCCTCCCTTCTCTTTCCCTTTTCTCCCTTCTTTCCCTTCCTCCTTTCTCCCCATTTCCAATCCTTGCCTCTCTCTCTCTCTCTCTCTCTCTCTCTTTACCGTCCACAAACTCTCCTTCCCTATCCCGATCCTTCTCCACTTCTCATCCAAACTCCCTACCTCCCCTTCCTCCCTCTCCTCCCTCCCTCCCTTCTTCCCCTCCACCCCCCCTCCCCCCCATCTCCCAACTAAGGCCGCAGCATCACTGATAACAAGCCGATAACTTAACTTCTCTGGACGCCTGTGTGTGTGTGTGTGTGTGTGTGTGTGTGTGTGTGTGTGTGTGTGTGTGTGTGTGTGTGTGTGTGTGTGTGTGTGTGTGTGTGTGTGTGTGTGTGTGTGTGTGTGTGTGTGTGTGAAGGGGAAAGGGAAGGGGGGACGAAGGAGAAGAAGAGTGAGAATATGGATGGGAAATGAGAGGAAGAAGAAAGGAGGTTAGACTGGAAACGAGAGAGAGAGAGAGAGAGAGAGAGAGAGAGAGAATAATTATTTAGACTGATTCTTTTATTTTCCCACTGATGCTGTCCCAGTCTCTAACATAACCTTTATTATTATTATTATTATTATTATTATTATTAAAGCAAGGAAGCAGAAACCAAAGGCCAGGTCGCTGTCTGCATAATTTTTTACCTGTCTGCCTATATATCTTCCTCACCCTCTGCTTTCTTGCCTACTGTCTGTATTCCTGTCTGCTTGCTTGCCTTCCTACCTGTTTGCCTGCCTGTCTGTCTTCTTGCTTTCTACCCGTCTATTTATCTTGTCTGTCTGCGTCCTGCCTCACTGTCTGCCTTTCCTACCTTCCTGTATACCTGCTTTCCTGCCTGCCCATTTTTTCCTCCTGCCTACTTAGTTTCCTGCCTGCCTTCCTGTCTCCCTGTCTTTCTATCTCTGCCTTCCTGCCTGGCTGTCTGTGCCTTCTTACCTGCCTGTCTGCTTGCTTGCTTGCTAACCTCTCTATCTATCCTGTCTTCCTGCTTGCCTGCCTGTCTGTGTTTGCCTGCCTACCTCCTGCCTCCCGCCTGTGTCTGCATACGTCCCTTGTCTTCCTGCTTGTCTGCCTGCCTCCTGCCTGTCTGTGTCTGCATACATCCCTGCCTGCCTGTCTGCCTGCCTGCTGGGGTATGCACCGGGTGTTTATATCAGGTTATTACTTAAAACAAGCAACACTTCCGCTCACTCCATCCTCTCGCCCTCCATACACCTCCCGCCATCCCTCACCCAGGCTCTTCATTCTCTCCTTCTCTCTCTTCTGTTCATTCTCTCCTCTCTTCCCTCTTCTCCTGTTTCTCCCCTCTCTTCCCTCTACCCTTCATTCTCTCCTTCTCTCTTCCCTCTTCTCTTCAATATCTTCTCTCTTCCCTCTACCCTTCATTCTCTCCTTCTCTCTTCTCTTCATTCTCTCCTCTCTTCCCCCTTCTCTTCATTCTATTCTCTTCTCTCTTTTCTCCTCTCTTCCTTCTCTCCTTCTCTTTTCTCTCTAATCTTCATTCTCTCCTATCTTTCCTCTACTCTTAATTCTCTCCTCTTTTTCATTCTTCTTCGGAATGCACTTTTCTTCCTCTCCTCTCTTTTCATTCTTCCTTAATATTTTCTTCCTTCACTCTTCTTCGAAATGCTCTTCTTTCTTCTTTTCCTCCTCCCCCTTTCACTCTTCCTCGCAATGCTCTCCTATCTCTTCTCCCTTTTTTTCATCTTCGCATTCTATCTTCAATCTAAATTATCCTTCATTCCTCTTCCTTATCGATTTATTTTTTGGATGTGGCTAGTTAATATCCTTTTGCACGTTATTTTGGCTGATAATGATGGTATTTGAATGACCTAAAAGACACAAAAGAGGACAGTCAGGAGCAATGAGAGTCGGACACATAAAAAAAAGTGCAAAATAAACCGCTCAGGAAGACGTGTTAGGGAGCTCTCCTTTCCCAACGAGAAATACTGGCTTATACTCCTCTGTGTTTCTTCAAAGTCTTTTCCTTAATATATTTCCAAGTCTTACTCCTTCCAACTCAATTAAATTTTACTTCTTGCTGTCACTCAGAAGAAAATATGATACCCGTAAGACAATACCTGTACGAAAATTAACGCAACATAATAATAATAATAATAATAATAATAATGATGATGATGATAATAATAATAACAACAACAACAACAACAATAATAATCATCATCATCATCCGGACCTCCTTTCCCACCCAAGGGCAGGGTGAGGAATCAACAACAACAACAACAATAATAATAACAATAATAATAATAATAATAATAATAACAATAATAATAAATCACGAGAAGAAGAAGAAACAACCAGTACGAATGAATATAAATAATGATGAAAGCAAAGGCAAAGAAGAAAAATAAAGACGAAGAACAGAAGAGACTAGAGAAAAAACAGTAAAATCAATTAAAAGAAAAAATCACCTCTACACGAACAAAGACGAATCAGTAAAACACCGAAAACCAGAAGTAAAGCAAGGGAAAGACAAATAAATATAATAAAACAGAGTACAGAATAATAAAGAAAAAGGCAGTAAAGGCATCGAATAAAAAGACGAATACGAACGAATCACCAAAACCAAGAAATCCATAAACAAAACGAGATAGTAAAAATAAAGACGAAGAGCAGAAAATAAAGGGGGAAAAAAAGGCAATAAAAGCCATACAAGCAAGCACCCCTAAAAGAACTAAAACGAACCACTAAAACAACGCAAACGAAAAATAAAGCGAGAGAGACGAGTAAATACAAAAAATAAAGACGAGGAGGAGAAAAGAATAAAGAAAAAGGGCAGTAAAATCAACGCAAAAAAAAACACACACACACACACACACACACTTAAACGAACCCAAACGCATCACTAAAGCAACGCAAACTAGAAGCAAAGCGAGGGAGCCGTTTGTCCTGGCGCCTGAGTCTCGAGGGAGGGAAAAAAAGGGAAACTGTGAGAACTTAATAGGAAAGAAGGTAACAAGTATAGTTAATAAAGAGTCGCAAAGGGAGACAAATCGCTAGTAACGCTGACGTAAAGTAGTCATCCACGCCCCATGTTCTGTTGGGTGTGAAAGAAAATGGGGGTTTACGGGGTGGCTTGTATAATATCCGTCGCGCCGCGGAGCTCCGGAGTCTTGTGCGGGATCGTTAATGTCGCTTATAATTATTAATATTTTAGCATAGTGGCCGTGTGCTTATACAAGATGGAGGAAGGGTGGGGAGGGGTGTGGAGGGGTGTGGGTGTAAGAGGGAGAGCGAGGGATGAAGGGGAGGGTGTGGGTAGAGGAGGAGGGATGGAGAGGTGGGTGTGGATGGAGGAAGGAGAGGAAGAGGGGTATGGGTGGAGGCGAGTGAGGAAGAGAGGGATGGGGACGGGTGAAGGTGGGAGTACAAAGGAGTACAAAGGAAAGCAAACAGCAACAGACCTTATGGCTCTTTCGAGGCTGCTTGTTAAAGAGTAGACAATGACTACAAGACCTAATTCTACATGCTGAAGGATAAGGATAATAAGGCAAGAAGGGAGTGGAAGAGTGGGATGGGGACGGGTGCAGGAGGGGGAATGAGGGAGAGGGGAAGGATGGGGAGGTGAAGGAGGGAAGGGAGAGGAAGAAGAGGTGAAGGAGGGAAGAGAGAGGAAGAGGAGGTCAAGAAGGGAAGGGAGAGGAAAAGGAGGTGAGGGAAAGGGGGAGGCTGGGCAGGTGAAAGACGGAAGGGAAAGGAAGAGGAGTTGAAGGAAGGGAGGGGGAGGAAGAGGAGGTGAAGGAGGGAGGGGATAGGAGGAGGAGATGAAGGAGGGGTGGGAGAGGAAAAGGAAGTGAAGGAAGGGGAGGGAGAGGAAAAGGAGGTGAAGGAGAGGGAGGGAGAGGAAAGGGAGGTGAAGGAGGAAAGAGAGGGAACAGGAAGTGGAAGGAAGGGAAAGGGACTGTGGAGGAAGGCGCCAGAGATGATGGACTGGAGAAGAAGGAAATATGGAGCGAGTGAGAGGTGGGAGGGAAGAGAATGGAGAAATAAGTGAAAGAGGCAAAGAACTCGGGATGAGGAAGAGAGAGAAACGGAGAGATTGAGAAGAGAGAAGGAATGGCTAAAAGAGGGAGGGGAAGGTGAAGGAAAGGAAGTAAGGTGGGTGGGGAGAGGTAGAGGAAGGAAGAAGAGGGACGGAAAGACGGGAAGAAAGGAAAGAAAAGAGGTGACAGATAAAGTGCGATGGAAGGAGGTGAAGTGAAAAGGAAATGTGAGGGAGGGAGGGAAGGAAGGAGGAGGAAATGAGGAAAAAAGAAAAAGAAAAGAAAGGGTTAAGTGAGATGTTGGAGAAAATAGGAAGAAAACAAAAGGAAAGTGGGAAGAAGAGATGAATGAGTAGAGAAAGAGAATACGAAGGAGGGAAGGATAAGGGATGGATAGAGAAGGATAATGACGGAATGAACAGAAAAAAAAATGAGAGAGAGAGAGAGAGAGACAGAGAGAGAGAGAGAGAGAGAGAGAGAGAGAGAGGCCGAAAAGATAAAACAAAAAATAAAGAACAACGCGAGCTATGCCGTAAAGCAGAAGGTGAACACTCAATTTTGAATATCCGTGGAAAGTTCTCGTCTCGTCCTGAATTTTAATGTGAGCGAATAAAAACGGGACGTAATATATATGAGAAAACTCGGGATCACAAGTTTTTTTTTTTTTTTTTTGGGGGGGGGGTGAGTTGGGGGGGATGGTGGGTGGGTCGGAGGGTGGGGAGTGGTTTTTGGGTAGGTCGGGGTGGGTTTATTATAAGTATCTGAGCTATGGATGGATGTGAACGTGGGAAAATAAACTGAGAATTTGAAGAGAAGCATAAAGTAAATTATATCAGACAGGTGTTATTAACTGTGGAAAAAAAAAAATATGGAGAGTTAAGAAGGGGCAGAGTAACTGATTAGGAATTTATAAATCTAAATAATCCTTTTCCTCCCCTCCCCCTCCCTCCATTCATGGGCTGCTCTTCCCTTCTCTTTCCTCCCCCCCTTTTGTCTCCTTCCCCTCCCATTCCTCTCCATTCCCTTTCCACTTCCTTCACCCTTTTTCTCCCTCCCTTCCCTCTTCTTCGCCCTCCTTTCCCCTTCCTCTTCCTTTCCCTTCTCCTCCCCCTCCATCCCCCCCATTCCTCCCCCCCCCCGTGTCATGACAAGGGTACAGTAACTCGAGCGTCTACCGCGTATCCATAAATATGGCATTAAAAAAATAATAATACTCTCTAGGCAACCATAAACCACACTAGCCTGGAGCCACACCCGCTGCCTGCCTGTCTGTCTGTCTACCTACCTCTGTCTGTCGGTGTGCGTACCTTCCTATCTATCTGTCGCCTACCTGTCTATCTGTCTATCTACCTGCCTGTCTTCGCCTGCCTCTCTGTCAATCTGTCGTGTCTGTCTCTCTCCCAGCCTGCCTGTCTGTTCACCTACCTTTGTCCGTGCCTACCTACCTGCCTCCTTTCTACCTGTCCACCTTCCTGTCTACCTGCCTACCTAGCTTTCTCCCCGTCT
>NC_136960.1:5576334-5663834 GCF_032717465.1 Coenobita brevimanus | reverse complement strand
CCTTTGCACACTAACAGAGGGAGATGAGGGAAGGAGTGATAGAAAAGGAGGAGGAGGGAGATTATGTGAGAGTATCAGGTCCCCCACCCCTCCACCCTTTTGACACCCTTGACCTCCCCTCTCTCCCTCTTTCCTCCTCCTCCTTCTCAAGTTAAAATTGTCCCCTTACTCACTGGTACGAGTGTTTAGCATTCTATATACCTAAAGAAATCCAAGTAACACCACGTCATTTACAGCTGAGCATACTTTTTTATACACATCCCTACAGACTCATGTTAATCTTGCTTCACATACCACTTACATCTCAGAATATCCAACATTAAAAACAACTCGCATTCAGCTTTTTAAAACATCCCCAGACATTTCACACTAAGCTTGCATAACATCGCATCCACAACTAGAAGTACACTTAGCTCTTTTCCTGCCTACCCTTTATTGCCCTCTTGAAATCACCTTCGTTATCTGCGACACCAACATAATCTCGCTTACACGCTAGTCCAATCAGGCTATCTCTTTTATTACCTCTCTTATCACCCCGCTCTAGCCTCACCATCTCACCAACACTTTTATCGAAATTTAGGTACCTCTGCATCTAACCTCCTCCCCCCCCCCCTTTTTTTTTTATAAACGTTCGTACCTACCTTTCTAATATTACCTCGCCTCTTCTTCTAACACCACTGTCTAACATCGCCATATCACCAATTTTTCTTACTCGTCTCTATCCTCTTTCCCTTCCCTCTCTACTCTCCGTCTCTCCACAGCTTCCTTCTCTTCCTCCACCTCCTCCCTCCCCTCTCATCCTCTTCCTCCGTCTCTTCATCAGTCCCATCTCCTCCTTCCCTCTCTCCTCTTCCTCTTCTCTCTCAAAGCCTTCCCTACCTCGTGCCTCCCCTCTCCTCTTCTCCACTGTTTCTTAGACCCTTCTTTTCCTTCCTCCTGTCCTCCAAAACATCTTCCTCTCCTCCCTTCCCCCGTTCCCTCCCCCTTCTCTCCTCTCCGTCGTTCCCTCTTCTCTCCCTTTTCCTCTCCCCTTCCCCTCTCTCTTCCTACCGTATCTCTTGCCATCTTCACTTCACTTCCCCTGTCTCTTCATCACATCCAGCAAAACCTTCCTACCCCTTGCTCTCTTTCTTTTCATTCCTTTCCCCAAGCCTTACCTTCTCCTCCCTCCCATCTCTCTCTCTCTCTCTCTCCTCATTTTTCATCATTCCTACCTTTCCTCTCGCTTCCTTTCCCCTTCCTAAAACTTTCCTACCCTTTTCTTCCTTTCTCCTCCGCTTCCTCTCATCTCTCCAGCACTCCCTACTCCTCCGTTCCCTTCCTCTCTCTCTCTCTCTCTTCACCTCATCTCTCCAAATCATTCCTAATCCCCTCCTTCCCCTCATTCCCTCCTGTCTCACTACATCCTCTCCTTTCCCTCTTTTCCATCCGCCTCTATATTCATTCCCTACTCCTCCCCTCCCCCTCCCATCGCCCCCTACCTCTCTCCCTTCCCTCTCTCCTCTACCCCTCCCCCTCCCATCATCATCATCACCACCACGGCCATCACAACACCAGTACTTCCACACTTTAATCTCGCACTTTACCGTCCCAGGCAGCCTCACTACGTCGCCCAAATTACTTATAAAGTGTTGCGAAGGACACTCTGGGGAGGGGAGGGGAGGGGAGGGGAGAGGAGGGTGGGGGGACTGTGTAGGAGAGAGGAAGGAGAGGTTGAGGATGGACGGACGGGGGAGGAGAGGGGAGGGTAAAGGAAGGGATGGGGAAGGGGAAGGGGGAGGGGAGGGGAAGGAAAGGGAAGATGGGTAACAAGGGCAGGAGGCAGGAGAGAGGGGATGATGATGGGAGGAAGAGGATGGCAGAAAAAAAAAAAAAAAGTGAGAAGAAGAGAGAAAGGATAGCAAGAGGGGAAGGAAGGGTATTGATGAGAGGGGAAGTGGAGGGGAAAGGGAAGGAGGAAGTGACAGTGCAGGAGGGAGAAGGGAGGGGGTAAAAGGATGGTACGGGAAATGAGAAAAGGGAAGGGTAAAAGAACATTTATAAAACGACTGAAGCAGAGATAGGATAGATGGAGGAGAGAGGAGAGGAAGGAAGAGGGGAGTAGAGAGGAGGATGGAAGAGGGGAGGAGAGAGGAGAGGAAGGAAGAGAGAAGGAGACAGGAGAGGAAGGATGAGGGGAGGAGAGGAAGGAGGAGGGGAGGAGAGAGGAGAGGAAGGAGGAGGGGAAGAGAGTGGAGAGGAAGGAAGAGGGGAGTAGAAAGGAGGATGGAAGAGGGGAGGAGAGAGGAGAGGAAGGAAGAGAGAAGGAGACAGGAGAGGAAGGAAGAGAGAAGGAGACAGGAGAGGAAGGAAGAGAGAAGGAGACAGGAGAGGAAGGACGAGGGGAGGAGAGGAAGGACGAGGGGAGGAGAGGAAGGAGGAGGGGAGCAGAGAGGAGAGGAAGGAGGAGGGGAGCAGAGAGGAGAGGAAGGAGGAGGGGAGCAGAGAGGAGAGGGAGGAGGAGGGGAGCAGAGAGGAGAGGAAGGAGGAGGGGAGCAGAGAGGAGAGGAAGGAGGAGGGGAGGAGAGGGGAGAGGAAGGAGGAGGGGAGGAAAGAGGAAGGAGAAGGGGAGGAGAGGGGAGAGGAAGGAAGAGGGGAGGAGAGAGGAAGGAGGAGGTGAGGTATGTCAGTACAGAAGAGGAAGGTGAGAAGACGAAGAAAGATGCGAAGAGGAGGAGGAGGAGGAAGAGAGAACGAAGAGGAGGAAAAAATATAAACGAATACGATGAGAAGGAAGAAGGAAAAGACAGGAGGAAAGATGAGAATGATGAATGAAAATAAAGGAAGAAGGATGGGATGGACAAGGAAGAAGAAAGGAGGAAGGATAGGATGGAAGGAGAAGAACGGAGGAAGAATGACACGGAAGAAGGAGAAGTATGAAGGGAGGATGGACTGGAAGCAGAGAGCAGAGAGAAATGAAAGAAGGAAAGCGATACAAGATAAACATGAAGTGAAGAGAGGCAGGCGGGAAGGAAGAAGGAAGACACAAGAAAGATGAGACAGGAAACAAAAATGGCTAAAAAAAAAAAAAAAAAAAAATGAACTGCATAGATTTCAAGGTTTAAAATCTGCTCTTGTAAATAAATAACTTAATTACAATAAAAAAATAATAAGGTAAGATGTCAATGCATTATAATTCTGCCGGAAAAAATAAAAATAAATAATCCTTCCAGTAAGATGGTCTCTCTCTCTCTCTCTCTCTCTCTCTCTCTCTCTCTCTCTCTCTCTTTCTCACACAGACACACACACACACACACACACACACACATCTTGGCCGGTATTCTCGTCGGTTAAGGAAGCTCCCTAACACCTTTTCCTGAGCGATTTATTTGGCTTATGACACCTCTGCTATATTCTGTTACATAAACCCTTCCAGTACCACCACACTCTGCATAAATATCGTACAAAAGGATATTAAACAGCCGTAACCAAAGACTGAATCGCAATGGAAAAGGTGTTGGGGAGTCTTCTTATTCTCGATACACCCAGACGATTTTCCTCAGCTTACAAGGGGCGCCTCGTAGTGAAGGGGTACATGGAGGGTGTAGATGTGGTGCCTGGCGATAGACAGATTGATAGACAGATAGATAGACATATAAACCCCCCAGTTCACAGTCTCTCCTAAGCTGAATAAAATCGTCTGATGGTATGAACATTATTATTAAAGATATCGGGGTAGTGAAGTACTTGTATTTCACTATTGCAATTCACTACTGTATTTCACGATTGTATTTACTGTATTTCGCAACTGTATTTCACTACTGTATTTCACGTGTTCCTCTACTGTATTTCACTACTGTATTATTGTATTTCACTATTACATTTCATGTGTTTCTCTACTGTATTTCACAACTGGATTATTGTATTTCACTGTTGTATTTCACGTGTTTCTCTACTGTATTTCACAACTGGATTATTGTATTTCACTGCTGTATTTCACGTGTTCCTCTACTGTATTTCACTACTGTATTATTGTATTTCACTGCTGTATTTCACGTGTTCCTCTACTGTATTTCACTACTGGATTATTGTATTTCACTGCTGTATTTCACGTGTTCCTCTACTGTATTTCACTACTGGATTATTGTATTTCACTACTGTATTTCACGTGTTTCTCTACTGTATTTCACTACTGGATTACTGTATTTCACTACTGTATTTCACGTGTTCATCTACTGTATTTCACTACTGTATTATTGTATTTCACTACTGAATTTCACTACTGTATTACTGTATTTCACTATTGTTTTTCACGTGTTTCTGTACTGTATTATTGTATTTCACTACAATACTTCACTATTGTATTTCAGTACTGTATTTCACGATTTCATTTCACCACTGCATTTCACTGTTGTATTTCATTACTGCATCTCACTGTTGTATTTCATTATTGTATTTCACGTCTTTCATTACTGTACTTCACTACTATATTATTGTTTTCACTGCTGTATTTCACTTAAGAATTTCACTATTGTACTTCACTACTGTTTTTCATTACTGTATTTCACTAGTCATCTCACTATTGCATTTCACTTATTTCACCATTGGATTTCACTACTGAATTACTGTACTTCACTAATGTATTTCACTTCATGGCAGTAAACGCTGAACTGAAATCTACATGACAATGGAAGAAAGAGCCGGATAAAGACTACGAAAGGGAGGGAAAGACAGACACTGAGGGAGCATATCAGGGAGGAAGAGGGAGAGAGTAAAAGGGAGGGAGTATGTGAGGGAGGGAGTGTGGGAGGGACTCAGAGGGAGGATGTGAGGGAGAGGGTATGTGACGGAGGAAGTATGTGAGGGAGGGAGTATGTGAGGGAGGGAGTATGTGAGGGAGGGAGTATGTGAGGGAGGGAGTGTGCAAGAGTATACTCCCATAGTTACTGTAGTCACTAATATACCTTCTACCTATCTTCCCAACACACCCTGTATACCCCAGACACACACACACACACACACACACACACACACACACACACACGTTCACCCCGTCCCCCCCCCTATATACATACACCAAGCCCTCACCTACACCCCAGTCGTCCCTATCCGCTCAAAGGGTAAGACTCGCCCCATAAAACACACACACACACACACACACACACACACACACACACACACACACACACACACACACACACACACACACATTACACCTCCACTCCACCCCTCCACACACACACACTATACCTCCATCTCATCCCACACACACACACACACCATCCCACCCCGTGTACACCCCCGATACACATACACCCAACACACACATACACCCAGCCCTCTCTCACCTCCAGCCAGTCGGTCTCTAGTCGCTCTAAGGGGTAAGGCTCGCCCCATAAAACATACCTATGAATGGTCCCTTTTAAAGTCCTTCCTCGTAAATTAAGGGAAGGCTGTCGCGCGAGCCTCACGGGGCTGAGCGGAGAGAAAGGAGTCTTAAGAAAGTGCCAATGAGGGGTGGAGGGGTAGGGTAGGGGGGGGGCGAGGCACAGATGGGGAAGGAAAGGGTTGAGTGAATGGGACTGGGGAGAGTGGAAGGGAAGGGAGGGGAATAGTGGAAGGGAAGGGAGGGGTAAAAGTGGGAGGAAGAGGCAGGCAACTGCGATCAGAAGGGAAAGGAAGGAAGGAAGGAAATATAAAGCAAGGAGAGAAGGGATGTAAATAACAGGAAGAGGAAGAGGAAGGAAACTGTGATGAGAAGGAAGAGGAAGAATGAAGAAAAGATAAGGAAAGAGGACAAGAGATGCAAATAAGTGGAAGAGGAAGAAAACTGAAAACTGTGATGAAATGGATGAGGAAGCAAGAAGATATGGTAAAGGGAGAAGGGATGCAAATAACAAGAGGAAGAGGAAGAAAACTGTGATGAAGAAGGAGAGGAAGAAGGAAAAAAGGGTGAAGGTAAGAAGGGAAAAGTGGGGATTAAGACAGGTAAAGAAAGGGAAGAGATATGAAAAGGTAGAAAAGACTGAAAGAAAAAAGAAAAGGAAGGGGAGCAGAATGCACGAAAGAATGAAAGGAGGCTTTAAAAAAAGGATGGAAAGCCTAAGGAATCACTGGGGGAAGGGGAGGAGGAAGGGAGGTGAATGGAAAGAGAGATGGGAAGGAAGGGGAAGAGGAGGGAATGAGCACAGGAAGAGAGATAAAAAAGCAAGAAGAAAAAGTGAGTCGAGAACAACGTGTGATGAGGAGAGAAATTGGTACCAAAATAATAATAATAATAATAATGAGATAATGCTGAGACAGTAAATAAATGAGAATGATGACAGAGAAGACAAAGCAGGTTGCGGCTAAGCTTGAAGACAGGAGGCAATGGCTGCAATGCTTGAGAATAATAAAGTTAAGGCTACTGTTCAAGATAATAAAGAAAGCTTGCAATGGGTGATGAAATATAATAAAGGAGGTTGAGGAGGGCTTGCAATAATGTGAGATGTATGGCTGCGGGGAAAGGGAGGGGCTGGTTAATGAGGGAGGTGGTTACATGTCTGAATATGACACTGAGGGAAGTGACTTTAGAGAAGAGGAGGTGGGATAGGGTGAGGATGAGAAGGAGAGGTGAGAAAGCGGAGTGATCTCGTGGGGACGTTAGTGAGGAACAGAGGAGGCTAGGAGAGCTCTGGGGAGGCTAGAGGGGAGGAGACGAGAGGAAAGGGAAGGGAAGGAGAGGAGAGGAGAGGAGAGGAGAGGAGAGGGCAGGAGAGGAGGAGTGTTGGGTGCGATGCTGAAGGTAAGAGAAAAGTGCGAGGACTGAAGAAGCAATGCAATGTTGTTGGACGGTGAGGAGGAGGAAAGGCTGACAGAGTAAGTGAGATGGGGATGAGCAAGAGGGAAAATTTAGAGTTAAAAGAGAAGGTAAGAGAAGAAAAGGAGGCGAGCAGATGTTGGGGAAGCTATGGGGAAGGGAGGGGAGATGTGCAGAGAGGCGGGATGGGGAGAGGATAAGGAAAACAGACCAAGCACCACGGATGACGGGTATTATGATGGGGAGGGTAGTGAGAAATACGAGTATATGCTATTTTTTTTTTTTTTTTTTTTTTTTAATACTAACGCTGGCAGAAATTTTTGTCATTTTGTAGCTTACTTCCCGAAACTCACAGCAAAATAGGACAATACTACAGATGTAACAACCTTTGTATAGCATTTTTTATTACAAGCATCATATTCTAGCATTTGGGGGAGGCGGTGGCTGAATCGGTAGAGAGGCGGCCTACAGTCCTGATGGACCCAGGTTCGAATCCCGGCTGGGGCAGGGAACAGTTTAAGGATTTGAATTTCATAAAAGCAGACTTTCCTGATCTACCAGAAGACCCGCCGACATGTCATAAAAGTACCCCCGCTAATACCAATACACAAGTCCTGTATGAGACAGCCCTAGCATGTATTCAATATGGACGGTGGGTGTTAGCGCCGAAGTGGTGACATGTAGAGAGGTGTATGGTATGTAGGAGGACTACTGGGCCTTGAGAGCAGGCTGTGAAGCCTATGCCCAGAGTCGGACAAATAAAAAAAAAAAAAAAAAAAAAAAATCTCTTCTCTTACAGCTCAGCATTCAAGAGGAAGAGATGGCAATTTTAGGGTAAATAAAGAGAGTACAGGGGGGATTGGGGAAGCGATGGTTATGGAGAGGAGGGAATGGGAAATGAATTGGGGAGGCGTGAGAGAAAAGGGGAGGCGAAATCAGGAAAAAGATTATACATGGGCGTGGGGAGGAAGGGTTTTGAGGGGTTGGGAATATTGTGCAGAATTCTAAGTGTCACTGGGGGATCAAAGAAGAAAAGGGAAAGCAGAGGTATGGATAAAGAAGGGATAAGAAGAGGTAGGGATGGGATGAAAAATGGGGTGTTGTGGAGTGGAGGTGATGCGGTGATGTGATGGGGGTGATAATGTGAGATCAGATGTGCTCTCTCTCTCTCTCTCTCTTAATATGGGTAGATGTGGGGTAAAGCAGAGGTGAACAGGGAAGAATTTTTAAGAACAAGCCACACAAGATTGGAGAGAAGATAAAATATGTCTGGCGAGAGGGTCAAGGGTGAGAGGGGGAGGCAAGGAGAGAGAGAGAGAGAGAGAGAGAGAGAGAGAGAGAGAGAGAGAGAGGGAGGCAAGGGGTGAGAGGGGAAGGTAAGGGGTGGGAGAAAAAGAAGGGGCACTATAATATGAAGAAGATAGTGCGAGGGGAAAAAAAAAAAAAACATATGGAAGGAAAGTTATAAGAGACCGGAAGAAAAACTGAAAAAGATTACTATAAAATGGAAGGCAAAGGCAGGGGAGAGAGAGAGAGAGAGAGAGAGAGAGAGAGAGAGAGAGAGAGAGAGAGAGCACACAATTTCAAAACGTATTACTATGATGAGTATGCCATGAGATAATAAATACTAAAAAATAAAAAAAAAATGTAAAAGAAAGAAAATAAAATGAATATAACCAGACTTGACCCAATTTAACCCAACCAAATCAAGCAAAATTAAACAAAGCAAATGACAAGGGACCAAGCAAACAAAACAAATCAATCCAGCCAGAGAAAAACAAATCAACACCCCATTAAACAAGACAAAAACACCACATGAAATATACCAGGCAACCCAAATATCAAACCAAACCAAACAAAAAAACAAACCAAACAGAAAAAACAAAACCAAGCAAAGCAAACAAACCAAACAACCAAATCAAACAAAACCAAACACACGTAATAAAAACAAATAAACAAACGGATAAGAACAAAATCAATATATAAAAAATTAAATAAAAACCTAACCAACCACACACACAGAAAAACACACACACACACACACACACACACACACACACACACACACACACACACACACACACACACACACACACACACACACACACACACACTCAAAGCCCAACAGCAAATCTATCTATCTATTGCCAGACGCCTTAATCCCGTACGGGGTGGCCACAAACAAATCGCCTCCACGTCGCCCTGTCCCCCGCCAGCAAATATTTATACATAATATCCCCAAATGAAACTCCCTCAATATATAATCCTAATTTAGTGCCAATTCAGAATTAAACAGCAATAAATGAATAAATAAAATAAATAACAAAGCACTATACACGTCACCACCATCATCACATCACATTTCATCATCACTATCATCATAAACACAAATATATCTATCACCATATATCACACATGTTATCAGTATCATCACAACATATATATATCCATTCCCAAGAAGCCCGATCATCATCATCATCATTGTCATCATCATCATCATCGTCATCATCATCACCACCATCACTACAGCGCAAATACTCGTTTTGTCTAAATCCATCTATCATCAACATCATGATCACCACCACCACCACCACTACAAAAATATATATATATCTAAACCCATCTATCACCATCATCATCATCACCACCACCACACAAATATATATCCCCACCTATCATCATCACCACTACCACCACCACCACCACTACACAAATAGGCTATATATATATCTAAACCCATCTAGCATCATTATCATCACCACCACAACTACACAAATATATATATCTAAACCCACCTTTCATCATCATCATCATCATCACCACCACCACACAAATATATATATCCCCACCTATCATCATCATCATCATCATCACCACCACCACCATCACTACACAAATAGGCTATATATATATCTAAACCCATCTAGCATCATTATCATCACCAATCACAACTTCACAAATATATATATCTAAACCCACCTTTCATCATCATCATCATCATCATCACCACCACCACCACCACACAAATATTTATACGGTATATATATCTAAACCCACCTATCATCATCATCATCATCATCATCATCACCACCAACAACAACACCACCACCACTACAAAAATATATATACCGGTATCTAACCCCATCTATCATCATCATCATCATCATCACCACAGACGGCAAATCATCATGACCTTCCCTCAAAAGCCACACACCGCCAAACCACTTCCCGCTTCTGGCTATCGAAAAATACATTCCCAGAAAAAAAAAAAAAAAAAAAAAAAAGAATAGTCTGATCGCCTCTGAACCTCGTGGTGGAGTATGAGACACGCACTCTCTCTCCCTGTGTGTGTGTGTGTGTGTGTGTGTGTGTGTGTGTGTGTGTGTGTGAGAGAGAGAGAGAGAGAGAGTCACGAATTCTTGGCACAGACGAATGTGGTGGGACTTAAGAGGTTAACCCCTTCAGTACGATGCCTTCTTCTTTTACTGTTAATGTATCTATCTAAAAATGATTGTCAATATATCTAGCTTGAATGTTAATATACCTATCTTGAATGTTAATACATCTATCTTAAAATGAATGTTTTTATCTAACTTGAAAAATCTGAAGTGAATGTAATGGTTAGGAAAAAATTAAAAATAATAAAAAAATAAAGAATATATGAATTAAGTCGTCCGGCTGATGGGGTTAAGGTGAGAGATGGGGGAATGCACACACACACACACACACACACACACACACACACACACACACACACACACACACACACACACACACTTAAAAGGTCAGCCATTGCACTATGATAATAACCTGTTCTATTTTGTCCTCTCAAATAGACCAGGGTTAAGAAACAACAATTACTACTACTACTACTACTTCTACCTCAACTAATACTACTCTTACCACTGCTGCTGATACTACCACTCCTACCATCCCTACTACCACCACCATCACCACCAACCTACTCGTACTTTCACGCATGCTGGCACAGACTCATGTTGCTACTAATCTCCCTCAACCACATTCATACCATTGACATCACAAGCAAAGCCTTATGCAGATTAGGGCGTTCATTTGCATATCAGTTTGTCATCAGCCTTCCTAATTGAAAACATAGGCCATTAACTGCGTCCCAGAGTCTATTATTACTATTTGCATAAACAAGGACATTAATTACCTGAGATCTACTTTGAATTATCGATATACTTCACCTGCTGTAAATCCTACCGTAGTTATTATGCTTTGTTATGTTTGTGGGGGTGTGGGGGATACGTGGAGGGGGTGTGGGGGTATGTGGAGGGGGTGTAGGGTGTGTGAGGGGGTGTAGGGTGTGTGAGGGGGTATGTGGGGGGTGGGGGGGTGGGGGGGGTGAGGTGGGCAAGCACGTGTGAGTATTTGTGTAGGTCTATATGAGCGTCATCATGACCACACGTACATGACAAACTTCATGCGTTTGTACACAACTTATGCATTGTGGACACACACACACACACACACACACACATACACACACAGATTCACACGTGTATACCCGGCCTGCCATTAGCTTTAAAATCATACAAAGAAGTGTCTGCGTGAACACATGAATGCTGTGTGTGTGTGTGTGTGTGTGTGTGTGTGTGTGTGTGTGTGTGTGTGTGTGTGTGTGTGTGTGTGTGTGTGTGTGTGTGTGAACGCCAAACTCTCTCTCTCTCTCTCACACACACACACACACACACACACACACACACACACACACACACACACACGAAGACGTACACACACAGGCGCGCACACAGTAATTTATGAGTGTGATAATGAGCATGTAAGTGTCACCATCCAACACCCCGGCCCGCATGATCTCTCTCTCTCTCTCTCTCTCTCTCTCTCTCTCTCTCTTTTCCATCATACTTCCTTCTCCCGTCTCCTCCTCTCTCGCTCCTTCCTATGACCTTCCTCTTTCACTCTTTCCTTGTCATTCTTTCCTCCTTCCTTCCTCTCTCATTATCTCCTTCCCTTTATTTCCTCTCTCTCTCTCTCTCTCTCTCTCTCCTCCATCCTTCCTGTATCTCACTCCCCTTCACACTTCCTCTCTCACTTTTCCCTCGTTGTCTTTTTATTACATTCATCTTCTCACTCTTTTTTCCACCTCTCTCTCTCTCTCTCTCTCTCTCTCTCTCTCTCTCGATCAAAATGTCCTATTATTATCTGTCAATGCGCACATCCAGGTTAATGGCACACACACACACACACACACACACACACACACACACACACACACACACACACACAATCACCAAACACAGCTAACTAAGAGAATGAGTAATAACCAGGCTTGTTTCCACCCTCTTAACAACAAATTAAATAAAAAATAAAAATAAACAAACAATAATAAAACATAATCAAACACATTAATACAACATATAAACACCAACACACTAATAAAACATAAAATAACACACATTAACAAAACAAACACAATCATTGCAATAAAACACATAAATCGCTTGAACTCCAGGCTCTCTTAAATATCAAATAACAACAACGCTTCAATATAAATAAACAGCCTCTCCTTCCAGCATATTAAACAAACACATAAAAACATCATTCCAATTAACATACAACACACACAAACACAAACACCAATTAAGTACCCAGGAATACACCGCTTCATTAGCCAGTCATTAACCCCTTCTGACCGAGAACGTTTTTATATTATTTCATGCTATACAGACGATTTTATTCAGCTTAGATTAGATTTTTTTTTTTACAGGAGAGGTAAGATAAAGCACTCCAAGTCTCGTTTGCCCTAACACCTCTTCCTCACCGATTTATTCTTGGATACGGCTGGCTAATATAACTGTGTCCGTAATTTATGCAGAGTATGGCTATATCAGATTGATTTGACACAGGAGAGGACGACAAGATGTAATAAGCAAAATAAATTGCTTAGGAAGAGGTGTTAGGGAGCCTCCTTAACCGACGGGAATATGGATCCGCGCGTCTGCCAAGCAATATAAAATAGTCTAGGGTGGCCTAATTAAAATCATGACCACGAACACCTTTGATAGCCGCACCACCCCAACACATTTCAAAAGGAGTTCTCTGTCTTTGGGCTCACTCATCAGACACACCCCAGATGCACACCACTCACATCTCAGACACACCCAAATCACTCCCCAGACGCACACCAGACACACCACCAACACCCCCAAGAATAAACAAACACCCCTCAAAATGCGACGCCCATAAAACTCTACGGCTCCAACTTGCCCGATTTCATCCTTTAAAAAAAAAAAAAAAAATGTGGTAACTGAGTGAGTGAATGACATAATTTGGGACACACACACACACACACACACACACACACACACACACACACACACACACACACACACACACACACACTGGATTTAGAGGTCCCCTGAGAATACACAGGTCCTGCATGAAACAGCCCTAGCATGTATTCAATTTGGATGGTGAGTGTTAGCGCCGAAGTGGTGACATGTGGAGGTATACGATAAGCTGAAGGACTGCTAGGCCTCAGCGGACGGGTTGCTATGCCTATGGAGAGAGAGAGAGAGAGAGAGAGAGAGAGAGAGAGAGAGAGAGAGAGAGAGAGAGAGAGAGAGAGAGAGAGAGAGATAATACTCATGTTTCAATTCCCAGCCTATTAATAGAACTCTGCTTTGCATACAACAAAAACTTTATTCATGATAATCCTTCAGCAATTACTGTGTGAGAGAGCGTACAGGAAAGGTATGAATATTTGTGTGTGTGTGTGTGTGTGTGTGTGTGTGTGTGTGTGTGTGTGTGTGTGTGTGTGTGTGTGTGTGTGTGTGTGTGTGTGTGTGTGAGAGAGAGAGAGAGAGAGATTACCACTTACTGTAAACTGGACGAAAAACGGATCAAACTCACCTGCGGGAGAAAGAAAACGATAATTAACACACCTGAAGGATTCAAGTAAATATAAAGGAAATCGATTTGGGGGGACAATCAAGCTCACAGGGAAGGGTGAAAGGTCAAGGTCATGTGGCGAGGTCAACTTAGAAGATTTTGATCCGATTTAGACTTAATGGTAGGGTTGATGGTAAGCCAAGACCCAAGGAAATCACTACCACAATCTCCACTGCCCTGAATAAAATAATGTAGGCAGCAAGAATAAAGAAAAAGAAATTGCAGTGAAGAGGATGGTGACTTTCTCAATTCTTCACATAAAGTCTTAAGTCGAATAAAGTCCTAAGGAAATACGAAGAATGAAACTAAACTGGAAACATCGTAATATTAGTGGACTTGTGTTTTGACCTCTTCCTACAAATGTCTTTTTCCCTCGCCCTCTTCTACTTTCCCCCTCCTCTTCCCTCGTTCCTTTTTCCTTTTGCCCTCTTCTACTTCCCACCTCTCCCTTTCCCCCTCCTCTTCTCTAGTTTCTTCTTTCCTTGCCCTCTTCTACTTCCTCCATCTCCCTCTCTCTTTTCTCTTCTCTCGTTTCCTCTTCCCTTATCCCCTTCTCTTTCCTCCCTCGCCCTCTTCTACTTCTTCCCTCTCCTCCCTCTTCCTTTCCCCCTCTCTCACTTCACACTTCTCCACACCTCCCACGCCCTTATCTCAAACTCCCTTTCAAGCGCCACTCCCTTCACCTCCTACTCCCTCCCTCCCTCCCCCACCTCCTTCATACCACTAACCCTAACCCTACTCAACTCCCAGCTATTATCGCCTTTATGTTCAAGATGCGTAAGGCTGATTATTGCTTTCACTTACCCTATACTTTAATCTACCTCCCCTCCGACCCACCCTCTTCATCCCTACCTACCCTTCTCCTTCCCCTCCTCCTCCCCAACTCTTTACCGGCGCTTCCCCCTTCTTCCTCCCCTTCCCCTCTCTAACTCATCCTTCCCCTTCCTCCCTCGCTTCATCCCTATCCTGCCACCTTTTCCCTCCCTTATCTTCCCCTCTCCCTCCCTAACCTCCTCACCCACATCCCACTTCTCCCTGTTCCTACACTTCCCTACCCAATCTTCCCCCTTACTTCCTTCTCCCCCTTTCCCCCTCCCACACTTTTTACTCCTCCCTAACCCCACCCTCTACCTCGTCCCCCTCCACATCGGCCACGGCATCTCCCCTCTCCCCATCTCATCTGCACCCCTATTCTCCCTCCCTCACACTCCAATCCCTTCCACACGAGCACTTTCAAAATCTAAATAAATGAGTAAATAAAATGGATGTAACAAAATTAATCTATTCGCAATTCATCGTACTGAAGAGATTGCCGATGACCACACCTACGATTACTCTCTCTCTCTCTCTCCTTATCTTTAGCTGATAAAGAGTTGTCAGTTTTAACCTTCCCTATACCAAACACCTGCCACGATGTTTGCTTTGCTTTTTACTCCTCTCTCTCTCTCTCTCTCTCATACCTCCCACCAGCACAGAATCACCCTATCCCTCCAAGCCTAACCATTATCACCCTTACGACACTAAGTACTAAGGACGAAACTACCCCTCCCTTTATCCCCCCTTTTCTATGCCCCTCCCCCTTGTTAGTACGTGTTTGGTTAAATGATTTGCGCTGATAGAGTGGCCAGAGGGACGAGGACAAGCCATTATAGCACTAAGGGCAGGAGGCTGTAAGGGCGAGTTTGGTTGGGTGGGTTAGAGAGGGTGGTTAAGGGTGGGAATGTGTGTGTGTGTGTGTGTGTGTGTGTGTGTGTGTGTGTGTGTGTGTGTGTGTGTGTGTGTGTGTGTGTGTGTGTGTGTGTGTGTGTGTTCCATCTCCCACCCTTCCTTCCCCCCTACTCTGTGTGTGTGTGTGTGTGTGTGTGTGTGTGTGTGTGTGTGTGTTCCATCTCCCACCCTTCCTTCCCCCCTACTCTGTGTGTGTGTGTGTGTGTGTGTGTGTGTGTGTGTGTGTGTGTGTGTGTAAATGACCAATGTTGATAGGTAAACAGACAAACCGGAAGTGAGTGTAAAAATGTAAACAAAAACACAACAAAGGAAACACGATAAAAAAACAAACAAAAAATGTTAAAAAAAAAAAAAACAGCAAATAAACAGGAAAAAAACACGGATAAATTTTAAAAAACAGAGAGGCCGAGACATATATACATAAAAAAAAAAAACAGCTACAGACAGGAACATATACTCCTTTTACGCTAACCTGGCCTAAAATTTAACATCTCTCCATAACAGCACTAGAATATGCTAGTCACGAAGAAGTGCCATGGAAAAGATGCAGAGCCGTAACACAGTGCTATACTATCGAGCTATGTGAAGTAAGCTGCAAAGGGACGGAAATCTGAGAGAGAGAGAGAGAGAGAGAGAGGGAGAGAGAGAGAGAGAGAGAGAGAGAGTGAGAGAGAGAGAGAGAGAGAGAGAGAGAGAGAGAGAGAGAGCAGAATGATAACTTTCACTCTTTCAATTTCTCTCATTCTTGTGATCTATCTTAAACAGAATGCACTCCTCACACGAAATCACATTCTCAGAGGCTAGGTGTGCTAAACCGATCCTTTTCTCTTTTCTACACTGCATGGTCCTTCTTTGCCTCTGTGTGGAGTATAGATCTCGTAAGGGGAATTTACAACATATCATCGTCCTTATCATCATCATCATCATTATCATTATCATCATCATCATCATCATACACAACACGTTCTAGACAAGGATGAGTCAATCAGTCATCTCATCAACTTTCCTATCACCGACTCTCTCTCTCTCTCTCTCTACTACTACTACTACTACTACTACTACCTCTACTACTATCACCACCACCACCACCACCACCTCAACTGCACAGGTCACTACTTCTATGATTATTTCGTTTCCATAACCTCCCTATCAGGTGGGTCAAAGCAAAGCAGGGTAGGGAAGAGGGCTGGGCAGGGCAGGGCAGAGCAGGGCAGGGCAGAGCAGGGCAGAGCAGGGCAGGGCAGAGCAGGGCAGGGCAATAAAGGAATGTTTCAGTGCCAGACGGACCACAAGGAATAAACCAGGCTTAGACCTCGGCTTCACACACACACACACACACACACACACACACACACACAACGTCCCTCCCTGTGTGTGTGTGTGTGTGTGTGTGTGTGTGTGTGTGTGTGTGTGTCGGCATGTCTGTCTCTTTGAAGGATGGCTTGTGTCTGTGCTTGTGTACGTGTTTCTGCGAGGTGGAAAGTGTGCGTGTGTGTGTCTGCGTGAAGTCAAAGGGTTAGCTTAGGTGTGTGTGTGTGTGTGTGTGTGTGTGTGTGTGTGTGTGTGTGTGTGTGTGTGTGTGTGTGTGAGAGAGAGAGAGAGAGAGAGAGAGAGAGAGAGAGAAAGAGAGAGAGAGGAAAATGTACCAGCTTTGCAAATGATATACAAACAAGAGGATGAAATATATTAAAAAAAAAAAATAACGGAATAAGAAAGTACAAGAAAAAAAAAACGGGGGAGAATAGAAAATGAAGAACTGAGAAAAAGATTAAACACTGAAGAAATTAGAGAGAAAAAAAGAATATCTCCAAAAAAATAAAGATAATTAAAGAAATAAGACAGGAAAAGTCAAAAGTTTATCGAAAATTAATGAAAAGAGTAAAAAAAAAAAGATGAGGGTATGGGGGAGAGAGGAAGGAAGGAAGGAACGAGGGAGGCAGGGAGAGAAGGAAGGATACCTAGAAGGAAAAAAGGTAGGAAGGAGGGAGGAAGGAAGGAAGGAAGGCTGGAAGAAAGGAAGAAAGAAAAAGGAAAGAAGGATGGCTAGAAGGAAGGAAGGAAGAAGGGAGAGAGGTAGGGATGGAGGAAGGCAAGATGGAAGAAAGGAAGACAGAAAAAGGAAGGATGGGAGGCTGGAAGAAAGGAAGGAAGAAAGAAAAGGGAAGAAAGGATGACTAGAAGGAAGGAAAGAAGGAAGGAGCGGTAAAATGAGTACTACTGGAACTCTCGGCCACAAAAAGAAAGAAAAAAAAAGGAAGGCGATAAAGAAAGGTAAGAAGGAACTAAGAGAGAAGGAAAGGAATGAAGGAGTAAAGACAGGAAGGAAGGCAGGAGACAACGAAAAAATGAAGGAAGAAATGAAGGAACACAAGACAGGAGTAAAACAAGGGAAATAAAGGAGAAAGTAACACAGAAGGAGGGTGTAATAATGAAGAAAGGGATGAAGGAATAAAGGATGGAAGGAAGGAACAAAAGGAGAAGGAAGGATAATGCAAAGGAAATAAGGAAGTTGTAGCAATGAAGGAATGAATGAGTAAAGATGTGATAAACTAGAGGAAGGAAGGAAAGGAAGGGAGAAAGCAAAAAGGGAAGGGAGGATGGAAGGAAGGGTAGGAAGAAAGACTATAAAGGAAGGAAGGGCGGAAGGGAGGAAGGAAGATGACAAAGGCACGAATCAATGAATACATGCAGGAAGGAAGAATGAAGGAGCAAAGGAGTGAAGGAAGGAATGAAGGAGTAAAGGAAGGAAGGAGTGAAAAAAGCCCCCAGTCTCGCAAGAAATGAACAAGGAGGTTTATGAGGCAGCAAATGCTCTCCCAAGGCGCTCTTTTTTTCCCTACCATACTCCCATTATGCCCTACCATACTACCATTATTACTAGTTTCTTTCACTGCTACCACTATCACTACCATTTACTACTAACTCCTTTCACTGCTACCATTATCACTACCATTTATTACTAGTTCCTTTCACTGCTACCATTATTACTACCATTTTCCTAACCTTCACCATCTCCTACCATACAACTACATTCATTCTAACCTGATAAATATTCCTAACCCTTTTCAGCTCAGTTGATGGCCAAATATACAGACTGGAGGACCGTTTTGACTAGTAACCAAGGAGACTCACTACTGGCCCACTACTGAAACTCATGGCAAAGTATTAAGTTTGGAGAGGCCACACGTACTGAAGGGGTTGTTGAAGCCTACACCTGACCCCTCCATAAATCTATCTATCTATCTATCTATCTATCTGTCTGTCTATCCATATCTTAAACAAAACGACAATAACTTCTTCCTTCCCCCATCCACATCCCACCATACTTCCATTCCCCCTTCTTCGTCCCTCCCTAACTCCCATCCCTCTTCCATACTCCCATTCTCCCCTCCCCAGTCCCGTCCCTCTCTATCCTCCCATTCTCCTTTCCCAAACTCCCATCCCTCTTCTATACCTCCGTTCCTCCCTGCCTTCCATCCTCCCTTTCATCCCTTCCCCACTCCCATCCTCCCATCCTTCCCATACTCCTATTCTTCTTCCTTCTCTGCCTTCCAACCTTCCATTCTTCCCTCTTTCACTCCCATCCCCCCATTCTCCCCCCACAACTCCCACCCATCTCTCTCACACTCCCATTCTTCCTCCTCAACTCGTTTCAATCCTCCTCCCAGTCTCCACTCCCTTCCCGCCCTCTCCCATACTCCCATTCTCCCTCCCCTACTCCCTTCCCTCCCTCCCATTCTTCCGCCCCAATACTACCATCATTAACAGAGTCACACTGTCATTACCACCATTTCCCCCTACCATTGCCATTTTTTCACTAACTCTCACTTTTTGTCATCATTCTTCACATCCATTCTTTTCTTCAGAGTTTTTTGTTATCTTGTCCTATTTTTTCTTCCCTCGCTTATTATTTCTCTTCTTTATTCTTCTTTACACTTTCTTCCCTGCTTTCCACTCCCTCTCCCTTCCTTCCCTCCCTCTTCTTTTTCTTCCTCCCTCTCTCTTCCTTTACTCCTTCGTCTGTTTCTTTCTCCCTCTCTTTTTCCTTCCATCCATCTCTCCCTGCTCCTTACTTTCTCCCTCTTTCTTCTCTTTTCCTTCTGTTATCTATTTTTCTCTCCCTTTCCACTCCCTCTTTCTTCCCTTCCTCCCTCTCTTCGCTTCGCCTTCAAACACACAGAATTATCACCACCTCATCTCACCATTTTTGCTTCTTCCCCTCCCTTCCCTTCTTTCCATTTCCCTCCCCATTACTTAACCCTTCCTCTTACCTCTCTATTTCTTCTGTTGCACTTTCTCTCCTTCTTACCGTCTACGTTATTAACACACTTCCCTTTCCTTCCTTTCTCATTTTTCCTTCTCTTTTCCCTCTCTTCTCTCATATCCTATTACTTCTCTATTTTATACCAATCATCCTCTCTTCTCTTCCTCCTCTCTATCTTCTCTTTTCCCTTCCTGTCTCACTCCTCTCCATCTCAAGCTATCTTACTCCCTTCCTCCTCGCTTTAATTCCCCTTTGTCCTTCCAACCCCTTCTTTTCTCCTTTCTCTAACCCCAATCTCCCTTTCTCTCCTTCATTCTTTCTCTCTCTCCTCTCTCTTCCCTCCACCGAAAAAAAAAAAAAATCTTCAAATAAATACCAACATAAATGGATAGTTGGAAACCCATTATTATTATTTTTTCCCCAGTCTCTCTCCTTCCCTTTCCTTCCTCTGTCTTACCCTCATCTCTATTTTTCCCTTCAAATTTCTGCCCTTCCCCTCTTTCTCTCACTCCTTCCTCCAACCATTCTCCCCTCTTTCTCTCACTCCTTCCTCCACCCCTTCTCTCCCCTCTTTCTTACTTCCACTCTCTTGTCTCTTCATTTCCTCCCTCCTTCCCTTTCCTTCTCCCATCTCACCCTCCTCTCTCTTCCCTTCTCTTCATCTTTCTAACCTTCCCCTCTTTCTCTCACTCCTTCCTCCACCCCTTCTCTCCTCTCTTTCTTACTTCCACTCTCTTGTCTCTTCATTTCCTCCTTCCTTTCCTTTCCTTCTCCCATCTCACCCTCATCTCTTTTCCCTTCTCTTCAACTTGCCAACCTTCCCTTCTCTCACTCCTTCCTCCACTCCTTCCCTCCCCTCTTTCTTACCTCCACTCTCTTATATCTAATTTCCCTTCCGTCTTTCCTTCCTTCATCCCTCCAAGATCATCAGCTTCAAACAAGAGCAAACAGCAGAGAGCAAAATCACAGATGGCACCCAATATCTTTTTTCTATACTCTCTTTTCCTCTTCTTCCTCTCTCTTTCTTCCACTCTCTCTCCTTCCTGCAGTAGCTCCCGTGTCGTCAACCAAAAAATAAAATAAAAGATGCCTCTGTCAACACTGGAAGTATACATATATTCCTCAGTATGTCTTTCCCACTGCCTATGACCTCCAGTGTTTAAATACCTCAATGATCGGAATTTTACTCAGCACACTTTCATTTTTTTCAATACAAACAGCCTCGAAAAGACCATTACCGTAATTCTGTTGCTGTTTGCTTTCCTTTACATTACTTTCCTCTCCTTTTCCTTTCTACTCTTCCCTTCTTTCAGTCTCTCCCCGAGCCCTTCATTGTTCCCCTCTCTTTCTTTTATTCTTTCCATTTCTTTCCTCTCTTTCTTTCACTTAATCATTCTTCCTTTCTGTCCACTTTCTTCATCCCTTCCTTCCACTTCTTTCTTCCCTTCTTTCCACTACTTTCCTCCCTTCCTTCCACTTATTTCCTCCCTTCCCTCCCCTTCATTCCTCCCTTCCTTCCAGTTCGTTCTTCCCTTCCTTCCACTTCTTTTCTCCCTTCCTTCCACTTCTTTTCTCCCTTCCTTCCACTTCTTTCCTCCCTTCCTTCCACTTCTTTCCTCCCTTCCTTCCACTTCTTTCCTCCCTTCCTTCCACTTCTTTTCTCCCTTCCTTCCACTTCTTTCCTCCCTTCCTTCCACTTCTTTCCTCTCTTCCTTCCACTTCTTTCCTCCCTTCCTTCCACTTCTTTCCTCCCTTCCTTCCACTTCTTTCTTCCCTTCCTTCCACTTCCTTCCTCCCACTTCTTTCTTCCCTTCCTTCCACTTCTTTCCTCCCTTCCTCCCACTTCTTTCCTCCCTTCCTTCCACTTCTTTCCTCCCTTCCTTCCATTTCTCATCCTCCTCCATCCCTGCATAATCATCTTCAAACACGAGCAAATATCCAAGCAGCGAAAAACACAGTTGACAATCAATACTCTTTTTTTCATCCCCTCTTTCCTTCGCTCTCTTCCTTCCTCCATCCCTTCCCTTCCTTCTCTCTGTTTCACTTTTTTTCTTTCATCCCACCCCTCTCTCCCTCACACCTTACCTCCATTCATTCTTCCTTTTTTTTTCCCTCCTCCTGTTCCTCCTTTCTTTTCTTTCCTCCACTTTTTCCTTATTCATCTTCACACAAATCAAATAACACACAGCATAGCCTTGGCAATCTAACTTATTTCTTCATTTACACTCATCCTTCCCTTTTCTCCTCCCTTCTCCTACCTCTCTCCCTCCTCCATCCCTCCAAAATCGCCTCCAAACAAGGCCAAATACCCTGCCTTCAAAAGCACGGTTGGCAAAGGCGCAAATGATCAGGCGTTGCGACTCCACCATTCAGAGGCGAGCGTTTAAATTTCCCGCCACATTTAAGCCGACCAATCAGCGCCCGTCCCCGCCCGTGATTCAAATTTTCCCGCCTAATTTCGCACTTCGACGTGAGTGAACAGGAGACGCCATTGTTGGGTGGGACAGGGAGGGAGGGAGGGGTGGAGAGAGGATGAGTGGAGAGAAGAGAAGAGGAGAGGAAGAGGGTGAGAGGAAAGAGAGAGAGAGAGAGAGAGAGAGAGACAGTGTGTGTGTGTGTGTGTGTGTGTGTGTGATAGATGAGATAGCTAAATATAAATATACCTAGATGGATAGCGATAAAAAGATAGATAAAGAGAGAGAGAGAGAGAGAGAGAGAGAGAGAGAGAGAGAGAGAGAGAGAGAGAGAGAAAGAGATGGTAGAGGGGGAGGGGGGGATATTATGATAAACAAGGGACGGAAATGGTGAAATAAAGTGAGAATGAGAGAGAGAGAGAGGCAGCGAAGTGGCAAGAATGGCACAAAGAAGGGAGAAAAGAATAAGGGAATAAAGATGTGATAAAAAGGAGATAAAGAAGAGGAAGAATAAGGAGAAACACATAAGGAAATAAGAGATAAAAACAAAGACAAAGGAGGAGGAGGAGGAGGAGGAGGAGGAGGAAGAAGATGAAAACGATGATTGTGATTATGATGATGATGAGGAGGAGGACGAGGAGGAGGAGGAAAAGAAGAAGAGGAACAAGAAAGAGGAGGAGGAGGAGGAGGAGGAGGAGGAGGAGGAGGAGGAGGAGGAGGAAGGGGAGGAGGAGGAGGAGGAGGAGGAGGAGGAAGGGGAGGAGGAGGAGGAGGAGGAGGAGGAGATGACAGCCAAAACGGGTACAACACAAAATACTTCAACGATAACAAATTACATAAAACTCAAGTAAATATATAAACAATACAGATTATCTTCTCCCGGGAAAACACACACACACACACACACACACACACACACATATCACTGTTTATTCATTTCTGGTTCTCCGTCTATTCCTCCTTTACTCTCTTTCTCCAAATATCTCTCCCTCTCCTCTCCTTCTCCCTCAAATATCTCTCTCTCTTTCCTCCCGTCTCCCTCCAAATATCTCTCCCTCTCCTCCCCATCTCCCTCCAAAGCTCTCTCATTCTCCTCCCCTTCTCCCTCGCTCTTCCCTCCTTCTCCCTCCAAATCCCCGCACCTATCCTCCCCTTCTCCCTCCCTTTCCTCCCCTCCCCCCGTGGTGGTGTTTATGGGTGACATTTGAAAACATTTACTCTCTTTCAGGGGAGGTAAATCATCGGGTTTTTCCCTAGAGACAACACCGTAACGCCTCACCTGCCTGGCGGGGGGAGTGAGGGGAGAGGGAGTACGGGGAGAGAGATGAGGGGAGAAAGAAGGGAAATGAGAGGAGAGATGGAGAAGGGGAGTAAGACAGAGAGGGGGATGAGGGAGAGGGAGGGGAGAGGAATGAGGGGAGAGGGATGAGGAGGGAGAAGAATGAGGGTAGACAGAGGGGAAATGCAGGGAGAGACGGAGAAGCGAAGCAAGAGAGAAAAGGGAATGAGACAGAGGGAGTGAGGGGAGAAGAATGAGGGGAGACAGAGGGGAAATGAAGGGAGAGACGGAGAAGCGGAGCAAGAGAGAGAGGGGGAGAGAAAGGGATGAGAGAGAGGGAGCGAGGGGTGTGGGATGAGGGGATACAGAGGGGAAATGAGGGGAGAGACGGAGAAGGGCAGTACGACAGAGAGAGAGAGAGAGAGAGAGAGAGAGAGAGAGAGAGAGAGAGAGAGGATGACTGAAGAAAGAAATGATGGATGGGAGAGAGAATGGGAATGATGGGAATGGGGAAATGAGGGTATAGAAGGAGAAATGGGAGTCTGGAGGGGTGAAGCGAAAGAGGAAATGTAGCGAGGAGGAGGAGGGGATGATGAGAGGAGAGGGAGCGAAAGGAGGAGTGGGAGTGGGGAAGGGAAGGAGGAGAGAAATGGGGAAAGGGAGGGGTGTGAGGGTAGAAAGGGAGGAGTAAGGAAAGATGGGGAAGGGGAAAGATGGGAGGATAGTTAGACGGGAGAGGGGAGGGGAGAGAAGTGAGAAGGAAGGGTAAAGTGATGGGGAGGAAGGAAAGGGGAAAGAGAAGAAACTAGCGAAGAAGGGAAGGCTGAAGGGAGGATATGAGGAAAAAGGGGGAGAGGGAGGAAGAGATGAGTGCGTAGGAAGAGGGGAAGGTGACGGGAAGAAGAGGCGGAAGTAATGACAGGAGGAAGAGAAAGAGGGCAGAAAGGCATAAATAGGAGAATGAAGAGAGATGGGAGTAGTAAGAGAGAGAGGATGGAAGAAAAACAAGAAGGTAGGAGGAGGGGGGGACAGGAGAGGAAGAAGTGAGTGGGGGAATGAATGAGAGGGGAAGAGGGAATGATGGGAGAAGAAATGAGGGAGGGAAATGAATAACGAAGATGAAGTGAGGGAAGAAGCAAAGACTGAGGAAGTAAACGAAGAAAATATACAAAAATAAGAAAGTGAAAAGAGAGCAAGACAACAAGGAGAGCGAAGAGAGAAAGAGGAGTGAATGAGGGAGAAGAAAATGAGAGAAAGTAGATGAATGACGAAAAGGATGAAAAATGAAAGAGTAGATGTGAATAGGAGGAAAGAGAATTATATGAGAGAGAGAGAGAGAGAGAGAGAGAGAGAGAGAGAGAAGACTGATACTCGTACTCCTCTGTGACTCACCTCGACACTACGTTATGGTGACACTTGTTGGCTTCTGTCTGTCTGTCTGTCTGTCTGTCTGTCTGTCTGTCTGTCTGTCTCTCTCTCTCATATACTTCTTTCCTCATTCATTTATCTCGGTATTCCCTTCTCTCTCTCTCTCTCTCTATCTTTCTACTTTCTCTAACATTTATCTTAATCAGTATCCTTTCCTCGTACTCTTATTTTCCACCTACTCTCTCTCTCTCTCTCTCACCCGAGTCTCTCTCCCCCTATCATACGATTTTGCCTCCCTCTACTCCTTCCCATTTCCTTCTCTCCCTGTGTCCCCCTGCTTCTCACTCGACTTTTCCCCCCCATACAACGGCGGCTCCTCTACCTGCCTATCTACTCCTCTACCCACCTATCTACCAATAAGATCCTCAAAACACCTCCCAATTCCTTCCTCCAACTACCTACTTACCTACCTGTATTTTTCACTTAACCATCCTAACTACAATCGTATATCACAACATGTAACTTTTCCTTCAATTTACACTTCTTCAATTTCCTACCTACTAACATACCTACCTACTCACAAGACTTTCATGAAACCTCCTTCCTACCTACTTACCTACATACCTACTTACAAGAACATCAAATCGAGTACATTACTTTCTTCACTTACTTCACTGTTACTATGGACAAGATCATACCTGTAATAATCACGCATAATTTCTTCACTGACCTTCTATAACATTCCTTCGCCCCTTCACTGTCACCCTCATGCCCACTCCAATTCACACAGCTCTTGAACTGACCCTTAGCATCCCCGTCCTCCTCTTCACACGCGCAAAAACACCGAAGGAAGCGCATAAACACAGAAAAAAAAAAAGCACAAACATACAACAATCAAACGCGTCATGATGTGAGGGAGCCAGTCACTCTCTCTGGGAAACCGTTCTGAGCAGGCAAGCGTCCCCTATCAGTTTCCTATTGGCTACTTAACCGACTGAAAAAAAAGAGACTAAGGAACAAAAATACCGTCACCTTTCCTGTTTCTCCAGTCATATAATTTTATCCTCAGTACAATTTTCCTTTACATTTACTAGGGAGACTGAGGATTGGGTAGTTAAAAATGAGTTTGATATTTATTGACGGTATCAGAGTACACATTTCACGGCATCACACCACCATCCTCCGCGACCCACACACACAGGTCAGTTGCCAAGTGTCTTAATTAACCCTAGCTAATTACAACCCTCAAATGACACCACCATCATTATGTGCGACGTATACTTACAAGAGTGATAGAATAAGCTGTGCGGTAGTGAGGAATGTTCAATAAGATCAACTCCTTCCACACGAATCCAGATTTCACGCGAATCTAGATATCACACATCTCCCCCACCCCCAAACCAGACCCTCCGTGCCTCCATCCCCAATCCCCCCTGCTCATCCCCCACCCTACCCCTCCCCCCAGCTACATCTCCGCAGCAATCACCCTTATGAACCTGGGGATCTGAATGCTCGGTGTATTTAACTGCAGTACGATTTATAAATGTTACACAGCCAACTATGGAGCATGGTGAAGTGGATGAAAGTGATTGTTATTATTAAGTTTTATATCCATAGTGTCATTGTTATCTCTTTCTACCCTCCACTTTCCTCTCCACCTGACCACCTCCCCCCCTCCCTTCCTACTCCTCTTCCTTCACCCTCCACTCCTCCTCTCCCTTTCAACTAAAACATGCAGAAAAGGATCTCTCTCTCTCTCTCTCTCTCTGCCACACCATACACTGCCACGTCTCACACAGCTACACTAAACACTACCACACAACTCAGTGTCAAACTATACACGAACACACACCTCACACCACCACACCGCACACAACCACACCATACCACACCACTCACTACCACGCTCAGCCAAACTATACCACACCAACCACTGACACGACACACCACACCACAAATAACCACACCACTCACTACCACACTCCGCCTCACACACTGACACATCACACTAGAGGCTCCCACACCACTCACTATCACACCCACACTGACAAACACACCACACCACAAATAACCACACCACTCACCACAACACTCCGCCACACACACACTAATACAACACACCACACTGCAGCTACCACACACTGTCACACTTCTCATTTGGATATTCTAGTCGAGTTTACCCCCTCCCTCTCCAAACACACTGCTGACCCAACACCACAAAATGGTGATTAATAATTATGTGCACAAGCCTGGGATGCCAACCAACACCCTCTGAACGACAAACTCGAGACAGAAGATTCACAGAGCACATACCTCCGCCAAATCAGCATATTTCACGTTTTTCCGTACTTTGACCATTGACTTTTTCTCGCCTAAATTTAATCACTTGTTCCCCTGAGGATCCTACATCATTATTCACAATCTGGTGCAGTTCCGTCCATCTCATTAACCCTTTCAAATGCTCTTCCCTTCAGCTGAATAAAATCGTCTGGAGGTGCCAAGAATAAAATATAAAAAAAATAATCTTACCGTCTATCTATCTATATCCCTGAATTCCATAAGGGGTGGCCACAAGCAAAACGTCTTCAAGTCACTATCTGTCCTCCACCATCAGGCTGCCCACTCTCCAGTTCACTTTCCCTTCTCTCATATAGCCACCCCATCCCTGCAACTCATCCCCGGTCTTCCCCTCCCCCAACCTCACTCACATAATATACTCTTCTAGTCAGTCTCTCATTAACCCTCCTCTCCACATGGCCAAACCATCTCTGAGTATTTTTCTAACGCTTTCAATCACACCCACACCAAACAGCAAAAAGGAAAATACACGTTCATGTTTTTTTCCCTTGTTTTCTTTTTCTTTCACTTTTTCGTCTTTCGTTCATCCGTCTATTTTATCTCCCTTTATCTCTCCTCTTCCTCTTGTCATTCGTTGAGATAAATAGCCGAGCAGTGTGTGTGTGTGTGTGTGTGTGTGTGTGTGTGTGTGTGTGTGTGTGTGTGTGTGTGTGTGTGTGTGTAAGTCTTTATCCATCTTTTCCTAGTTTCGACAGATTTTCTCTTTTTTTTCTTTTTTCTTCCCCACACCACGTTGGTTTTTTTGCCTCTACCGCTCCCTCCTTCTCTCTCTCTTCTGCTTCTTTCCTTTCTTCCATTTCTTCTCGCTTTTGTCTTCCACCGCTGCCCTCTTTTCTTCCCCACCTCTCTCTTTTCTCTCCCCTTCCTCACCTCCTCTCTCCTTTCTTCCCCACCTCCCTCTTCCCTCTCCCTCCTTCTCTTCCTCCCTCCATGTCCCCCCTCCCCTACCACCTCATTTATCAATCCTTCTTTTGGTCTGCCGTCCTTCCCCCTCCCTTTAACCTTGCGTATATCAGTCAGTCGCTCCCTCCCCCTCCCTCTTTCCCTCCCTTCCTCCTCTCTCTCTCTCTCTCTCCTAATCTTCCTCTTTCATAATCACATCTCTCTCTCCGACCCCACTCATCCCTCTTTCTTTCCCCTGTCTTTCTTCTCTCCCTTCCTTTTTCCTCTCTCCCTTCTTTCCTCTCGTTGTCTCCCTCCCTCCTCTTCCTTCCTCTACCCTCTCTCCCTTCTTTCCTCCTTTTCTCTGCACTCTTCCTCTTCCCACTCTCCTTCCACCACCCCCTCCCCCTCTACGCACAAGTCACACCTCTCCCTCCTCTCCAATGCTATTCCTCTCTCTCTCTCTCTCTCTCTCTCTCTCTCCTTTCATTTTCCTTTTCTCTCCCTTCCTCCCTCTCTCTCCCTCCCTCCCTCCGTATATCAGTCACTCCTCTCACTTCCTCCTCTCCTTCAATGTCTTTCGCAACTCGTGTCGTCTTTTTTCTCTCTTATGTTGTTCCCTATTCTTATCCTCTCTCTCTCTCTCTCTCTCTCTCTCTCTCTCTCTCTCTCTCTCTCTAAAGAATGATAAAGAAAAATAATAAGCCGAACAACATCGCTCTTCACGTTATTAATATTATTGTTATCGATGCTGTGTGTGTGTGTGTGTGTAGACAGGTAGGGGTGGAGCTCTCTTCAGCCCGAGTACGTATATTATTCCTCACTTCCATCACCCTTTCACTACGACGATTTTTTTTATTCTTTCCCCCGTCAGACGATTTTATTCAGCTGAGGGAAACTTTATAAACAAACCCCCTTTAGTACGAGTGGCTTTTTCCCTGCTGAAGAAAATCGTCTGAAGTTAGTATATAATAAGTAAGCCATAAATCTGTATTGTCGCTAGGTAAGGAAGCTCCCTAACATCTCTTCCTAAGCGATTTATTTGGCTTACTGCTCCTTACTTTCCCTGTTAAATAAATTCTTCTAATATGGCCATACTCAGCATAAATCGCGTACAAAAGGATATTAACCAGCCACATCCAAAAATAAATCGCCAGGGAAGAGGTGTTCGGGAGTTTCCTTACCCGACGAGAATGGGAATGAGGGATTACATATTGGTCCAAATTCCCATCGGTCAAGGAAGCTCCCTAACACCTTTTCTTTAGCGATTTATTTTTGGATATGGCTGGTTAATATTCGCGTTAGGCCAGTAGGTATGATATAAGCCTGAGCCTCTGGCAATACTGTATGGAGAAGAGTTGAAAGACAGGTATTTTACTGGCTTAGGTTTAGGTTACATGGAACAAGCAACTACAAGCCAAAAATCCGCAAGATGGTAAAAAAAAAAAAAAAAAAAAAAAAAAAAAAAAGATTAGATACAGTTTTCTAATAACCCGAATATCAATAAAGTGCTCTCCATAGGTAACAAAATCGTCTGGCAGAAATAATAATAATAATAATAATAATAATAAAACAGTGATGAAGATGATAATGACAATAATAATAATAATAATAATAATAATAATAATAATAATAACTCTCTGGCTAAGGAGCTACGCAGTATCAGGAAATTAAGGTAATAAATCATGGTAAAAAATGATGAAAAATGAGAAGTGTTAATATCATATCATAGTAACACACACACACACACACACACACACACACACACACACACACACACACACACACACGTCCCACAGGTCCCATTGCCTAGTACAGACCTAATTAATAAAAAGGCAATTACTTCCTGTTTCAGTTGTCATAATAATAATAATAATAATAATAATAATAATAATAATAATAATAATAATAATAATAATAATAATAAAATCACCCCTTTCAATTATGCAACCCACTCTCTCTCTGATCTACGCAATCAATATTTTCATCCTCCCCCCTCCCCCTTTCCTCCTCCAATCCCTCCACTCCCCACTTCCCTCCCTTTCCCCCCCCTCCTTCGTCTTCCTTCCTTCCTTTCATCCCTTAGCCCCTTCGTCCCCTCATTCTCTTTCTCACTCCTTCCATCCCTCCACTTCCCACCTTCTTCCTTTCTTTTCTCCCCTCCCTCTTTTGTCTTCCCTCCTTTCTTTCATCCCTCCTCTCTCCCTTTTTCCCCTCTCCCCCTTTCACCACTCCTCTCTCTTTCCACCATTAGCCCCCTTTCCTTTCCCCCTCCCTTACTTTTCCCCCTCCCCCCTCTCTTCTTTCTTCCCTCAGCTCCCTTTCCCCCCTCCCTTCCTTCCTCCCTCTCTCTTCTCTCCCCGCACCATCCCCTCCTCCGGCCAACATTCTTCCTTGCCGCTAATAATGATCGAGTAAATCGCAGGTGCTGTCACCAAACGCACTTCAAACACTCCCATCTTCCTCACTCGCCTTCTTTACGCCTCCTTATTCCTCCTCCTAAGATATTTATTCGTCTTACTCCTATGTCTAGTCTTTCTTTATACCTCCTTATTCCTCCTAAGATCATTTATTCGCTTTACTTAGGTCTGGTGCTCTAGAGGGACGCCTTCACGTGGTGGCACTAATATAACCCGTCGGATCCACTGCCCGGTTATGCAAACGTCTCTCAACCCCCTCCCTATCCCCCCCAAAAGAGGATGGTGGCCTGCAACATAGCAACTTCAGCCAGCAGTCCACCGGGGTCACGTTCAGATGAGCCTGGGGTGAACAGATCTTGAATTTCCCTCTATGTTGTTTTTGTTTTTTTTCTTGAAGGGAACAATCTTGCGGGCGTCTGGCCTTTGGTTCCTTCTTCCTTGCATAAAAGAAAAAAAATAATGATACAGCCTTCCACACCTGATGCTAATTACAGTGCACGTGCAATTTCTTTACATCACACCAGGTATACAATGAATCTCTACCAACTTCTTCAATACAGTCACATCTTCCTTTATTTTTCCATCTTTTATTTTCCTGCCTTCAGATAATTATGTACTTAGAATAGGAGGAGGGGCTTAAAATTCTCTTCTTCATATTCTACTATCATTCTCTACTCTTCTTTTTCTCCTGCCTGTTTCTCTCTTTTTCTCCTATGATCCACTCTCTTTCATCTGCCTCCGTCATCATTCAGTCCCTATTTTTAAACCTAATCTTTCATCTCTCTCTCTCTCTCTTTTCTTTCATATTCCTTTCCCCCTTTCTCTTCCTCCATATTCCTCTCTCCAGTTCTTCTCTCTTCCCTCACTTTCCTCTTCTCACTTCCCCCCACTTTCCCCTCCTCATCCCTCTACTCCCCAATCCTTCCCCTCCTCCCCCCCCTCTCTATCTATCTATCTATCTTCTCTCCAGTTCCACCATCAATTTTTCTTTCTTCGTTCTCTTCGACGTTTTATCTCTTCCTTCCTCTTTCCTCAAATTCTTTCCTCCACTTTCATCCATTCTTCCCTCCCTCTCTCTTCCCTTCTTCCTCCTCCAATACAGATCCTTCCTCCACGATTCCTCTCCACTACTTTCCTCCACTCTCCTCTCTTCCTCCCTCCCATCTCCTTTCTTATGTTCAATAGCTCTCTTTCACTCTTCTTTCCTCTTCTTATCGGTTCCTCTTGTCTATTTCCTTCATTATTTATTCATTTTGCTTTCCCTCCAAATCTGTCTTTCCTCCCTCCTCTCTTTTTTTTCCTCTCCTTCCAAATGCTTTCTTCCACTTCCTCCCTCCCTTTCCTATTCGCTTCCTCTCGCTCCTTCACCATCATCACTTCCTACTTTTTTTCCCATCCTTCTTATTCTCCTCTTCTTCTTCCTCCTTCCTCATCTCTCCAATTCTTTCCTTCAATTCTCTCTCTCTCTCTCTCTCCCCTCCCTCATTACCACTCCCTACTTCATTTTTCCTCTCATTTTCCTCCTTCACCTCCTCTCTTCATCTTTTCTCTCCTCTCTTAACCTTTCTTTTACTTTTCCACCCCTCCCTTTATCTCTCCCTCTCCCTCTTTCACCCTCCCTCCTCTCCTTATCTCCCTCTCTCTCTCTCTCTTTCCTCCCCCATTATCACTCCCTACCTCATTTTCCCTCCTTCTTATATTAAACCTCCTCCCCATCATTATCCTCGTATCTCCTAATCCCTCATAACCCCATTTTTCCTCCGTCCTCTTCTCTCCCACCCTCATTATCTTCTCTCCTTCTTTTCTCTCCCTAATTTTATCTCCACATTTTTCTCCTCCACTTCTGTGCTCCTCAACTTTATTATTACAATTATTCCTACTTCGTTATTTCCCTTCGTTATCCAGACTTTATTATTTTCTATCTTAATTTCACTTTTCCTCCTCTCTAACTTCTTTTTCTTTTAACATCACATATTTATCCTGTTCTCTCTTTCTCTCTCTCTCTCTCTCTCTCTCGTTACCTTTACCTTCATCAACGTCTTTGCTCATTTTATTCATAATTTTATCTCCCTCATTTTTCCTCATTATTAAAGTCATTACCATTTCTCTCTCTCTCTCATTACACTTTTACCTAATTTTTCGTTCCATGATATATTGACATTATTTTACACAGTTTTATTTTTTGTCTCCTTTGCTTTTCTGCATCTATATTCTCTCTCTCTCTCTCTCTCTCTCTCTCTTCTCTCTTTCTGCTCTTTAATTTCTCTTTTCTCCACAATTTTTCACTAATAACAACTTCCCTTCTCGTTTCACCCAACTTCGTTTTTATTTCCATCTTTACATCCAAGTCTTAATTCTTTACAATCGTTCCTTTCCTCTCTCTATTTCTTTCCACGTCTCTTTTCTTTCTTCATCCTCGTCAATCTTACAATTTCTCTTATTTTCTCCTTTCTCACTTTCCTTCATACACTTCCTTCTCGTCTCCTGTTCCTTCATTCCACTTCGCATCTTCTTTCACTCCTTTATACTTCTTTATCCTCCCTTATTCCCTACCCTCATTCTTTATCAGATTTCTTTCACCCACTTATCATCTTTCTTTATAACAAATTTTCTCCCTCTCATTTATCATTTTCTCTCTTTACTGAAGCGTTCTTCCTTTATTCCTTTATCTGTATTGCTATTGTTGACTTGCATGTAACTACCTTTCCTTATTATCTGTATTATGTTGCCTGTTTTCTATCGGTTTCTTTATATTTATCTTTTTCTTTATCAGTCTCACTTATCCATCCTCTTCCTTCACCCTTTCTTTCTCTCGGTAGCCAGCATTATACTCCTCTCTCTCTCTCTCTCTCTCTCTCTCTCTGTTTTTTATCGGTTTCTTTATATTTATCTTTTTCTTTATCAGTCTCACTTATCCATCCTCTTCCTTCACCCTTTCTTTCTCTCGGTAGCCAGCATTATACTCCTCTCTCTCTCTCTCTCTCATCTTCATTATCTCCATTCCTCCCCATTTACTACATCGTTCTCCTTCCTTTATCATCTTATAACACTCTTCCGCCTTCCTTATTCTCCTCCTTACCCCATTATTATTCATCTACATTCTCTCTCTCTCTCTCTCTCTCTCTCTCTCTCTCACACACACACACACACACACACACACACACACACACACACAGAATACGTATCTTCCTTCAATTCAGCTTTTTTTTTTTTTTATCCTATCATCTCCCTTTCCCATCTTCATCACTCTATTTTTTTTTCCTTTCTTCTCTTCCGCATCACCTACTCTTTATCTATTTCAACTACTCACTATCTTTATCAACCTCCTATCTATATTTACTTCCCACCCCATCATCATCATCATCACTCCTTCTATCTCCACCATCATCATCATCATCATCACTCCTTCTTTCTCCACCATCATCATCATCACTCCTTCTTTCTCCACCATCATCATCATCACTCCTTCTATCTCCATCATCATCATCAACATCACCATCATTATCACTCCTTCTATCTCCATCACCACCATCATCATCATCATCATCACTCCTTTTATCTCCACCATCATTATTTTCTCATATTCCTATTATCTACTATGATCTTTTTTTTCTTCCTATCTACATCTTGTTCCTATTATTATCTAATCTACTCATTATAATCTGTCTATATCTACCCCATATCTACTCCCCATCTACATCTACTCCCTATCTACATCTACTCTCCATCTACACCTACTCCCGATCTACACCTACTCCCCATCTACATCTACTCCCATCTACATCTACTCCCTATCTACACCTACTCCCCATCTACATCTACTCCGTTCCCCCCCATCCTCGCCCCCACATTCCACCTCCGCACCATTATCATCACCTTTCTTTCCTCCCTATCTCCTTCCTGCGGCCATCAGCTCCCTTCTTTCCCTCCCTATCTTCATCATCAACCCGTTACCTCCCATCCCTTCCATCACCCATCACTTTCATGTCCCCAATTAAGGAAGAATGTGGGGGGGACGGGGAGGGAGGGAGGTGATAGAGAGAAGAGGGAAGGGAGAAGGATGGAAGGAGGTGATAGAGAGAAGAGGAGGGAGGAGGGAGGAAAGAGGGGAAAGGGGGAGGGAAGGAGGTGACAGAAAGAGAAGAGGAGAGGGAGGAGAAAGGAAAGAGAGGAGAGGGGGAGGGAAGAAGGTGACACAGAAGAGTGGAGAAAAAAGAGAGGAGAGAAAGGTGTGATAAGGGGAATGAGAGAGAGGAAGATGGGGAGGAAGGGGGAGGAGGTGATAGAGAAGAGGGGAGGGAGGAGAGGGGAGGAGGGGGAGAGAAAGAGAGGAGAGGAGGAGGGAGGCAGGTGACAGAGAAGAGGCGTGGGAGGAAAGGGGTGGGAGAAGAGAGGAAAAGGGGAGGGAGGGAGGTGATAGAGAGAGAAGAGAGGAAAAGGGGAGGGAGGGAGGTGATAGAGAGAGAAGAGGGAAGGTAGGAGAGAGGAAAGAGAGGGGAAAGAGAAGGATGATGAGAAGAAAGAGAGAGGAAGATGGGAAGGGCAATAAAGGATGATAAAAAGAGAAGAGGAGAGGGAGGAGAGAAGAGAGGTGAGGGGGAGGGAAGGAGGTGACAAAGAGAGAAGAGGGGTGGGAGGTGCGAGGAAAAAGAGAGGGGGAGGGAAGGAGATGACAGAGAAAGAAGAAGGGAGGGCAGAGAGAGGAAAGAGAAAGGAGAGAGAGCAAGGTGTGATACGATAAATGAGAAAGGGGAAGATGAGATGAGTGAATGAAGTGATACGAGAGAGAGAGAGCGAGAGAGAGAGAGAGATGGAAAACCGGAAGTAGGAGTGCAAGAGGGGAGAGAAAATAAGAAGAAAGAGGAAGGCAGGATAAGGAACGGAAGAAAACAAGAGATAAAGAGAGGAGAGGAGAGGAGAGAGGAGAGGGGAGGAGAGGAGAGGAGAGAGGAGAGGGGAGGAGAGGAGAGGAGAGAGGAGAGGAGAGGAGAGAGGAGAGGAGAGGAGAGGAGAGAGGAGAGGGGAGGAGAGAGGTGATGAGAGGAGAAAGGAGGAGTGAGAGGGAGGCAAGAGAGGTGATAAAAATGAAGATGAGAAAATGAGAGTTGTAATAAGAGGAAGATGCGAGATAGAGAGAAAGGGAAAGAGGGGAAAAGAGAGAACTGGACAGGAGGGAAGAGAAGATAAAGAAAGAGGTAGGGAGGAAAGAAGAGAAGCGGGAGAGAAAGGGAGAAGTGATAGAGGAAGAAGTCAGAGATGGAAGAGGTAAAAAGAGGAGGGAAAGAGGGAAATAAAGTAGGAGGCAGTAAAGATAAAAAATAAAGGTGAAAAGGAGGGATGATAAGAGAAGGGTGATAAAAAGAGGAATATACCGTAGTGATAAAGAAAGAAAATTAGAGAGAAATACTGTAATGAAGGGAGTGAAGAGTGGAAGGTATGATAAAAATACTGAGAGAGAGAGAGAGAGAGAGAGAGAGAGAGAGAGAGAGAGAGAGTTAAAAGAAGAAATTAGGAGAAAGAGAAAAGGAAAGTGATAGAAATAAAAAAGAAAACAAGGAAATTCAAACCAATAATAATAATAATAATAATAGGAAGAAGAAGACGAACAAGAAGAAAGAGAAAGAATAAGAAGATGGGGTCAAGGAAAGGATTAGAAGGTAATGAAGAAAATGAGAAAGAAGAGGGGAGGAGGAGGAGGAGGAGGAGGAGGAGGAGGAGAACAGAACAAAAAGAAAAGAAGGTGAAATGGGTAGAGAGAAGGCAAAAATGAAGGAATTATGTGGGTGACGAGAAGGGATGGAAGATGATGATGATGATGATGATGATGATGATGATCTGTTGTTATTGTTGCTGTTAATGATGATGATTATGATTATGATGATGATGGAAGTAAATATTAGAAGTAAATGAGATGGAGGAATAAAAAATAAAATAAAACAGAACGGATGGACAGTCTCAGCAGGGTGGAGAAGAGAATGGATGAGAGGAGAAGGAAGGAAAAATGGATGGAGGAAGGAAAGTGGCGAAGAAGTAGGTGAAGAAGACAGTGGAAGAAAACTGAAGAAGAAATGTGTGGAGAAGACAGTGAATGAGAGAAGAGAGAAGGAAAAATGGATGGAGGAAGGAAAGTGGAGAAGAAGTAGGTGAAGAAGACAGTGAATGAAAACTAATGAAGTAATATGTGAAGACAGTGGATGATAGAACAGAGATGAAAAAATGGATGGAGGAAGGAAAGTGGAGGAGAAGAAGCACGTGAAGAAGAAAGGTGAGAAGAAGGCAGTGGATGAAAGAGAAGAAAATATGAATGGAGGAGGGAAGGTGGAGGAGAGGAACAAGGTGAAGATGACGATAATGCAAGAAAACTGAAGAAAATGAAATGTGTGGAGGGGAGGAAGGGAAGACGGAAACTTATGGTCTATAAAGGGGAGAAATAAAGATGAATAAAAGAAAGTATAAGAAATGAGAATAAAGAAAAGAAAATGACAAAGAACAGGACATGAAGAAATGAACACTAAACAGGAATTAAAAGTGGCGAAACACGAGGAAGAATGTAGATACGATGCAAATATAGGAAAAAGAGGAAAAGAGAGAAATAAATAAATAATAAAGAGCAGATGTAAAAGAGAAGGGCAGGAAAGTGACCAAAAATTAAAGAGAAAAATACGAGGAAGAGTGGAGACATGAAGAAATGATAAGAAAAAGAGGAAAAGAGAGAAATAAATTAAAAAAAAAGAGCAGGTGTAATGAGATGGGAAGGAAAGAACAGATGAAAATACAAGAGAAGTTGATGAAGGAAAAAAAAGAAAAAAAAAAGAGAGAAACGATGGAAAACTGAGGAAAATAAAGATGGCTCTAGAGATAATGATGATGAGGGAAAGGAGTGAAGGAGAGAAGATGAGGAAAGGGGGAGGGTGGAAGGGAGGAGCAGGGGGCGAAAAAGACTTCTGGGAGAGGGAGGGGAGGAGGAGGGAAAAGAAGACGGAAGGGAGGGAGGGAGGGAGCAAGAGGAGGAGAAAGGAAGAAGGGAGAAACAGCCGAAGAGTCAGGGGGTGAAAAGATAGAAGGAAAGGAGAAAGCAAAAGGAATGAAGACGGAGGGAACTAAGTGAAAAGAAGAAAAAGACGGAGGAGGGTGAGAGGCAGGGAGAGATGGAGACAGGAGGAAAGGGAGAAGATAGGAGGGAGGTAAGGAGGTGAGAGGTGAGAAGAAAGGATATGTGAGAAGGGGGACAGGGTGACGGGAGAGGAGCGAGGTTAGAAGGGAATGGAATGGGAAGGGATAGAAGAGGGGAAAGAGGAGGGGGGGGAGCACGAGTGGAAGAGTGGTGAGGGAGGAAAGGGGGGAAGGGAGAAGGGGGCGGGAGACGGCAAAGGTTTTGGACGATAGAAGAAGACAGGAGAGAGGAGCTATCAAGTAGAGGAGAGAGAGAGAGAGAGAGAGAGAGAAAGAGAGAGAGGAGGGAAGGTGATGCGGGGTGCGAAGATGGGAGGAGATACCGGGGAAAAAGGGAGGGAAAGAAGGGAGAATGAAGAGAGAAAGGGGGAGGGAGAGGGGAGAGGGGAAGAGAGAAAGGGTAGGGGGAGGAAGGGGAAGAGTGAGAGGGGGTAGGAGAAGGAAGGGGGAGAGAGGGTAGGGGGTAGGAGGAGGAAGAGGGAGAGACAGAAAGGGGGAGGGGGAGGGGAAGAGGGAGAGAGGGGAGGGGGAGGGGAAGAGGGAGGGAGAGGGAGGGGGAGGTAGCGACATCTTGGCACTGAAGGCGCCTCATAAGACCAGACCAGGGATTATATTAGACCCAACCCCCCTCCCCCTCCTGACACCTCCCCCCAACCCTCCACACCTCCCTCACTCACTCTCTCCACCATCAACACCACCACCATCATCATCATCATCAATTAACATCATTACCATCTCCTCCTCCTCATCACCATATCATCTCACCACATCATATCCTCCTCCTCCTTCTCTTCCTCCTCCTCCTCCTCCTCCTCATCATCATCATCACATCATCTCTTCCTCCTCCTCCTCCTCATCATCATCATCATCATCCCTACCAAAATTACCCTTCTCTTCCATCTATTCCCTCAACCACCATCTCCACCACTACCACCATCCCTACCACCATTCACCTCTAACAACCAACATTTCCCTAGCATCAACACCTGCCATATGCGTTACACACTTACTAACACTAACATTTCTTACCTCTAAGGCAAGCACTACCAACATTTCCCGGGCTACCAACATTTCCTGGGCTACCAACATTTATCTACCAACATCCGCACACACCAACATCCCTACACACTACCAATATTCAAGACTACCAACATCCAACCACAAATATCCACCTACTAACATCGAGCAACCACCATCCACCTACCAACATCCAATCACCATCATCCACCTACCAACATCCAATCACCATCATCCACCTACCAACATCCAACCACCACCCTCCACCTACCAACATCCAACCATCACCATCCACCCACCAACATTCTACCACCATCCACCTACCAACATCCAACCACCACCATCCACCAACCAACATTCTACCACCACCATCCAACTACCAACATTCTACCACCATCCAACTACCAACATTCACCTACCAACATCTGTGCGTGTGGGGAGGGGTGAGAAAAAGTGAGATGAACTTGGCACTCATGATACTATTAAAAGACAAACCATCACCATTATATCAGTCTCTACCAACCCACACTGCAACCCATCTACCCACACTGCAACCCATCTACCCACACTGCAACCCATCTACCCACACTGCAACCCATCTACCCACACTGCAACTTATCTACCCACACTGCAATCCATCTACCCACACTGCAACCCATCTACCCACACTGCAACCCATCTACCCACACTGCAACCCATCTACCCACACTGCAATCCATCTACCCACACTGCAACCCATCTACCCACACTGCAACCCATCTACCCACACTGCAACCCATCTACCCACACTGCAACCATCTACCCACACTGCAACCCATCTACCCACACTACAACCCATCTACCCACACTGCAACCACTCTACCAACTCTACTACCATATCTACCAACACAAACAGCACTGAGGAACGCTACAGTAATTCCCTTAATAATCAACTAGCATCTTCATAAACGCGAAGAGACGATGGGAAGACTGGAGGAGAGAATACTGATTAAAAGAAAGGAAAAGGAAGATCAGAGAAGGAGTGAGGGATGGAAGGCATAAATGAAGGATAGAGAAAAGGGAATGAAGGAGGGAATAAGAGGGGGGATAAACTAGAAAACACTGTGAGAATTTATAATATACTGCCGTAATTCCTCTTTCCTACTAGACGAATACTTTTACAGTCTTACACAGCCAATTAATTCTACGTTCTTAGTACTCCCTGCTAAACAATTTCAGAGCGTGCATACCCCCCAACGTCAAAAAAATACTTATACATTATTCCGGCATTCTGTTCCACATCCACATCTAAATCTAATCCACTCTTCCTTCACCCACTGCCCACCTAACCACAAAGTTTCACTGACATGCGATTACAGTATTTTGAGGTATCGCGTACACAAACACATACAGGTGAACATACAACCTCCGCCCAACTTCATCGGCGGAGTTAATAAGAGCAAGGCTATGGAGAGGGAAGAGGAGGAACTGGGACGAGAGAGAGAGAGAGAGAGAGAGAGAGAAGAAGGGGAGGCTGTACTAGTAGAGGATGAAGCAGACACCAACGTTAACTGCTGTCACCTGCAAACTGCTTAATTATTCTCTCTCCCCCCCCCTCTCTCTCTCTCTCTCTCTCTCTCGGATACACTCACTGAAAGCGGGAAGGACTGCATGTTAAGGCAAATTAAGAAAAAAAGGGTGATGGTTCTTCGTACGTCTTCCCTTTACGTCGACGAAGAATTTTAAGTTTATTCATGCTGCCGACAGACGATTTCTTTCAGGACGATTTTATTCAGCTCACCTCAAGTAGTACGCATTGACCCTTTCAGCACGATGACTAGTTTATTCTTACTCTCAAAAAAAAAAAAAAAAAAAAAAAAAAAATCGCAGTGAATTATATCCACTGTGGGTGAAATAGGAAGATTCGAAGCACATGTTTCTTACCTATTTATTCGCTTATTACACCTTATTACACCCTACTACACCTTATTACACCTCATTACAGCTTATTACACCTCATTACACCTTACAACACCTTATTACACCCATATGCTACTTATATCCTTGCAATATCGAGGCCGTTTGCCCCAGTACCATAGAAGAAGACACTGAGGTACACTGTGCAAAATAAATCGCTACAGAACAGGTGCTTACAGGTCTCTAAAGCCACCATCTAATATGCATTCCTAACTCATCCTAGAAACGGTATGAAGAAAGAAAATGTTATAAAAAAAAAAAGTGGGATAAGGAATGGGGAGGTGGCAACACAGGAAAGGTGGGCTGGGGGGGTCGATTTGGTGAGGGGGTCGGTGTGGAGTGATGGGGGGAAGAGTGGAAAGAAGGGGGGGGGAAGGGGAGGTGGAATGAAGGGAGGGAGGAGAGGAGAAGTGGAATGAAGAGAGGGAGGAGAGAAGAGGTGGAATGAAGGGAGGGAAGAGAGGAGAAGAGGAATGAAGGAAGGGAGGAAAAAACTGGAATGAGGTAAGGAGAGGTAAGGAACACAGAAGTGAAAGGGAGGGAGGAGTGAAGCAGAGGAGAATTTGAGTGGTGAAGGGAGGGAGGGTAAAAAGGAAGAAAATGAGGCAAAGAGACGTAAAGACAACAAAGAGGAGGTGCAAAAAAACAGAGATGGAAGGCAAGAAAGAAAAGAAAATGATCATACTCCAAATAACACACTCAAACATACATACACGAGCACCGTAAAAATGCACACACGCGCGCACACACACACACACACACACACACACACGTACAGCTAACAAACACGGCCAAGCACAAAAGAAAATGATAGAAATACAAATGTTTGGGTGAAGGCTGGGCGGGGTGGCTAGTAACATTAATAACAGGATAAAACACACACACACACACACACACACACACACACACACACACACACACACACACACACACACACACACGCACACACACACAAAAGCTCACATGCACATACACACCGACTCTGTCTCTGTCTCTCTCTCTCTCTCTGTCTGTCTGTCTGTCTCTCTCTCTCTCTCACACACACACACACACACACACACACAGGGCTGGGGGTAGCGTGAGGTGTGGCAATGCTGTGGTTTATTCAGTGATGGTCCTGCCCCCCTCCACACCTTATTGGGGGGGAGAGGGGGAGGGGGAGGGGGGAGGAAAGGAGGAGCGGAGGGGGAGGAAAGGAGGAGCGGAGAGGGAGGAAAGGGGGAGCGGAGAGGGAGGAAAGGGGAAGTGGAGGGAAAGGAAGGGGATACAGGAATGAACAGCTGACAGGTAGGAGAGGGGAGAAAAGGAGAGGAGGTATGATGGAAGGTAAGGGAAGGAGAAGGAGCATGGGGGACAGAAGGGAGAGGTAGGAGGAGGGGGCAAAGGAATGGGGGTGGACGAGAAGAAATGGGGAGAGGAAGGGAGGAAGGGACGATAAATAGGGAGAGGGTGACAGATAATAATGAAGGAACGATATATCTATGGCAAACAGAGTATATAAAAATACTTACAATAAAAATACTTAATTATTTATCTATCTTTATGTACATTAAAAGTGGCACAGAAAAAAGTTAATTAATACCAGGTGTAAAATAATTAAGTTCTATAACAATAATTAAGGTCTAATTACACCCTCAAGTAATACCAAGTGTGAATAATTAAGTTCAGTAACAATAATAATGATCCAATTACAACAAAGCACAGTAAATAACAAGAACAATAACAAACAAAAAAAAACAATACAGAGATAAGACACTGAAGAACAATGGAAATATAAACACGAACACAACAACAACAGCAACTGAGACGAGTATACAAAAGGGGGGGGGAAAAAAGGCAAGAAAAACAAGCGAACGAAAAAAATACGACCAAGGAATGTAAATCACACAAAATGCAACACACAAAGAAAAATATGAAGAACAGCTGAACAAGAAAAAAAAAAAGACAACGTGAACAAACAGACAATACGAAGAAGAGGTCAATGGCCAGAGGAACACGAAAAATAACAAGAGAAATAACTAAAAAAAAAAAAAAAAAAAGATTCCTTATTTACACCTTACCGTATAACAAACGGTCTCGGTTGGACCAATGAGTCTGTTCTGTTTTTTTTTTGCTTTTCTTTGCAGTCCTTAATTTAGACAGACAGCTTGGAAGACAGACAGACATAAATGATAGGCAACAGACAGACGCAGACAGCCAGGCAGACCTCTTTATGCGAGGAAGAAGGAACCCAAGGCCAGGGATAGATAGACAGATTGATATACACACAGGCAGACAGACGGAAAAATAGATACACAGAGACAATAATAGAACAATAAAGGAATCACATGAAAACAGAAGGACCAGCAATAAAAAGCAAACCACCCCAGCCAAACCACCCAATTCCTCCCCACTTAACCACCCCAAGCACACACCGCTATCAAACTACACCCAGCCAGCGGGAGGTCACAGCACAGGAAGCGTTGAATTGCCTGCCTGACGCTGGACGGGGCGAGAGAAAAATATATTAGTGGGTGATGAAGGGAGAATAAAAAACGGGAGTTGGGGAATGTGTAAAGAGGGGTGGTTAGAGAGAGAGAGAGAGAGAGAGAGAGAGTGACACAGGGAAAGAAATTAAGGCGAGAGGCAGAAAAAGTGCAGAGACACAGCCAAGGACGGGTAGAGACGAGGGAGGGATGGAGGAAGGAAGGGAGAGAAGGGAAGGAGGGAGGGAGGGAAGGGGAGAGAGTGCGTGGGTAAGACATCAAAATAATGTAACACAGAAAAAGAAATTAGGAAAAAGAGAGAGGCAAAAACGTGGAGGGACAGTGGCACGAATGGAGAGAAAGACGAGGGAGGGAGAGGGAGGTAAAGAAGGAGGGGAGGGGAGGGGGGGAAGGTAAGGAGGGAGGGAGGGAGGAAGGGGAGAGAAGGGGAGGGAAGGGGAGTGTGTGCGTGGGTAAGATATCAAAATAAACCCCAAATGTTTGTCAAGTGGAGGGTAAAACGACCACAACTGCCACTACATCAACCCGGTGTTAGCAGGAGGGGGAGGGGAGGGGAAGGGAGGGGAGGGGAGGGGAGGGGAGGGGAGGGGAGGGGAGAGACAGGAAGAAGAAGGAGGAGGAAGGGAAATATGTGAGGAAGGAACGAAGCAAAGAGGACGATGACGTGGGAAACGAGAATGGAAACAGACAGACGAAGGAGAAAGGGAAACCTGTGAGGAAGGAATGAAACAGAGAGAATGAATAAGAAGCAGGAGGAAGGGAGGGGGAAACAGGCTGAATTACGAGGAAGGGAAAACTGTGAGGAAGGGAAGACGCAGCGGGGATGATGAAGACGTAGGGAGAGAGGGGGGGAGGAAACAGGTGAGAATGGGAAGATGCAGAGGGAATGAAGTACAAAGGAAAGTAAACGGTAAGAGACCTGTTGATCTGTTTGGTATAGGGAAGGTTATATTCACAACTAACAAAACTGGTCTATCATCTAAAGACAAGAAGAGAAAAGCAGGAAGTAATACCACACACACACACACACACCCATCAAACCCTCCAGCCGAAGCCGTCTCAAGAAGGAAGAAAGAATGGAGGAAAGAAAAGACAAAAGAAGGGAAAAGGAAAGTAAGCCAAGAAAGCACAGAGGAGGCAAAAGCTGCAGGGAGGGAAATAGGCGGGGTTGGGGGAAGGTGAGGAAAAGGAAGATGGAAGGAAGGAAGAAAATAAAACAGGAGGGGAAAGAAATGGGGAGAGAGGCAGGGAAGTGAAGACCAAGACAGGGAAGGAATGATGAAGAAGGGAGGGGAGGGGAGGGGAGGGTTGGGGAGGGGAGTGTGGGAGGTAAGATATCAAAATAAACCCCAAATGTTTGTCAAGTGGAGGGTAAAACGACCACAACTGCCACTACATCAACCCGGTGTTAGCAGGAGGGGGAGGGGACGGGAGGGGAGGGGGAGGGGGAGGGGCGGAGATAAGACGGAGAGGAAGAGGATGAGAGGCAGGAGCTGGTGATGAGAGGAGGGAGAAGAGTAAGATCGAAGATGGGAGAAAGGAAGCAGAGGAAATGAGAATGAGAAACGAATAGCTATGAGAGAGAGAGAGAGAGAGAGAGAGAGAGAGAGAATTACGTCACTTACTCTTACGTGGATGCAGGACCGCTAAACCTTACCTGTGGGAGAGAGAGAAAACAATTAGCACACCTGAGGTACAGATAATTAACCCCTTCACTACCAGGACGCATTTTTTCTTGCTATCTCCAGACGATTTTATTCAGCTGAGGGGATGGTCTGAGTGAAGGGGTTAATAAAGGCTATTTCTAACCCCTCCAGTTCGTTAAGTCTCCCCTGAACTGAAGAAAATCGTCTGAAAGTACCAAATAATAATAATAACAATAATAATAATAATAATAATAATAATGACAATGATGATGGAAACAACAATAATGCTACTACTACTACTACTACTACCACCACCACCACCACCACCACCACTACTACTACTAATAATAATAATAATAATAATAATAATGATAATAATAACAATAACAATAATAATAATAATAATAATAATAAATATATAACTTTCTCACTCACTCTATCATCCCATTTTCTTCATCCATTTCTTAACCCCTTCCGCACGAGTTTCCTCCATCTTGACCATCTTACTCCTCTTCTCAAGGATCTCTCTTACCTCTTCATTCCGATGACGTAATACATAAGACTGTATTTTCGTCGGTAAAAGAAATTCCCTAACACCTTTTCCTAAGCGACTTATTTTGCTCATTACACCATACTGTCTTAAGATGAAAACAATGGCGGGAATAAAATATGTTGTCGGACTGAAGGGGTTAACCTCCACACGGCGTCTCTCTCTCTCTCTCTCTCTCTCTCTCTCTCTCTCTCTCTCTCTCTCTCTCTCGTAATGAAAGGGTTAATGCACTCACCAACCCGCTCTCTATCCCCCACCCCCCCTCCCCTTTCACACTCAACCAACAGCAGAGGAGGAGGAGGAGAAGGAGGAGGAGGAGGAGGAGGAGGAGGAGAAGAAGAAGGAGGAATAAAGAAATAATGAAGACGAAGGTGACATGAAAACGAAAAATAAAGAAAATGAAGAGGAGGAGGAGGAAGAGGAGGAGGAGGAATACAGAAGAAGAAATGAAGAAGAGGTAGAGGCCACGGAGACGAAAAAGGAAGAGAAAGAGGAGGAGGAGGAGGGGGAGGAGGGGAAGAGGAGGAAGAAAAGATGGTGAAGAGGAAGAAGAAGAGAAAACGGAAACAGTAAAAGAGAAGAGGGAGACGAGGAGGAAGACAGGGGAAGCTAAAGACAAAAAAGAATACACACACACACACAAACCCTCTTCATCTCTCGGCTTTACACACACACACACACACACACACACACACACACACACAAACCCTCCCCCCAACACTTGCTCATAAATCCACACTCACATAATTTCTGTAGCTCATATACCACACTGAGATTTACTGAGAGAAGACTTGCATTGTTTTTGTGGCTAAATTACTGGCTTCTTCAAAAACCTCGGTCTTATACATATATATGCATCTCTAAAAAAAAGTATATTCCGTGTGACTTGAGTTTGGCGACTTTAGGGTGTGTGTGTGTGTGTGTGTGTGTGTGTGTGTGTGTGTGTGTGTGTGTGTGTGTGTGTGTGAATTATGAATATTTTTTATTTTATTTTATTCGTTTTTTTGTTCGTGAAAAAAAAAAGATGAAGTGTGCTAATTGGTTACTATATACTCTGCTAATAAAATAAATAAGTAAATAAATAACAGATAAAAAGAGATGGGCTTTTATTTGTTGGAAAAGATTCTTACTCATTCCTTATACATACAAAAAAAAATTTAACTATATATTAAGTCCTTGAGTTCCATGATGATTTTTTTATATTTTTCCTTTTCAGTCCGATGATGGATTTTCTTTTTTTTTTCTCTTGTTTTAGTTCGATGGTCTCTCTCTCTCTCTCTCTCTCTCTCTCTCTCTAACCCATTCACTAACAGAGATTCTTCTGACTCTTCCTAAGTTGCGTAAAATCGTCTAAGGGTAGCAGGAACATGTATAAATTTCCTCATCCGGCTGAAGGAGTTGCTTCCACTGTGGCATCTCCCCTTTTCTCACCTCTCTTGTCCACTCCAATTTCTCTCTCCTTTATCAGTCATTGCTCACTTTAATTTTCTCTTAATCATATTCCTCATTTGTACCATCGTCCTTCTCTACCACTTTCAGTTTCTTTCTCTCTCATTCCTGTCTTTCTTTTACATTTTACCTCACCCTCTTCCTCTTTTCTTTTCCTCTAACTATCTGCTTCCATTTACTCTCCTCACTCTCTTCTCCTCTTCAGTCTTCCTCCCTTCTCATCACCTCTCTGCCTCCCTCTCTTCTTCCTTACCTTCCCTATCCTGATCCCTAACCTTTACCTATCTGTTCCCTTTGATTCTTTTCCTTCTTCCATTTTTTGTTCCTTTCCTTTCATCCCTTCCCTTTTCTCTATCCTATCCTTCATCTGTATACCTTCCTCTTCATTTCTTTCCTCTACTTTAACTGTTCAATTTCTTTCCTCTATCCCCCTCTCCTCTCCTAGCCTTTCGTTTCCCTTCTCCCATCCCATTATTTCCATTCCTCTCCCTTCCTTTCCTTTCATCCATTTCCCTCCCCCATCATATTCTTCCTCTTCATCCCTTTCTCTTTTTCCTCCACCCTATCTTATCTCCATTCCTCTCCCCTTCCTCTCCTGGTCTTTCGTTTCCCTTCCTCCCTCCCCTTCTTTGTTTCCCTTCCTCTCCCTTCCTTTCATCCCTTTTCCTCCCCCCTCCCTCTCTCCCCAACCCTAGTCCGCCGCTCCCAGCCTAATCCCAGCCATTGTCCCCCATTTAAGCCCAATATGAACTCCGCTACAGCCAGCTTTCACCCCCACCCCACCCCACCCCGCCCCGCCCCGCCCCGCCCCATCACACCCTCACCCCTCTAACCACCAACCGCTTTATCCTTTCCATCCCAATCCACAACACCTGCCTACCAGTCCATCCATCCCTTCATTCCATTCGCAACCAATCCACTCCATCCACTAGTCACCCCATTCCATTCATCCATTCCCCTCCTATCCGTCCCTCCATCCCACCCAACTCCCACCCAACAGTTCAACCATCCTGCCTCAAATCCCCAGTCCCTCCACCCCTCATCTCTAACCCCCCACCCACCCATCGCCTCATGCCACCCCTCCCGCCCACCAACCCATCCTTACATTTCACCCCCATCCATTCACCAACACCCACTCCACCCACACACTACCTATCGATCCAGCATCCCACAACTTTCCCAGCACTGTCCTTCCCTCACTTTTCACCCCACACCCACCACACTCATTCACCCTCCTCTCTCTCTCTCTCTCCTTTCTACACCAAGATGAAGGAGCCCCGTCTTCCAATCCATTACCTATAACATCCCCTGCCCCGCCCCGCTCCGCCTCCTCTATCCGCGCCCCTACCAACCCCCCCCCCTCTCTCTCCCTCAACTATCCCCGTTCCACAGTCGACCCGGGGGAAATGAAAGACCACCACCACCAGAAGCATCATTTCCTTCCCCATTCTGCTTCCACTCTTCCTCCTCCTCCATCATCTCCATCAATTATCCTCCGACCACCTTCTTCACCTCTCTTTCTCACCTCCACCTCATCCCACCCTGCCCCGCCCACTTCCATACTTACTGGCTTCATGTTCCATTCATCTTCCCTCCTCTTCCCTTCCCCTCCGACCCCTTCCCTCTCCTCCCCATCCCTTCTTTCGCGTCACCTCCCTTCCCCATCCCTTTCCCTCGCTCTCTGTCCACGAACAACATCCTCAACCATCACCTTTCTTCGTTTCTTGTATACCCTCATTGCCTCTTATCATTTTCCCTCCCTATCTCTTATCAATTTCCCCTCGCGCATCACTTCCCCTCCTCCCCACTCCGTCACACCCCTCCCCATTTTTTCCCCTTCATATTTTTCCTTCTAGTTTATTATTTACCCTGCCATTATCGACTCCCGCCACGGCTCTTTGTGTCTAGCTTCCCTTTCCTTTCCTTCTCTCCATTTATTTCTTTCCTGTCTTTCCCTTTGTTTTTCTTTCCGTTCTCTCCATGTCCCCTTCTTTCTCTCCACGTCTCTTTCCTTTCCTTCCCTCCACTTCCTTTTCTCTCTTTTCTCTTCTCATACTTTTCCTTCCCTTCTCTCCCTTTCCCTTTCTTTCCTTCCCCTCCTCATCTTCTTCCATCGCCTGTATTACTTAACCTCCTCCCATCTTCTGTACATCCCTCACCCATCTTCCTCACCTCCACTCCCGTACTTCCCCTCCCTTTCCTTTCCCTCTCTTCCCTCTCCGCCTCACCCCACCATTGTCTTCCATTATTCACCTTCATCCATTACCTCTATTATTCATCTCCCCACTTTCAACCCCAGCTTTTCTTTCTCACCTCGACCCAGCCCCCCACTATCCAGCTCCTCATCCTTCCAGACCTTTGCCTCCCCTTCCCTCCTTTCTCCTCCCCACTCTTTTTCCTCCCCATTCCTTCCCTTTCCTCCCCACTTTGTTCTTCCAATCATCTTTTCCTTATTCTCCCCTTACCTTCACCTCTCTCTTATCTTTCACACCTTACCATCGTCCCGTCCCTTCGCATGCATTTTCCTTTCCCTTACCTACCCTTTTCTCCTTTCCCTTGCCTTTCCTTTTCTCCTTTCCCTTGCCATTCCTATTCTTCTTTCCCTTGCCTTCCCTTTCCTCGATTCCCTTGCCTTTCCTTCCTTCGCTTCCCTTACCTTTCATTTCCTCCTTTCCCTTGCCTTTCCTTCCTTCGCTTCCCTTACCTTTCTTTTCTTCCTTTCCCTTGCATTTCCTTCTTTCCCTTCCCTTACCTTTTTTTCCTCCTTTCCCTTGCCTTTCCTTTCCTCCCTTCCCCTACCTTTCTTTTCATCCTTTCCTTTGCCTTTCCTTTCATCCTTCCCCTAATCTTTCCTTTCCTCTCCCCTCCCAACCCTTATCTTCCAATCTCCATCAATTCCACCGTCTCCATCTTCACTTTTCACTCATCTTCCTCACCTGTGCCACACCTCCGATCATTATTAGGTGAGGGTGAGGGTGGGGGTAACAGGGAGGGGAGAGGGAGGGGAAAGGGATGGGGAGGGTGGGGGTAACAGGGAGGGGAGAGGGAGGGGAGGGTGGGGGTAGGGGAGTGGGCGGGGGTTAGGGTGAGAAAGAGGCTGAGAGTGAGGGTGGGCGTAGAGGTAGAGGCAGGGTACGGGGTGGAGGTGGGGGTGAAACTGAGGGTGGGGGTAGGGGGTAGGGGAGATACTGAGGGTGAGGGAGGGGGGTGGAGGTGAGGGTGAGGGGCACTTAATCAGGGTGAGATGAGGGTTCCCGCCTGGCCGCAGCTTAAGTGTTTATCCGCACCACCAGCCCAGGGGGAGCAGGCAGGGGGAGGAAGGGAAGGAAGGCAGCGAGAATAAGGGAAGGGAAGGAAGGGAGGAAGGCAGGGAGAGGAAGGGAATGGAAGGAAGGGAGGAAGGCAGGGAGAGGAAGGGAAGGGAAGGAAGGGAGGAAGGCAGGGAGAGGAAGGGAAGGGAAGGAAGGGAGGAAGGCAGGGAGAGGAAGGGAAGGGAAGGGAAGGGAAGGGAAGGAAGGAAGGAAGGCAGGGAGAGGAAGGGAAGGGAAGGAAGGGAGGGAGAGGATGGGATGGGAAGGAGAGAAGAGAGAGAGAGGATGGGAGGGGAAGAAAAGAAGACAGGGAGAGTAAGGGAAGGGAAGGAAGGGAGGAAGGCAGGGAGAGGATGGCAAAGGAAGGAAGGCAGGGAGAGGATGAGACGGGAAGGAAGGCAGGGAGAGGATGGCAAAGGAAGGAAGGCAGGGAGAGGATGGGATGGGAAGGAAGGCAGGGAGAGGATGGCAAAGGAAGGAAGGCAGGGAGAGGATGGGATGGGAAGGAAGGCAGGGAGAGGATGGCAAAGGAAGGAAGGCAGGGAGAGGATGGCAAAGGAAGGAAGGCAGGGAGAGGATGGGATGGGAAGGAAGGCAGGGAGAGGATGGCAAAGGAAGGAAGGCAGGGAGAGGATGGGATGGGAAGGAAGGCAGGGAGAGGATGGCAAAGGAAGGAAGGCAGGGAGAGGATGGCAAAGGAAGGAAGGCAGGGAGAGGATGGCAAAGTAAGGAAGGCAGGGAGAGGATGGGATGGGAAGGAGAGAAGACAGGGAGAGGATGGGAAGGGAAGGAAGGCAGGGAGAGGATGGGATGGGAAGGAGAGAAGACAGGGAGAGGATGGGAAGGGAAGGAAGGCAAGGAGAGGATGGGAAGGGAATTAAAGAAGACAGGGAGAGTAAGGGAAGGAAAGGAAGGGAGGAAGGCAGGGAGAGGAAGGGAAGGGAAGGAAGGGAGGAAGGCAGGGAGAGGAAGGGAAGGGAAGGAAGGGAGGAAGGCAGGAAGAGTAAGGGAAGGGAAAGAAGGGAGGAAGGCAGGGAAAGGATGGGAAGGGAAGGAAGACGGGGAGAGGATGGGAAAAAGGGAAGGGAGAAGAAAGAGAGAGGATGGGATGGGATGGAAGAAACCAGGGAGAGGATGGGAAGGAAAGGAAGGAATGACGGCAGGGAGAGGAAGGGAAGGGAGGAAGGAATAAAGGCAAGGAGAGGCAAGGACGAAGAAGGGGAGGGAGAGAGAGGAAAGAGAAAGAAGGGACAGGGGGGCAGCAAGGAAGGAAGGGAGAGGCAAGGAGGGTAAACAAAAGGGAAATGCAAGAGAGGAAAGGTAGGTAGGTTGAGAGAGAGAGAGAGAGAGAGAGAGAGAGAGAGAGAGAGAGAGAGAGAGAGAGAGAGAGAGAGAGAGAGAGAGAGAGAGAGAGAGAGAGAGAGAGGAAAAGTGAACATGAAGGAAAAAAAAAAAATGAACGCAAAACAAGGAAAGAAAACAATGATAACAGACAACCTAGGAAGAAAAAAGAGGCAAGGAAATAACTAAAGGAAAGAGTATAAAGGAGGAGAGAAGGGAGAAAAGGAGGGAAGGGAGACAAGAAAGGAGGGGAGAAGAGGAAGGAAAGGAGAAGAGGAGGGAAGGGAGAAAAAGAGGGAGAGGAGAGAAAACGCTAGGAAAATAAACAGAATAAAAAGGGAAATGAAGAAGAAAGGAAAATGGAAGAGAAGAGGTAAGGAGAAAAAAGGAAAGCGAGAAGGTAAGAGGAAAAAGAGGAGAGAAAGGAGAGAGAGGAAGATGGGAGAAAGAAAAGAGGAAGAAGATGAGAAGGAATTGAGGAAGAGGATGAGAGGAAGAAGAAAGGAAGAAGAGAGGAAGAAGGTGAGAGAAAGAAGAGAGGATGAAGACAAGAGAAAAAGGAGAGGAAGAAAATAAAAGAAAGAAGAGAGGATAGACAAGAAAAGGAGGAACTAAACACAGAAGTAAATATTGAAAGGAAACAGAGAGGAAAAAGAAAAGATTAGGAGTCGAGAAAAGTGGAAGAGAAACAGGTGGAGGAAGAGACACAGAGGGAGAAGAGAAAGAAAAAGTGAGACAGAGAGGGATCGAGGAGGGAGATAAAGACAGAAGGGAGGGAGAGGAGAGAGAGAAAAGATAGGAGGGAGAGGAGAGGGGGAAGAAAATTAAGAGAGATGAGAAAGGCTGGAAAATAGTAAGGTGGTTTGGGGGAGAGAGATATATAAGGGGGCTGGAGAGAGAGAGAGAGAGAGAGAGAGAGAGAGAGAGAGAGAGAGAGAGAGAGAGAGAGTGTGTGTGTGTGTGTGTGTGTGTGTGTGTGTGTGTGTGTGTGTGTGTGTGACATGATTACACAAAATACACATACCTTAAGGTCCTTGGTAACTAATACGGGTTTAATATTACTACGAAAGATTGACAAACCCAGTCAAAAATGCTCCTCTCTCTCTCTCTCTCTCTCTCTCAAAACATATATAACAGACGAACACTCAATAAAAATGTAAAATGAAAGTATTAAAAGCGGATAGAGGGTGAAAACGAAAGAGAGAGAGAGAGAGAGAGAGAGAGAGAGAGAGAGAAATTAGAGAGGGAGGGAGTGTGCAACTGGATAAGCCTGAAGAAGTGAAAAGGAAGGAAGAAAAATGAAAGGGAGGAAGGAGAGGTGAAGGGAGGGAGGGAGTAAGGTGAAGAGATAAGTAAAGGAGGAAGGAATAAAGTGTCAATAAAGAAAATGAGTAATAAGGTGTAAAGTGAGAGAGAGAGAGAGAGAGAGAGAGAGAGAGAGAGAGAGAGAGAGAGAAGAGAGTAAAGAGAACCAAAGTGTGAAGAAAGAAAAGGAGAGGAGGGAAAAAAGGCAAATTGCTCTGAGGAAGGACTGTGTAAATGAGAGAGAGAGAGAGAGACAGAGAAAGAGAAAGAGAAAGAGAGAGAGAGAGAGAGGGGGAGGGGGGGGCAGTCGTAAACCCCCCGTCAGATTCAAATTGAAGTTTCCTTGATTGTTCTTTTTAGAGGCGAGGGAGGAAGGGCGTAACCCAGGGAGGAGGCGCTGTTGTGGCCCTTGTGTCTCTCTCCCTTAGCTCTCCCTTCTCTCCCTCCCCCCACTTCCTTCTCCCCCTCCCCTCCCTTCCTTCTCTCCATTCCCCCTACTTCCTCTCCCCGTACCCTCCCTTCCTTCTCTCTATTCCCCCCACTTCCTCTCCCCGTCCCCTCCCTTCCTTCTCCATTCCCCCCACTTCCTCCCCTCCTTCTCTCCCTCCCCTCCCTTCCACTCTCCCCCTCCCCTCCCTTCCTTCTTTCCATTCCCTCCCTCTCTCCTCTCTTCTTCCATGCCGCCCCCCCCCTTCGCTCTCTCTCTCTCTCTCTTCTTTCTCTACCTCCCTACATCCCCCCTTTTCTCTCCCACTCCTCCTTTCCTTTCTTCCATCCCTCCATTATTCTCCCCTCTCTCACTCCTTGCTTCCTTTCTTCTCTCCCTCCCAAGTTCCCTTTCCCTCCCCCCCACCCTTCTTCGCTCCCCTCCATTCCCTTCCCTTTTCTCTCCTCCCTCCCTCCCTTCCCTCCCCCTTCTCTCCGCTCCCTTCCTCCCTTCCCTCCCTCTTTTCTCTGCTACTTCATTCCCTTCTTTCCTCCTTCTCTCTCCCTCCCTTCCCTCCCTCCCCTTTCTCTCCGCTCCCTCCCTCCCTTCCCTTCTACACTCTGCTTCCTTATTCCCTTCCTTCCCCCTTCTCTCTCCTCCTTCCCTCCCTCTTCTCTCCGCTCCCTCCCTCCCTCTTCTCCCTCCTCCCTCCCTACCTCCGCTGAGTAAACTAGGGAAAATTTTCAGAGCGTATTTTAAAATCATGATTGCCCAGATTTGGCATCAAGCACGATGAAGGGAGACGAGAGGGAGAGAAGGAGGAAGGGAGGCAGGGGGGGAGAGAAGGAGGGAGGGAGGGAGGATGGGAGGAAGGGAGAGAGGGAGGGAAAGGGAGATGGAGAAAGGGGGAGAAGAGAAGGGGGAGAAAATAAGGAGGAAGTGAAAGGGACAAAGGCAGATGGAAAAAGGAGAGAAGGAAGGGAGGGAGGGGGGGGGAGGGAAGAGAAACTGGGAGAAGAGGGAAGGAAGAGCGGTATGGAGGAAAGGAGGGACGGCAATATGAAGGACGAGAGGGAAGGAAGTATGGAAGAAAAAGGCGAGGGAAGTATGGTGGAAGTGAGGGAGGAGGAGAGAAGGCGAGGAGGGAAAAATGGGGAGAGAAAGTGAGAAGGAAAGAAAGTAGGGAGAAAGAGAAGAAAAGTATGGAGAAGGAGAGGGAAGAGGAGAGAAAGTGAGGAGGGGAAGGAAGAGGAGAGAAAGTGAGGAGGGGAAGGAAGAGGAGAGAAAGTGAGGAGAGGACGGAGGTGAGAAAGTAGCGACATGGAGAGGGAGGGAAAGCAGGAAGGAGAAAAAGGATAAGAGTAAATGGGGAAGGACTGAGAGGGAGACGATGTGGAGATGGAGGTACAAGGGAGGGAGATAATCTGGAAGGGAGGAAGGGTTAGGGAAGGGAGAGAGGTCTGGAACTGAAGAGGTGAAATATAAACACGGCTCAATCGGCTGGTGTGGGCGTGTGTGTTATATGGAGTAGGACATAAATAGATGCAGAGTAGATACTGATTACACTAATTCAGCCGTCCCCCCAAAACGCGAATGATTTCCCAGCGGAGTGAAAGTACAGCGTTATATATGGACTTCCCTGTGTAGAGGTAAATTCTCCGTTTATACCTGAAGAGGGTCCAAGAGGGGCCAAAATTGTTCCCTCTTAATAAACAACCTCTTATTATACGAGTACAAGTCTTACATTCAATAAAATCGTCTGGAGGTAGTAGTAGTGGTGGTGGTGGTGGTGGTGGTGGTGGTGGTGGTGGTGGTGGTGGTGGTGGTGGTGGTGGTGGTAGTAGTAGTAGTAGTAGTAGTAGTAGTAGTAGTAGTAGTAGTAGTAGTAGTAGTAGTAGTAGTAGTAGTAATAATAATAATAATAATAATAATAATAATAATAATAATAATGATGATGGTGTAATCGTAGTGAAGGAGTCCAGAAAAATAAGAGAATAAATCAATACTTTATAAACTGATTACAAGATAAGTTTCCTCTCTCTCTCTCTCTCTCTCTCTCTCTCTCTCAGTGGCTTCCCCCCTCTCACTCACCCTCACCCTTATGTAATTCCATAATTTCTCCCTCTCATCTTTCTTCCTGTCTTCTCTCTCTTCCCTCTCTCCTTCTTTCCTTTCCTCCTTCCTTCCTTTTCTCCCATCTTTCCTCCCTCCTTCCTTCCTTCTCAACTACCTTTCCTTCCTCCTTGCGATCTTTTCTCCTCTTTCCTACTCTTCCCTTCCTTCCTTCTTTCTTCCCATCTCCTCTCGTTCCCCTTTTTTTTCTTCAGTCTTCCTTACCTTCTTTCCTCCCTCCTATCCTTCCTTGTTCTTTCCCTTCCTTCCTCCCTCGCATCTTTTTCCACTTTCCCTCCTTCCTTCTCATCCTCCTTCCCTCCCATTCATTTTCCTTCCTCCATGCCTCTCATCTTTCCTCCCATCTCTCCTCAAACCTCAATCTCTATGAATCATACCATTAGTTTCCCCTCCAATTTCACTTCTATATCATCTTTCCCTCTCTCTCTCTCTCTCTCTCTCTCTCACTCTTCCCTGTCTCCCATTTCTCCTTCCCATTTCTCCGTCCAATCTTCCCTCTTGTCTCCCATCTTCCTTCCTCTTTTTCTTCCCTATCATCTTTCCTCCCTCCGTCTCTCCCTGGCCTCCTACTTCTCCTTTCATTTTCCCTCCCTCCTTCCTCCCTTCCATTTTTCTCCCTGCAGTCGCCCTCCTTGCCCATCACTTTCCCTCTCTCCAACTTTTCTTGCCTCCTATCTCTCTTCCTTACTTACATTTCCCTCCCTCCAATCTTTCCCAACATCCTCCCTCTTCTTTACCCCCCCTCCTCCCTCCCTCCAATCTTTTCTCCCTGCCTCCCAACTTTCTTCCTTTCCTCCCTCCATCGTTTCATCCCATCCCTCCTCCCTCCCATCTCTTTCTTTTTTACCTTTTCCTCCCTTCAGTCTTTCCTCCCATCCGTCTTCCCTCCCATGTCTTTCTTCTTGACATTTTCCTCCCTCCAATCCTTCCTCCCTTCCTCCCATCCTTCCTCCCTCCAATTTTTCTTGGGTCCCCCCTCCCTCCCCAGCGCGTCATTAACGTGTTTGGTCGTGTTAATGAGAGTTTGTTGTGGAGCATAGAAAACGGGAATTACAGGACGAGGTATGAGCATATTACCACACACACGCTGGGTGGGGGAGCGTGGGGGCATGGTGGGGGTGGGGGCTGGGAGAGGGTTGAGTGCTGGTGGGGGTGGGTGAGTGGAGTGGTGGTGGTGGGGCTGGGGAAGGGTGAGAGGGAAAGTGGTGGTGGGGGTGGGTGAGAGTGGAGTGATGGTAGTGGTGGGGTTAGGGGTGGGTGAGAGTGGAGTGGTGGCAGTGGTGGGGGTGGGGGTGGGTGAGAGGGAGGAGTGCCGGTGAGGTGTAGCGGCTGGTGAGAGGGTGGCTGTGGTGGGGGTGGGTGAGAGAGTGGCTGTGGTGGGGGTGGGTGAGAGGATGGAGTGGTGGTGGGGATGGTGATGGGTGACAGTTGAGTGGTGGTAAGGATGGTGGTGGGTAAGAATGGAGTGGTCGTGGGGGTTGGGGAGGGTCGGAGAGGGTGGAGTGGTGGTGGGTGGGGTTGAATGGGGGTGGGGGTAGGTGAGAGGGTGGAGTGGTGGTGGGAGTAGGGGTGGGTGAAAGTGGAGTGACGGTGGAGCTGGGAAGGGTCGTGGGCGAGGGTGGAGTGGTGCTAGGGGTGGAGGTGGGTGAAAGTGGAGTGATCGTGAGGGTTGGAGAGGGCTGAATGGTGGTGGGGGTGGGTGAGAGTGGAGTGGTGGTGGTGGTGGGGCTGGGGGAGGGTGAGAGGGTGGAGTTGTGGTGGGAGAGGGTGAGGATAGAGTGGTGGTGGGGGTGGGTGAGAATAGAGTGGTGGTGGTGGTGGGTGAGTAGGTGGAGTAGTGGTAGGGGTGGGGCGGGTGAGAGGGTGGAGTGATGATGCGGGTGGGGGAGAGGATGGAGTGGTTATGAGGGTGGGGAAAGGGTGGAGTGGTGATGAGGGTGGGGGAGAGGGTGGAGTGGTTGTGGGGGTAGGTGAGAGAGTGGGGGAGGGTGGTGGGGGTGGGGGAGAGGGTGGTGGGGGTAGGGGAAGAAGAAACCACACAATCCACCTCTTATAATTTACTACTGTTCTCTCTAATTAACATTCATATCATTATTATTATTATTATTATTATTACCACTACTACTACTACTACTACTACTACTATTATTATTATTATTATTATTATTATTATTATTATTATGTTATTCTGGGCACCTCAGCACTTATTACAAACACTGTTCTGCGTTTATCATCATCATTATTCATCAGTAATTACTTCAGCTGTGCTTATGACTAATTTCTGTTCCCATGTTAATTATACGATTTTATGTTAATGACATATCAATGTTCTTGGTAATATTGTGATCTTAATTCATTCTTATACTTAATGATCTTCTTTAAATGCTTTGATGATATTGGCTATTTACTCTGCTTTATTATCCTTCAGCTATTATTATTATTATTATTATTTTTATTATTATTATTATTATTAACTGTGGCAGTAGTATCAGTGGTAGAGTGTAGCAAGTAGTGTAGTAGTTTTAGTAGTACCTGTAGTGCTTTGTTAATAATATTTATACTATTTCTGCTATCATTATCATAGTAGTAGTAGTAGTAGGATGAGGATGAGGATGAGGATGAGGAGGAGGAGGAGGAGGAGGAGGAGTAACACCAACAAGTACGAAAGCCAGTGAATAATAACAAGCCCAACCCAGCCGTCCATAGCAAGCCAGCGATCAATAACAAGCCATTTCTCCTCTCACTTTGACGCCACGAGGGCCAGAGGTGTGAGTGTGGCTGGGTGTAATTTAGAGGTGCAGTGCCGACAGTTATTACAGTGTTGCTCCTGCCCTCATTACCACCCCCACCCCACCCTAACTCCCTCACCCCCACCCCCAACCCCCACCCATACCACTGCCCCTCACTCATTACTACACTCCCTACCTGTTACCCCCCCTCCTCTTGACCCCTCACCCCCTCCCACTGTCCCTCACACCCCATGCCCTATACTCCCCCTCCATCACGTCCCCACCCATACCACCACCCCGCACCCCTTACCACCCCCACCCCCACCCTGTTAACCCCTCGCACTTTTCCTGACCCCCAACTCCCATCACCCTACCACCCATACCACCACCTCTCACCCCTTACCACCCCCACCCTGTTTATCCCTCAACCCCTCGCACTTTCCCTGACCCCCCCACCTGCCATCACCCCACCACCCATACCACCACCCCGCACCCCTTACCACCCTCACCCTGTCTATCCCTCAACCCCTCGCACTTTCCCTGAGCCCCCCACTTGCTATCACCCCACCACCTATACCACCACCCCTTCCCCTGTTACCCCCACCCTGTTTACCTCTCATTAACCCTACCCCAGATAAACCTAGTGCTAAGCCAACCGTGTTAAACCAGAGGACAAGTTGAACCATAACGCCCATGTTAAATCAAGTGCCTGAAACCATTCCTAACAAGGGAGACCCCTAATCCCCCTCACTTTACACCAACCTAATCCCTCCAACACTTCCTAATCCTCCTCTCCTTTTCCACCAACCTAATCCCTCCAACACTTCCTAATCCTCCTCACTTCCCACCAACAGTTCCTAATCCTCCTCAATTTTTATCAACCTAATCCCCGTCCCTTTCCACCAACCAAATCCCACCAACGTTTCCTAATCCCCCTTCCTTTCCATCAGGCTAATCCCACCCACAGTCTGCCCTGATAAACCCAGTGTTAAACCAGGCGAGGGACGAGTTAAACCTACACCACCATTATACAGATAAAAACGACCATTATGGAGTGGCTGTAAAAAGTGCCAGGCGTCGTTATAGTGCCTCCAGAAATTTAAAGACCCATTTATACACAAAATTCTCGATACGATATTTCAGCAGGGTATTTATTTCGTGGGGGAGGGAGGTAGGGAGAGATGGAAGAGGAAAGGAGGGAGGGGGACGGAGGGAGAGGGAACGATGGGATAGAGAGAGGGATGGAAGAGGAAGGGAGGGAGAGATACTGGAGAGGTGGGGGGGAAAGGGGGAAGGGAGGGAGAGAAACTGGAGAGGTAAGGGGGAAAGGAAGGAGATAAACTGGAGAGGTGGAGGGGAAAAGAAGGAGATAAGCTGGAGAGGTGAGGGGGAAAGGGAGAAAGGAAGGAGAGAAACTGGAGAGGTGAGGGAGAAAGGGAGAAGAGAGGGAGAGAAACTGGAGAGGTGAGGGAGAATGGGGGAAGGCAGGGAGAGAAACTGGAGAGGTGAGGGGGAAAGGGGGAAGGGAGGGAAGGAGAGAGGAGGAATATGAGAGGGGAGCAGTGAGGAGTGAGGTTAATGAAGAGAAGAACAGAGAAGAGAACCGCAGAGAAACAGAAGAGGGATGAGGGGGAAAGAAGATTGAGGGAGAAGGGCAAGAGAAAGAGAGGGAAGGAAGACAGGTGGAGGAAAAAAGAGAGATGGAGAGAAGGGTAAGTGGAGGGGAATTGATGGGAATTGAGAAAGAGAGAAGGAGAGACAGAACAGGAAGAAAGAGAAGGATACAAAGGAGAAGGAAAGAGAGGGATGAAAGATGGGGAGATGGGAAAGAGATGGAAGGGGATGGGGAAGAATGAGGGAGTAGGATGAAAGGTAGGGCGAGGGGATGGGGAAGAGGGGAAAGGCGAAGAGCAGAGCACGGGAGAGGACGTGTGTGTGTGTGTGTGTGTGTGTGTGTGTGTGTGTGTGTGTGTGTGTGTGTGTGTGTGTGTGTGTGTGTGTGTAACAACAGAAGTACGTACACACGGATATATACACAGCCTAGATCGAGCATTCTGTATATAGGAGGGAGAGAGAGAGAGAGAGAGAGAGAGAGAGAGAGAGAGAGAGAGAGAGAGAGAGAGAGAGAGAGAGAGAGAGAGAGAGAGAGAAATTTCATACACACTACACCAAATACACATATTCCACATACTTTGACCACATGTACACGCCCTCACATCCGCACACAAGAGCATAAACTTACACACCTCTAAAAGACACACACACAGACACACAGACACACACACACACACACACACACACACACACACACACACACACACACAACTGAATTACGTGCCAGTGCAGGGAAAAAGGGAAAAATATATAAATATCCATAAATATATTGAGTATGTGAGTATAATAATATATTCAGACATCAATATGCGTAGATATGGAAATGGCTGTGTTGTGTGCCCCGGATAATGTGCGAGCAGAAATATAAACATTAATTTGCATGCGTCTGGCCATTATAACTATGCATATCCGCGTTTATATTGGGATGGCATAAAGCTTGGGGATAAGAATATACGAATACTTATCTCTCTCTCTCTCTCTCTCTCTCTCTCTCTCTCTCTCTCACACACACACACACACACACACACACACACACACACACACACACACACACACACACACACACACACAAGTATATACAAAGATTAAAAAAACACCTGACACATACACATTTACACATACAGCGTGTACTGAACGACAAACAACAAACAAGACACACACACACACACACACACACACACACACACACACACACACACGCACACACGAGCCAGCAGGGCGATAACACTTAGGCTTATTTTTGCGTTATAACTTCATGTGAGTTTATTTACCATTTACTGATCGTGTGAATTGCTCGCTTTGCATACAAATAAATTCACGCCTACCTACGCCATACATTTTTCTGGGCATACATTTCCACATACATTTTTCACGGGCATACATTTCCACATACATTTTTCACGTGCCTACATTCCCTCATACATTTTCCACAGTCATACATTTCCACATACAATTTTCCCCGCCATACATTTCCACATACATTTTTCTGGGCATACATTTCCACATACATTTTTCACCAGCATACATTTCCTCATACATTTTTCACCAGCATACACTCCCTCATACATTCTTAACAGACAAATATTATCATACATTTATTCGCATGCATACATTTCCTGGGTACATTTTCAAACAACTGTCAGTGGCATTCATTTCCTCATACATTTTTCATACACGTCCTCATACGTACTTGAAGATCATACATTTCTCAATTGCCTTCATTTCTTCATACATTTTCACTGTGCATACAGTTTTATACATGTCCATAAACTTCCTTATACATTCCTGAAGAGCATACATTCCCAATCTGCCTTCATTTCCTCATACATCTTCACAGTATACATTTTTTCATACATGATGATGATGATGATGGTATATATTTATCAGAGTACTCAATCATATTCACACAAACGATTAAAAAGCTCGCGCGCGCACACACACACACACACACACACACACACACACACACACACACACACACACACACACACACACACACACGTTCATACATAACAGGTAAACGGAAATACAAACGCTTTTCCAAACACCTGAAGACCAAAGGTGGGGATATGCATTTCACTGGGTTTCGGTGTCTGTCTGAATGCTTTGTGTGTGTGTGTGTGTGTGTGTGTGTGTGTGTGTGTGTGTGTGTGTGTGTGTGTGTGTGTGTGTGTGTGTGTGTGTGTGTCCTTTCACTCACTGCTTCCTTCAATCATTGCTTTTCTATAATCTCTATATTTTCCCTCGTCCTTTTACAGTAACTGGCATTTTCCTATATAAAATTCAGCTTTCTTCTTTATTTTATTAAGTTTTCTTCTTTATTTCCTTTATTACTGTGTTTTATTACTATTTGGTTTCCTTAATCACTGTTTCCGTAAAATATCCTTTTATTTATCCACCCTTTATTATCATTTATAACTCTTTACTCCCTTCACTATTTATCACCTCCCTTCCTTTACCTGTTCCTTCTGACCCCTCTGCACTCCCTTCACTGTTATATCTATCTCCTCCCTTCCTTCATCTACTCTTCCTGAACTTTTTGTACTCCCTTTGAACTCCCTGTTGATGAGTTCAACCTGATACTGAGTTGGTTTATTACTCTTTAATTCCTTCACTGTTTCACTATCATCTCCCTCTGTTCATCTACTTCATCTTCCTTTATCTATTCCTCCTGACCCCCCTTTGTACTCCCTTTGAACTCCCTGTTGATGAGTTTATACTGTTTTTGAGCTGGTTTGTATTCGCGTGTATTGCCTGGTGCTTCCCCCATGCATACCATTACTTTGCATGCACTACCGCTATCTGTATAAACTCTCATGCATACACTTCTCGCCAAACGCTCTCTCTCTCTCTCTCTCTCTCTCTCTCTCTCATCGGTTTTCTTTTAGTCCTGATTTTCACCTCTTCTAGTCTCTCCCTCTCCCTCTCTCATTTCTTTTTTTTTTTTGTTCTTATGTTCAACTATTTTTCCCAGCCCCTCCTCTCTCTCTCTCTCTCTCTCTCTCTCCCTCCTTTTTCTTTGTCCTTATTCTCTCCTCTTTTCCTTGCCTCTTCCTCTTCTTCCTCTCTGGCTCTTCTTCCATATTTTTGTACTCTCTCTCTCTCTCTTTTGCATTAATTTCTTTACCCCGCTCGTATTCTCTCTCCTCTTTTCCTACTCCAGCTTCTTGCTCCTTTCCTAGTCTACTTTAGCTCTTTTTTATGCCTTCCTCTTTTTCCCTACCCTTCTCTTCCTCTTCCTCTCTTTCTGAAGTTTTGGGCTCTCCTGATTCTCTCCTCTTTCCTTATCCTCTCTTCCACCTTCTCCTCCTCTACTTCCTTTCCTTCTCTCTCTCTCTCTCTCTCTCCTAGCCTTCCTTCCCCTGGTCCCCTTCCCTACCTATCCTAAACATCCTTCCTCACTCTACCTCTTCTTCTTCCTTCAAACGTTCTTCTCCCTCTCTTAAGCCTTCGTTTCCCTCTCTCAAGCCCTTCTTTCCCTCTCCATCCACTCGCCCCCCCCACTCCTTACCTGTTCCTCCTGCCACATTAGTAAATCAAGGGCTACCACCTGGCCTACCTCAGATACCTGTGTCTGTGTGACTGGGACAATGTTTACACTCAAGGACACACAAACACCACCTCTCTCTCTCTCTCTCTCTCTCTCTCTCTCTCTCTCTCTCTCCAATACACCACTTCCTGTTCCCCCTCTCTCCACCTTCCTCTCATTCCCCTCTTTCAACCTCCCTTTCCCTTTCCCTTTCTCTTTCCTCCATCCCCTCTCCCCCCATTCCTATCCCCTTACCTCTCTCTTCCCTCCACCCCTCTCCCCCTACCTCTCTCTTTCCTCCATCCCTCTCCCCCTACCTCTCTCTTCCCTCCATCCCTCTCCCCCTACCTCTCTCTTCCCTCCATCCCTCTCCCCCTACCTCTCTCTTTCCTCTATCCCTCCCCCTACCTCTCTCTTTCCTCCATCCCTCTCCCCCTACCTCTCTCTTCCCTCCACCCAGAGCCTCTTCCCCCTTCCTGACCAACACCTCTTCCAACCACCACAGCTCACAACACTTCTTCCTCTCGCTCTCTTCATCTTCCTCTGCCCTTTCCTTTTCCTCCAACGGTTCCCCTCCTTGTCTTCCCCTTCCCTCTCCCCTTCCTTCCCCCTCTCCTCCATCAGCTCCCCTCCTTGCCAACCCTTTCCCTCTTCTTTCCCTCCACCTGCTCCCTCTCCTTCCCTCCCCCTTTCCTCCTCCCCTTTACAGAAGTCATGGAGTAACCTGTGCAGGGGGAGTGGTGGGGGCAATGTTACCAGGCCGCGACACAAACACACACAGACACACACACACACACACACACACACTGCCTCACCCCACCCCACACCCACAACAACACCAACACCCCACAGAGAACTTATGTTTCCTCTTAAATACACTTCTCTTCGCTATTTTTTTTTTTTTTTTTGGGGGAGGGGCTAAAAAAAATCACTCAGTTTCTTTTTCTTATAAATTACAACTAAAATGATAACCCAATCCAATACAGATCTCTCTCTCTCTCTCTCTCTCTCTCTCTCTCTCTCTCTCTCTCTCATATATCATCTTCTGTCCCAATTTCTGCAGTAATGATTTAAAAGTCATTAAGAGATGGTAATGCGTGTGACTAATAAAACCTGTGTGTGTGTGTGTGTGTGTGTGTGTGTGTGTGTGTGTGTGTGTGTGTGTGTGTGTGTGTGTGTGTGTGTGTGTGGCGAGACCTACTACACAGTGTTACTCATAAAACAGCAGAGTCTTATTAAAACCAACAGAGCGTTAACTCAAAGAGGACACCCCGAGAAAGAGGCACGCCAAAAGAAAAGAAAGAGGACGGAAAGAGGAAAAGATGGAAGAGGATGGAAAGAGGAAAAGAGGGAAGAGGAAGGAAAGAGGAAAAATGGGAAGAGGAAGGAAAGAGGATGAGGGAAGAAGGAAAAGAGGAAAAGACGGAAGAGGAAGGAAAGAGGAAAAGAGGGAAGAGGAAGAAAAGAGGAAAAGAGGGATGAGGAAGGAAAGAGGAAAAGAGGGAAGGGGAAGGAAAGAGGAAAAGACGGAAGAGGAAGGAAAGAGGAAAAGAGGGATGAGGAAGGAAAGAGGAAAAGACGGAAGAGGAAGGAAAGAGGAAAGAAGGGAAGAGGAAGGAAAGAGGAAAGAAGGGAAGAGGAGGTAAACAGGAAAAGAGGAAAGAGGAAGGAAAGAGGAAAAGACGGAAGAGGAAGGAGACAGAGGCAGGAAGATGAGAGTGAGGTGGATGGTGAAGAAATGAAAGTGAGAGAGGGGAAAGAGGAAAAAGACGAAGAGGAGGATAGTCGTATTCATATGGTAGAGAGAGAGAGAGAGAGAGAGAGAGAGAGAGAGAGAGAATGAAGATGACACAACGAAAGAGGAAGAATGGAAGAAGAGGAAGAGGAGCAGCAGAGGGAGGTAGAAGGAAAGCAAGATAAGAATAGGTGGTGACGAAGAGAAAAGGAAGAGAGTAAAAAGAGAGGGACAAAAGAGAAAGAAGAAAGAGGAAGGTGAAAAGAGGAGGAGAGGAAAGAGTAGGAGGCAAGAGAGGACAACTGGACAAGACGAAAGAAAGGAAGATGATAAAGAAGATGAGGAAAATGAGATGGAAGAGGAAGAGGGGAAGAGGAGGGAAACAAGAGGAAGGTGAGGCGAGATGAATACAATTACTAGGAGTATAAGCTTAGAGGAAAACACCTTTGTCGGCAGGTGTGGGCAGGTGTAAGAGGCAAGAGGAAAGGAGAGAAGAGGAAGAGATGGAAGAGACAAGAGGAGGAAGAGCGAGAGAAGAGAAAAGTAGCGAGAGGAAACGAGAGAAGAGTAAGAGACAAGAGAAAAAGAGAGAAGACGAAGGGATAAGAAAAGACAAGAGGAGGAAGAGAAAGAAGAGAAAAGTAGGGAGAGGAAACGAGAGACGAAGAAGAGACAAGAGGAAATGAGAGAAAACGAAGGGATAAGAAAAGACAAGAGGAGGAAGGGAAAGAGGAGGACGAAGGGAGAGGAAAAGGACTCAACTGGAAGAACAAGGGGAGGAAACAGGAGGAAGAGGGGAAGATAGGACGAGAAGAGTAGAGGAAGAGGGGAGGGAAGATGGAGGGATGAGGGAGGCTGAACACCCCCCCCCCGATGAATACAATTACTGGAGGAGAGCTTAGAGGAAAACACCACCATTGTGAGGAGGAGGAGGAAGAGGAGGAGGAGGAGGAGGAAGAGGAGGAGAAGGAGGAGGAAGAAACAAGAGGAAGTGGAGGAAAAAGGAAGCAACAAGAGGAAGAGGATGAGTGAGGAAAAAAACAAGAAGAGGTAGAGGACGAGGCAGGAAGAAAGAAGAAGAGGAAGAAGCCGAAGGAGGAGGGAAGAGGAAGAGGAAAGAGGGAGCAACAAGAGGAAGAGGAGGAAAGAGGAAGCAACATGAAGAGGAAGAGGACGAGGGAGGAAGAAACAAGTACAGTAGGAGGATGAAGGAGGAAGAAACAAGAAGAGGAAGAGGAGGAAGAAGGAAGAATACAAGAAGAGGAAGAGGACGAGGGAGGAAGAAAAAAGAAGAGGAGGAGTCTGGGGTAGAAGGAAACAAGAAGAGTAAGTGGAGGAAAGACGAAGAAACAAGGGGAAGAAGAAGAAAAAGGAGGTGGAGGAAGGAGGAAGCAACAAGAGGAAGAAGAGGAAAAAGGAAGAAGAGGGAAGAGGAAGCAGCAAGAGGAAGAAGAGGAGGGGGGAGGGAAAGAGGCAGTATCCCCACGATGAATACAATTACCAGTCTCAGCTTAGAGGAAATCACCCCCACTGTCAGCAGGGGCGGGGGTGAGGGGAGAAGGCGGAGGGATTGGAGGTAAGACAGGGGGAGGGAGAGAAGGTGAAGGTACTGGAGGTGAAGGAGGGGGAGGGAGTGAAGGTGGTGCACTACCTCTATGAGGTGGTGGTACTGGAGGTAAGGGAGGGGGAGGGAGAGACGGTGGAGGTACTGGAGGTAAGGGAGCGGGAGGGAGAGACGGTGGAGGTACTGGAGGTAAGGGGGAGGGAGTGAAAGAAGGAGGGGACTTGAGGTATGGGGTAAGGAGGGGAGGATTGTGGATGATGAAGAGGGGAGAGAGGGAACTGTGAGTGAGTGAAAATGAAGGAAGGAAGGAAGAGGTGATTGGGGAGAGGAGGGGGTAGGAAAATGGGAAGGGGAAGAAGGCGGGGGAGGGGACGGGAGGGTAGGGGAGGGGGGGAGGAAGAAAGGTGAGGGGAACAGAAAAGAGGGATGGGAAGAATGAGTATAGGTGATATGAAGGGGCTGACGGTGAGAGGGGGGAGAGAATAGGGCAGTAAAGGAGGGGAAAAAGGGAAGTGATGGAGTTATGCAGGTGAGGGGAGAGGGGACAGGACTAGATGGGGAGAAAGGGGAAACAGAGAGGGGAAGGGGGGGAACAGGGATAGGGAGGGGGAACAGCGAGGGAAAGGGGAGAAAGAGGGGTTGAGCGAGGGGTTGGTGGGGAATTGGGAACTGGATTGAGAAGAAGGCATGAAGCGATGGGGGAGTGGAGTTAAGGGAGGAAACAGGAGGAAAACACTTCATTATCAGGTAGGAAAAGTGAAGTAGAAAGCCATGAAAAAGGAAAAGAGTGAAGTAGGAGAAAGCACACCAGGGAAAAAGGAAAAAAAATGAAAAGAGAATATCAGAAAAAGACAACACACTAATGGAGAGAATAAACTGGATTTTCTTACCAGGAATATAATAAAAAAACAACATACCTTGAAAATATAACGAGAGAGAGAGAGAGAGAGAGAGAGAGAGAGAGAGAGAGAGAGAGAGAGAGAGAGAAGGGGGGGGGAGGAAAGGGTCAAAATCTCTTCCAGAATTACATTTCTTCCCATGTCTAAGCGTCCTAGGGGAGGGGGGAGAACTGGAGGCAAGAGTGGAGAGAGGTGGAGGGTACTGGAGGGAAGGATGGAGGGTAGTGGAGGGAAGGGTGGAGGGAGGTATGGAGGGCTGGAAGTGAAAGGAGGGGTGGAGGAAGACTGATGGAACGAGAGAGAGAGAGAGAGAGAGAGAGAGAGAGAGAGAGAGAGAGAGAAATAAAGGCCAAAAAGCAAGAACGCAAATGAAAAGTAAATGAAGGAATAAATGAAAAGAGAAGGAGCAAAAGAAAATGAAAAATGAGACTGACATGAAAATTTTTAGAAAGAAGATAAGAGAGGATGGAGAAAAATGAAGGAGAAAGACAAACCAGGAGAAGGTGTCTGAAAGAGAAATGAGGAAAGACGAAAGAAGGAATAGAAGGAAAAGATAAGAAAAAGCGGATGGCATGAAGAATACCGTAACCCTGAGAAAAAATAAAGACAAAGAATAAGGATAATAAAAGAAAATAAACGAGTACGTGTGGGTAAAGAAGAAATAATCAGCAATAAAGAAAGGAGAAGAGGGAAACAAGAAAAATGATTCATAAAAGCCAATAAAGACAGCGGTAAACAAATACGAAGAAAGAGAGGAGAATGAGAAAATGGAACGTGAGAATCGGCGAGAAAATCTGGGGGGAAAAGAAAGGTGTAAAAAAAAGATAAAAGAAAACTGTATGAAGGAGAAAGCATGAAGTAAAATGGAGTACATGAGGACGAAAAAGACAGGAAAACACATCATGGAAGTGAAAGGACGTGAGCCGAGAGGGGAAAGAAGGGGGAAAATAGGGGGAAAGAGGAAATAACAAAGACTTGAATGAATTTGCATGAAAGAATAAAAATCTGGGAAAGGAAAGAATGAGTTAAAATATAAAAATAATGATAAAGGAATTGAGGTAAAGTTGCGTTCAGGTATACAGCTCCATTAGTTTTTTTTCTGAACAATTATGGAACAAGTACACGACATTCTGAAAAGTCTGCTGGGTTTTGAATATCGCTTCACTGGGATCCAAAAATCATAGCTCACTTCCTCCTTATTTATTGATAGAATTCGTGTCGATATTAGTGTCCGAAATAGTACATGAGGAGAAATGAATAAGTAAATACTGGAAGACGCCAGGAGGAAATATATATGAGAGTGAGAGAGGTGGGTAAGAGAGAAGGTGATGAGAATAAGAAAAGGTGAAGAAAATGAACAAGAAAGGGACAATATAAAAACCAGGTAGAGAAAATACCGATAGAGGAGGTAAATACAACTGGAGTGACTCTGTATGAGGCAAAAAGAAGACAATATGAAGAAACGCGTGATCTGAGAAGAGGATGATGATGAAAAGAATGATTGGAAAGAGAGAGGCAGATAAGGAAGAGAGATGACAATGTGAAGAAAAGCGTGACCTGAAACGAAGATGATGAAAAGAAGGTGGAAAAAGAAAAGGATAAGAAAGAAAGAAGACAATGTGAAGAATGTAGTGACCTAAGACGAAGAGGAAGATGGAAAGATGAAGGTGAAAAGAGAAAGGTAGATGAGGAAGAGAGATGACAATGTGAAGAAAAGAGTCACCTGAAACGAAGACGAAGATGAAAAGAGAATAGGATAAGAATGAAAGAAGACAATATGAAGAAAGGCGTGACCTGAGACGAAGAGGAAGATAAAAAGAATAAGCGAAAAGAGAAAAGGAAGATGAGGAAGAGAGAAGACAAAATGATGAAAAAGATCCAGAGACGAAGATGATGAAAAGAAAAAGAGTGGAAAGAGAAAAGGAATAATGTGAGAATCGAGAGAGAAAATAGAGGAATCAGGAGAGGAGGAGGTCAAACAGATTAGAGGGAATCGCATGAAGGAGATAAGGAGGGAAGGAGGGGATGAGAGGATGGAGGGAGGATGAGACTGGAGGAGGAGGAGGAAAATGGAGAGGGAGGAGGAGGAAAGAGGAGGAGGAAGAGGCAGGGATAAACAAAGGGATGGGGGGAGGGCGAGAGGATGATGATGATGATGATGATAATTGATGATGATGATTGTGATGACGAGCAGGAGGAGGAGAAAAAAGTGAGGTGCGAGGAAGAGAACACGGAAAAGAGAGAGAGATAAAAGATAATGAAAGTTCAGAGAAGAAGGAAAAGAGAGGGAGGAGGGAAAAATGAGAGCATCGAGTGTGAAGGAAAAGAAAAAAGGGACAGAGGGCAAGAGAAGTGTGAAGAAAGAAAACAGGAAGAAAAGAGGGAAAAATAGAGGAGAACGCGAGGAGAGGGGGAGAAGGAGGAAGACAAAGAGGGGAAAAGAGATGATGAAGGCAGAAAAGTGAAAAAAAAAAGTAGGAGAATAAGATATCCGAAGAAATGGAGGAAGACAAAGAGAGGATTGGAAAAAAAAAAAACTAACAGAAAAAAATATATATGAAAAAATGGACGCTGAGAAAAATGGGGAGATACATGAGGGAGAAAATGAGAGAAGAGGAAGAAGCAGAAAAAGAAAAATGAGAGAGAAAAAGAAAAACTGCACAGAATAGACAGAGAAAAAAGGAGAAAAGAGGAAAAAGGATATTGCATGTAAGGAAATTAAGATGCATAATACGTAGATAGGCAGACAGGTAGGTAGGTAGGTAGGTAAGTAGGTAGGTAGGTAGGTAGGTAGGTGGGGAGAGAGAGAGAGAGAGAGAGAGAGAGAGAGATGCAGGGTAAGGAAGAAGATGGGGAGAAGTAAAGGAAACTATCACAGGGAAACCAAGCAAACAAACGAACAAACAAACGCACACACACACCAAACACATTAAGGACGGAGGCAGGGTGGGAAGAGGGGAGGGAGGGAGGGAGGGAGGGAAGTGAGAGAGGGGATTAGAGAGACAATGAGAGGGAGGGGAAAGTTAGAGAGGAGAAAAAGAAGCAAGAGAGAAGGGGATATCTTGGGATGAAGAGAGAGAGAGAGAGAGAGAGAGACAGACAGACAGACAGAGAGAGACAGAGACAGACAGACAGAGACTGAAAAGCACACAGAGAGCGCATACCTCCGCCAATAATAGATTCGGATCCGCCCCCAAATTTAATCAATTCTTTCTTCGCCCATGGCCAACCCATCCACAAAATTTTACTGCTATTCAATAAGAACTTTTGGAGATAACGTCTGGACAAACAAACAAATGCAGATGAATACATAACCTTCTCTAACTTCGTTGGCGGAGGCAATAAAGAAGTTTCGAAAGATTGCGTTTAAGTTAATGAAGTGTGTTGAACGAGGTGTGAAAACAGTTCATTGCGGATTTGAGACGTTGTGAGAGAGAGAGAGAGGACGGGAACAGTGTGTGTGTGTGTGTGTGTGTGTGTGTGTGTGTGTGTGTGTGTGTGTGTGTGTGTGTGTGTGTTTATTATGGGTGTGTGCGCTTTTTATCTTTCCTCTCTCTCTCTCTCTCTCCCCTGAGTGAATGATGAGTGAATGGATGTATGGCCCATTTCACTCGCTTCTCTCATTAGTTTCTTCTTCTTTTATGTTTTCCTTTTCCTGTTGCCGATTATTGTCTACCCCATGCGTAATGCGGGATGATGATGATGATGATGATGATGATGATGATGATGATGATGATGATGATGATGATGATGATGATGGTGGTGGTGGTGGTGGTGATTTTATATAATTCTTAACACTACAAGATTTTCATTAACTTTCTTCTTCTCCCACACTCTTCTCACCTCCTCTACCACAACAGCCATTCCTTAACCTCCCTCCCCACAACCTCCCCCACCACAACCCCCACTTCTTTCCCCCCCTCGCCCTCTGAACAATTCCATTTCTCTCCAACATCTACCCTCCCCCCTCCCCCCACACACACAGTCGCTTCCCAGCCTCCTAATCCTCCACTCTCCCCACTTCACAACCACTCCGCACCCCCTACTTCTATCCCCTGTCACCACCAGAACCCCTACTTCTCTCTCCATCCCCCCACTCCTTCCCCCAACCCCCACCCCTCCCCAGAGTGCGAGTATAATCAGCAATAACACTCAATGATGGATACAATTTTCATCTCAATTCCTCCCAAAAGACCCACTGCCACTCCCCCTCCCTCCCCACAGTCTCTTTCTCCCTCCCCTCCCCCTTCTTTCTTCACTTCCCTCCCCTCCCCCATAGTCTCTTTCTCCCTCCCCTCCTCCTTCTTTCCTCACATCCCTCCCCTCCCCCTCCTTCTTTCACTCTTGTATAGCTCCCCTTTCACCTCTCTCTCTCTCCCCATCCCAACCATTCCTTCACCTCCCCTACTCCTTACTCTCTCCCTCTTTCTTCTTCCCTGAACATTATCTCCCTTTCTATCCCACTCCCTTTAATACTTTATCTCTCTCTCTCTCTCTCTCTCTCTTCTGTCCTATCTCCCTTACTCCACACACTGTCCTTATTTCATCTTTATTTTACTTTACCTCTTGCACCCTAATCTTCTCTCTCTTGCCTTAATTCTCTCTCCACTCCCATCCATACTTCCCTCCCTCCCCTCTTGACACTTTCCTCCATCCTTCTTACGCTCCTCCTCCACCTTTCATCCACTTTCTCCATCTTAATCACTCCCTCCCTCTCCCATCCGTTATATTCGCCTCTATCCTCTTGCACTCTCTCCATTTCTCCTTCCCTCCTCCCTCCCACACTTTCCTCCATCCCTCCTACGCTTCTCCACCACCCCTCTTTCACCATCTCTCCCGCACAGCCTCCTCTATTCGTCTCTCCATCTCTCCCATAATCTTCATCCCTCCCTCCCTTTCTCACAAACTTCCCTCCATCCTTTTTACTCCCTCTCTCTCTCTCTCTCTCTCCTACGCTCATCCTCCTTCATTCCTCCAGTCTCTCCATCCCTTTTTACTCCCTCTCTCTACTCTCTCCATCTCTCCCACACTCCTCTCTGCCTCCCACACTCTCGTTAATTCTCCCTTTCACCTCCTTTCGCTGTCTCGTTTTTATACTCGCTTCCTACGCTCTCTCTCTCTCTCTCTCTCTCTCGTTACCTCCCATTCCGTCACTTGCATAATACTCTCTCTCTCTCTCTCTCTCGTCATCCCTCACTCACATAATCTCCAAACCTTCGTCCCTCCTCTTCTCTCTCTCTCTCTCCTTTCAAATCCACCACTCTCCTACTAATCTATCATACACTTTTACAATATCGCAAAAAATATGCTTAACATTAATATTTTTCGTCTGTTTTTCATTATTAGCCTTATTTCTCTTTCCTCTCTCTCTCTCTCTCTCAATCACTCTCCTTGTCCCTCCTTCCCTCCCTCCAATCATTAGCCCCTCCCAGCGTCTCCACCCTCTCTCATTCTCTCCCCCTCTCTCCCTCCCTTCCCCTCTCTCTCTCTCTCTCTCTCTCCCCTCCCTTCCCTCCCTCTCATTCTCTCTCCCACCCATTACCTTCCTCTTTAAAACCCTCCCTTCCCAGTCCCCCCCCACCCCTCCTTCTTTCCTCCTTTATCTTGTCCTTCCCTCTCCCTCCGTCTCCTTTTCCATTTTTCCTTCTCTCCCTCTTCCTCCATTCCTGCCTCTCTCTCTCTCTCTCTCTCTCTCTATCTCTCAACTTCCTTCCTCCCTCCCTTACCCGCTGCCATTCTCCGTCCTTCCGTCCTCCCTCCGCTCTTCTTTCCTCCATTTAAAGTCCCCCTCCCCGTCCTACCCTCCTCCCTCCCCCTTTAATTCCCTCCCTCCCTCCCTCCCCCTTTAATTCCCTCCCCCCTCCCCCTCCTGAAGGCGCCCTAAGGTGATTTGAATAATAGCGTTTCATTGTCGCTCCAGAATTTATTTTGCGATTGGACGGCGATGCATGAAAGGGGAGGGAGAGAAGGGGGAGGAGGGAGAGAAGAAAGGAGGGAGGTTAAGAGAGATGGGAGGGAGAGGGGAGAGAAAGGAGGAAGACGGGGAGGGAGCGAAAGGGGAGAGAGGGGAACGGAGAGAAAGGGGAGAAATGGATAGGAAAAAAAAGGATGAAAAGGAGAGGAGAAAAGATGGAGGGGAGAAAAAGGGGAGAGGGAAGGGAGAATATGGGGAGAGGGAGGGAAGAAAATCGTGAGGGAGGGGAGAAAATGGGGAGAGAGGGAGGTGAGAACATTCGGAGAAAGGAAGAAAAAGGGAAGAAACTGGGGAGAGTGAGGGAAGAAAATTGCGAGAGGGAGGGAAGAAAATGAGGAGAGAAAATGGGGAGAGAGAGAGGGGGGAGAAAATGGGGAGAGAGGGAGGTGAAAATGGGGAGACGGAGGAAGAAGCAGTAAAAAGATGGAGTGTAAGAGAGAGGAACGAGGGAAAGTTGGGGGAGAGAGAGAGAGAGAGAGAGAGAGAAACTGCTGACGAAGAGGAAGAAGAGAAGATGGAGATAAAGAGGGAGGTAGGAGGACGATGGAGGAAAAGAAAAAACAGGAGAGGAGCAAGAGAGAGATGAAGAGGGAACAAGAATAAAGACAGCCAGAAAGGAAGAGGAAGAGGGAGGGAAGAAGATCAGAGGAAAGGAAAGAGAGGGACAGAAGGGAGAAATGGGTGGGAGAGAAGGGGGAAGAAGGGTGAGAGAAGAAGAGGAATGCTAAGTGAGTGGGAGGAGAGAGGGAGAGAGAGAGAGAGAGAGAGAGAGAGAGAGAGAGAGAGAGAGAGAGAGAGAGAGAGAGAGAGAGACTATCACTTACTCATAACTGGTGGAATGGACTGCTTCGCCTTACCTGTAAAGAAAAAAAAGCATAATTAGCACACCTGTAATAAATGAGCACGGGAGAATACTTCTTCTTCATGGCAGAAGAAAGGAGAGAGAGAGAGAGAGAGAGAGAGAGAGAGAGAGAGAGAGAGAGAGAGAGAGAGAGAGAGAGAGAAGAAAGAAGGAGAGGGAGAAGAAAGAAGGGGAGGGAGAAGAATGAAGGAGAGGGAGAAGAAAGAAGGAGAGGGAGAAGATGGAGAGGGAGATGATGGAGAGGGAGAAGGAAGAAGGAGAGGGAGAAGAAAGAAGGGGAGGGAGAAGAAAGATGGAGAGCGAGAAGAAGGAAAGGGAAGGAGAAGTAAGACGGAGAGAGAGAAGAAAGAAAGAGAGGGAGAAGAAAGATGGAGAGGAAGAAGAAAGTTGGAAAGAGGGAGAACGAAGATGGAGAGGGAGAAGAAAGATGGACAGGGAGAAGAAAGTTGGAAAGAGGGAGAAGGAAGAAGGGGAGGGAGAAGAAAGAAGGGGAGGAAGAAGAAAGATGGACAGGGAGAAGAAGGAAAGAGAGGGAGAAGAAAGTAGGGAAGGGAGAAGAAAGATGGAGAGGGAGAAGGAAGAAGGAAAGAGGGAGAAGGAAGAAGGAAAGAGGGAGAAGGAGGAAGGAAAGAGGGAGAAGGAGGAAGGAAAGAGGGAGAAGGAAGAAGGAAAGAGGGAGAAGGAAGAAGGAAAGAGGGAGAAGGAAGAAGGAAAGAGGGAGAAGGAAGAAGGAAAGAGGGAGAAGGAAGGAGGGAGAAGGAAGATGGAGAGGGAGAAGGAAGAAGGAAAGAGGGAGAAGGAAGAAGGAAAGAGGGAGAATAATGAAGGAGAGGGAGAAGGAAGATGGAAAGAGGGAGATGGGGGAAGAGAAAAGAGATTACAAATTACTAAGGAATACAAATGAAAGGAAACAGCGACACAAAAACTGATTATTTTGAGGCTGCTAAAGGCTTGATAATAAACGTAGCTATTCTATACCCTGTTTACTCTAACCTGGCCTAAAATTGTCATCCCTCCCTCTGAATGCTGAGTTGCAACAATAGATTAGCGCTAGAAAATGATGCTAGTCACGAAGAAGAGTTATGGATTGGGTGTAAAGCCATAGCATTGTCTTTTCTGCTATTATGTGAAATATGCTCCAAAAGGAAGAAAAACTGGGCCAAGTTAGGCTAGTGTAAAATACCTATAATCAAAGAGAGAGAGAGAGAGAGAGAGAGAGAGAGAGAGAGAGAGAGAGAGAGAGAGAGAGAGAGAGAATGGACGTATTAGCCAACATGAGTGACAATACTTAAAGCGACAGGCGGAAGAAATATGCGCTCTCGTAGTGAAGGGGTTAACGAAGGCTGCCTCTACTAACCCCTCCAGTTCGAAAAATAAACAGATAAATAAATAAATCGTCTGGAGATGGCACAACTTAATGAAAAAGAAAAACTAGCAAGACTTAAGTAAAAAATTAAGAAAAACATGAAATGGATGAGAATAATATGGTTAAGTGGATGAAAATACGAAGGCATAAGTGAATTAGGATAACTGGGGAGGAGATTAAGTGGAGGGAGAATAAGTGGCTTGATGTGTTCTGGCCAACGGATAAGGGTCACACACCACCACACGTCACCACTTGGGTACAAATGCTAAACTATTGGGGTCAGGTCAAGAGAGGTCAAATCAGGTCATATTAAGCTTATATTGGTGTCTGTAAATTGGCGGATCTTGTGGAAAACGACGAACCTACCTTTTTACCTACGATATACCCTCTCTCTCCCTCCCTCTCTCTCTCTCTCTCTCTCTCTCTCTCTCTCTCAAACTGGTACAATCAACAACAGCAAAAAGATAAATTACGTCGTCGGTCTGAAGAAACTAGCTGCTTAAATCCCTAGACATCTTAAAGTACCGTAATTCCTCTTTCTTCCAGACGATTTTCTTCAACTTAGTCATGATCTCAAAAAAATTAAAGATTTTTTTTTTTTAATCTCCGGTTAAAAAAATAAAAATAAAAATAAATAAATAAATAAATAAATCTCCACCCTGCTAAAAATATACTGTAAATAAATAAATAAATAAATAAATCTCCACCCTGATAAAAATATAAATAAATAAATAGATAAATAAATAAATATTCGCCCTGCTAAAATTATAAATAATAAATAAATAAATAAATAAATCTCCACTCTTATAAGAATATAAATAAATAAATAAATAAATCTCCACCCTGGTAAAAATATAACTAAATAAATTAATAAATCTCCACCCTGGTAAAAATATAAATAAAAAATAAATCTCCACTCACGCTGAAGGAAAGCGTCTGAATGCGACAGGTATGATACACGAAGCACGTCCTGGTAACGAAGGGGTTAAGTGGCTGGGGAGGACGTGAGGGATGGTGATTTGGGCACTGATCCATTAACAAATAATTGAGAGGTTAATTATTCAAATGATGGGGACGAGATGCGGGGTTAATAATGCATGAAGTTGTTTAGAGAGAGGTGACCGTAGGAATAATGAGAGAGAGAGAGAGAGAGAGAGAGAGAGAGAGAGAGAGAGAGAGAGAGAGACGGGGGTGGGGGAGATTAAGTATTGGAATAGACAAAACGTAACGACGGGAGAGGGAGAGGAAGAGGGGAGGAGAGATTACCAAAGGGGAAGGGAATGGTGCACAGATGAGAGGAGAGAGGAGAGGGAAAAGAGAGGGAAAGAGGTGAGAGGAAAAGGAGAGAGAGAGAGAGAGAGAGAGAGAGAGAGAGAGAGAGAGAGAGAGAGAGAGAGAGAGAGAGAGGAAAACGGAAAGAAAGAGAAGAGAGGGGGGAAAAGAGGGAGAGTGAAAGAGAAGACAGAAAAGAGAAAAAAGAGGTAGAGAGAGAGAGAGAGAGAGAGAGAGAGAGAGAGAGAGAGAGAGAGAGAGAGAGAGAGGCAAGCAGACTGAACTGTACTGAAATTACTGGACTGAAATAAAGACTGAACAATGAGACTGAGGACTGTGGACTGGGTAACACAAGGAAGACTGACCTGTGTGGGCTGACTAAGGACTAATGAGCAGGTTAATTCTCGCCAGGTAAGAAAGTTCCCAAACACCTCTTCCTTACCGATTTATTTTTGGATACGGCTGGCTAGTATCGTTTTATGCGTTATCAGTGCAAAGCATTGTGATGTTAGAATGAATTATGTAACAGAAAAGGAAGGCAAGATGTAATAAGCCAAATAAATCGCTTAGGAAGAGGTGTTAGGGAGTCTCCTTACCCGACTAGAAATCAGGCCAAGGACTGAACTGCAGACTAACCAATGAGACTGAAGAGTAAGCTAAATAAAAACGACTCAAGACTGAAAGGGTTGAACGAGAAGACGAAACTAAGGACCAAGGCTGACCTGTGAGAATGAATTAAGACTGAGGAGCAGGTAAGATAAAATCACTAAATTATATAAGACTTGAGCAACACGTGAAGAACAGGGTATAAGGAAGAGACTGAGCTGCTTTTTGAAACTGACTGAGGACAGAGGACTGGGTTACAAATGAGGACTGAGGACTGAGTGACAAAATAAGACTAAACTGAAATACTGACTGAAGACTGAAATGTGAAGATCATGTGGGGGAAGGTGGAGGGGTTGGTGAGATGGGGAAGGTGGGGTCGGGTGGAGGAGGGTGAAGTAGGTGTGATGGGAATTGGGGCTTGTGGAAGGGGAAGAAGGGGATGAGATGGGGAAGGAGGGTTAGGGGTTGGGAAGAGGTGAAGGGTGGGGAGGGGCAAGGGGAGGGGGGTAGGGAGAGCTTGGGCGTGACTACCGCGTATCATTAAGCCATTCTAGCAAGTAGGCGACATGGACCCAGCCAAGCGACCTGACCTGCACACACACACACACACACACACACACAGCCACTCCCCACACATACACACACATATATGCGCACACAATATATCCACACACCACACGCACCCATACATTTTCATAGCTGCACGAAAAGGGTACACATGCATGTACTACATCCGGCGCGCACACACACACACACACACACACACACACACACACACACACACACACACACACACACACAAAGGTAGAGGATAAGTACGTGGAAACACACACACACGCACAAAAATGACACACGCACACAGACACTCCTACTCTTCGCAGAGAAGTATCACGCACACATGTACACGCAGTCGTATGTACACAGGTCACATTCACGTGCAGGTGATCAGAAACAGACACACGCACACAGAGGAATACTAACGCTAAAAACAAAGGGACACACACACACACAAACACACACACACACACACACACACACACACACACACACACACACACACACACACACACACACACATTTTCCTTCACATATATGCACAAAAACACGAACATATACACACTTTACCCTCTACACACACACACACACACACACACACACACACACACACACACACCGCTCGCTGGTGCAATGGTAACGTTCTCGCTTGCCAACTGGTGGACGGGAGTTCGCGCCTCGCTCAGGTTGCGAAAGTTTCACTGACGAAGTGGGTGGTTACTGTCCCCCTTGAGCAAGGGGACGGGTGTGTGCGTGTGTGAAGGTCACAGCCTTGCCCTTAGATCGGACTATATGAGCTCTCAGCTCCCTTCCGGGAGCGTAAAAGCTGACGATCACGACCATCAAGTGATCCTGACCGACCCGGTGAATTACATACATTTTCCTTCACATATATGCACAAAAACACGAACATATACACACTTTATCCTCTACACACACACACACACACACACACACACACACACACACACACACACACACACACACACACACACACACACACATTTTCCATCACATATATGCACAAAAACACGAACATATACACACTTTATCCTCTATACACACACACACACACACACACACACACACACACACACACGCACGCACGCGCACGCGCGCATCTCAGACGGGACAAAACGGTACCTTGCACAACAGCCGTAACATGCAAAGTTTGGGTGATACTGTTTTCCAATGTCATAAAACACCAAGAGAAAGTTACAAGGAAAAAACACACACACACATGCAATTACAGTACGCTTGATTCCCGATATAGAAGCGATTTTGTAACGAGAGAAATCCGTGTTTATCTTTATTAAAACACTCGGTATTTATGTATCAATTTATTTATTTATTTTATTTACTTACATTTTAACCCCTAAAAGTTCATTCTTCCTCCCTCCACATATTTCTTTTAAATCTCGTACTGAAGGGGTTAACGAAGGCTACATTAACGTCCGCATCTAAGACCTGCCTTTCGCTGACTAAATGGAAAAAAAATCTTGAGACAGCAAAAGAACTAAATCCGTAAAACGTTCACTTAACCCTTCAATCCTATCTTCCGCGCGTCATGCTGTTTCCAGACGATTTTCTTCAGCTGTGTATAGGATTTTCGAACTCAGAGCACATGGGTTAGATACGTCCCGATAAAAACTCAGAGAGAGAGAGAGAGAGAGAGGAGAAGAAGGGGAAAAAGAGGTAAAGAGATGACAAGAGAGAGAGAGAGAAATACGTCAACGGACTGAAAGGGTCACTAAAAGCTCCATCTAACTCCTCCTAGACTTCTTCCTGACTTTATAAAATCAACTGAGGAAAGAATGGTATCAAAAGCGTATTCGTAATGAAGTGGTAAAGCCAAATCTTGTATTATTAGTCATCCTGGACATGAATTTGAAGCCCGTTCTCGTGGCTCTAAAGTTAAAACAATGGATATATACTGTTTCTCTCTCTCTCTCTCTCTCTCTCTCTCTCTCTCTCTCTCTCTCAGAAGAAGAGGAAGAAAAGAGAAAAGAAAACAATGGGTATATATTCTCTTTCTCTCTCTCTCTCTCTCTCTCAGAAAACGAAGAAGAAGAAGAGGAAGAAGAAGAGAGGAGACGAGAAGAATAAGAAGAAAAGAGAAGAGACGAGAAGAAGAAGAAGCAGAGACGAGGAGATGAAGAAGAAGAAGAAGAAGAAAAGGAAGAGGAGGAGGAGGAGGAGGAGGAGGAGGAGGAAGAGACTTATACTAGTAAGGGAAAAGAAATGAAAAAGAAAGAGTTTGAGAATTATGGCATAGGAGAACCAAGTGAATAAAATTAGAGAGAAGGTAATGAAGGGTTGACTGGACGGAGAGAGAGAGAGAGAGAGAGAGAGAGAGAGAGAGAGAGAGAGAGAGAGAGAGAGAGAGAGAGAGAGGTGCTCAATCAAGTAGGCTAATAAAGTAAACTAGTTAACTATATGAATCTTGGAAATAAATAAAAATACAAGAGTTAGAATTTGTGGATGGGGTGGTGGTGGTGGTGATGAATAGTAGACTGTGGTGGTGGTGGTGGTGGTGATTGTGGTGGAGAGTGGTGATGGATAGTTTTGGCGGTGGGTAGTGAAAGTAGTGGTGATGGTAAACTTCTCTGGTGCATATAACCGACTCATATCTACTTGCAAATCTATCTATCTGTCTCTCTAGCTATCTATCTATGCTTATCTACCCACTGCATCTCAGCATTAATCAATCTCTCCTACATATAAGCGATTCGTGTATCTATCCGCATATCTATCTATCCATCTATTTATCCATCTATCTATCTATCTATGCAGGTATCTCAGTAACAGGCAATACCCTAGTCAGTAGCCATCATCTCCTTCTCCCCTTCTCTCACTACATTAAATCACTCTCTCTCATTGCCCACTCCATAAATCTCTCTCTCTCTCTCTCTCTCTCTCTCTCTCTCCTCGTCTTCTGTCCTCCATGCATTGCCTCCAGTCACTTTTCTCCTTCCTTCTTTCTTACCTCTTCTTTATATTCCTTCTTTCTTAACTCCTCTTCCTCCATCTTCTCTCATCCACTCCTTCAGTTACTTTTATTTTTCTTTTTTCTTATTTCTTGTTCATGTTTTTTTCCTTCTTTTTTTTTTTTAACTCATCATCATCATCTTCTCTCATCCACTCCTTCAGTCATTTTTGATTTTTTTTCATCATTTCTTCATTTTTTTCTTCTCTCTCTTTCTATTCCTTCTTTCTGTTTCTTTTCCGTCTTCCTTAACTCTTCTTTCTCATCTTCTTTCATCTTACGTCACTTATCACTAACTGCACTTATTCCTCTTTTACATTCTTCTACCTCTCTTCTTCCTCTCCCTCCTCCTTTCTTCATTCATTTTCTTTTCATCCATTACGTTCATTTCCTTCTCATTTTTTATGCAGTATATTTGTCTTCCCTCTATCCCTTCTTTCATCCTTTCTCCCTCTTTTTTTCTCTCTTACTCGCCTTTTCCTCCTCTTTCATTTAAACTTCATTTTTTCTTCTTTATTCGTTTCTCTCATTCCTTCTTTCACCTCCAATATTCACTTCTCCTTCCTCCCTCATTCCTCGCCCATATTCCCCTCTTTTATCCATTCATCGCTTATCACTTTAATTAATTCAGAGATCCATTTAATTCTCCTTCCTTCCTTCACCTGTTCATATCCTTCAATCATCCCTTTCTCTCCTTCCTTCATTCATTCATTCCACTTTCCTTTTTCTTCCTTCACGTTTCTCTTCTCCGTCTCTAATTCTCTCTCCCTCTCTCTCTCTCTCTCTCCCTTGCATAAGTTTAGCTTCTCCTTTCCCTCTTTACGGCCCAGCATTATATTCTTTCTCTCTCCCTCTTAATCCTTTATTATCTCTCTTCTTCCTTCTCCATCTCCCTCCCTTCTCAGCTCTTGTTTATTTTATTTATTTATTTATTCAGTAACACGTTTATCGTCTCGCTTAATGTATTTTTCTCTCTCTCTCTCTCTCCTTTTTCATTTTGCTTCCTTCCTCTTCATTTCTTCTGACCTATCAAGTTGCACACTCCCTCCCTCTCTCACTTTTACCTCCCTTCTCTCCTCTCCCATTCTCTCTCTCTCTCCCTCCCTCCTACACTTTTCTATCTCCTCTTTCCTTCCTACTCCACCACCTCCATCCCTTCTCTATCTCAGCTCCTCTTTTCACCTTATTGTCTACGTTCCTTCATCCCTCTCATGCATATAATCCTTTCTCCATCTCTCTTAATCCTCTCTTTGTCTCTCCTCTCCTTCCTACTCCCTCACTTCCTTCACATATTTCACCTCCATTATTTCTCCCCTTGTTTTTACGTACAGCTGGCCACACATGCACCTGGGACAGTGTCTGGGTGACGTGGAGGTCTAGCTACAGTTTCTGACGTTCATGCATCACGGTTACCTGGTCACTTCAATTAATATCTATTCTTTGACTCCTCCATTCATGTCAGTGCCACCAACAACAAACACGTGATTATATCAAGGTTAAGTGTACCAAATGCCAGACCTCCGCTGAAGACTCATGCTGTCCCAGGTTTATATGCTGGCGACTGTACCTTCATCCCTGTACAATCATCTCGTCTCCCCCTCTCCTCCCCACGTCACTTCCTCCCATCCTTTATCCCCTCAAAAGTTCTTATGTTCAGTCCTTTTTCTCAACCCTTTTCTCATCTCTCCTCCTCCCTACCTGTCACTCCCTCCCATCCATCATATCCCCTACACTTCCTTCATTTCTAAACCCTTTCTCATCCCTCCCCAATCCTCCCTGCGTCACTTTCTCCCATTCTTTACCTCCTCCACACTTACTTCTCCCCTCCTTCCTACCCATCACTTCCTCCTCCCATCCTCTATCTCCCCAACACTTCATTTCTCAGCCCCTTCTCATCTCCCTCCTCCTCCTCCCTACGTCACTTCCTCCCATCCTTCATCTCCTCCACACTTACTTCTCCCCCCCTTCCTACCCGTCACTTCCTCCTCCCATCCTTTATCTCCCCCACACTTCCTTCTCACCTCGCCCCTCCATCACTGATACCGTCGCCAACAGGGCAATTACCGATACAATCACGTCACTAATTAATAATACTTCCTCCCATGCCACATCCGGCCCCCTTTAACTGCAGAGAGAGTCCACATCGTCACACGGATATACGAGCCGCTCCCACCCTATTACAACCAGTCATATATCCTACTCAAGCACCGGAGTTCGGGTAACGCCTCTTCCTTAGCGATTTATTTTGCATATGACACTTTTAATCTCCTGTGTTACGAAAAGCACGTAGAAGTTTAAAAGAGATATATAAGAAAGAGTGTTAGGCTGTTATGAGGGAATGTTAAGCACTGGCGTTTTAGCAACGTCTCATTACCGATTTGTTTTGTATATGACACTTTTATATTTTCCTGTAAGTTATTTATGCAATACACGTCGATATTTTAAAAGATATAAATACAATACACGGGAATGTTAAGCTGTTGTAAAAGGAATATTAAGCACTAGAGTTTTCGTAAAGCCTCTTCCTCAGTGATTTATTTTGTATACCACACCTTTTTACCCTCCTCTGTACTAATGAAGAGCACATCAATATTTAAAAAGACAAATTATCGCAAGTAACAAATGAGTAAATAAAACTATAAAAGAAATGACTCCTAATTCTGCGTATTTTTATAGATTGGGGGGGGGGCTGACCACCTGCGCAAACACCATGGCGGCCACCTCTTCCGATCACTATTAACTAATCCACTTTTTAGATCACTTATTACTTTCCAGTCCTCTTTAAAAAACCGCCACAGTGCTCATACGCTTCTTCCTAATACCATATCGCTGTTTAAGCCAGCGTATTAATTGAAAAAAACTAATTAATTGTGACTAATGGTTGGTTCATGTTGGCAGCCCTGAGTGAGGTCCAACATGCTCTGGGTCACGTGACTTCAATGGCTAGGCATGGACGAGAGCCCTGGTATCGGGAATCATGCTGTTTTAAGGGCAGGAACTTATTAAACGCCAAATCAACACAACTGAGCATTAAAAAACGAAAATTAAAACCGACACACATTAATTCTGTGTTTTGTCGTTATGAGAATGAATAATCAAAATGTTTTCAGGACAAATGACTGGGTAAACGAGGGAGGCTGATGAATCTCAGAGCAACTACGTCTATCTATCTATTGCCAGACGCCCTCCCGTAAGAGGTGGCCACAAACAAATCGCCTCCATGGTGTTAACTCCATACCATGACGTCCCTAACATCCCAGACCTTCTACCACGACATGAACCTCTACCCTGCTTCCCCTTAACCCCTTCAGTACCATGACGTATTTTTTCTTGTTCTTGCATCTCCAGACGATTTTATTCATCTCTGCCTCTCGCATTGTAGAATTGTCAATGAAGGCTACATCTAATCCCTCAAGTGAGAAAAAGTATCTTGAAAGCTGGATAAATAATTCTGATGGTAGCAAGAATACAATATGAATGAGAGACTGACTAGAAGAGCGTATGTGACAGGGAAGGAGGGAGAAACCAAGGATGGGATGCAGCGATGCTGAGAAGAGTGTGGAGAGGATGGAGGATGAGAGACTGACTAGAGGAGTGTATGAGGAGGAGGAGGAAACCAAGGATGGGATGGAGGGATGCAGTGGTGAGATATCCGTAATGAAACAGGCTTGAAGAGTGTACATGAGCCAGGTGGGGAGGGGGCAGAGGAAGAGGACGAGACCAGGGATGGACTGGAGGGATGCAGTGGAGATACATGAGAGACTGACCAGAAGAGTGTATGTGACAGACGTGGAGGAGGAGACCAAGGATGAGGTGAAGGGATGGGATGGAGAGGGTGGAGAGTGACACTGACTTGAAGAGGGGAGGCGAGTGGAACGACCTGTGACAGAGGGGTGTGTGGGCTGGAGAGAGGGCAGTCAAATGAGGACAAGGCAACGTGGCGGCGATCTGTCAATGGTCACCCCTTCCGAGATTACGGCGTCTGTCATGAGACAGATAGACGGATGGATAGATCGAGGTCTCCCAGGCTGCGTAAAATAAATCAGGTGGGAGCAAGCCAAATATAAATGTATCTAAAATTGGTCACCGTACTGAAAGGGTCGACCTCCTGTACCTGTCCGGATGTAAGGAACACACCTCACGTCCCCCTAACAATAACAGGACACCATCCCATTTAACGGTATATCGACTACCATGACGCTGTACAAGGTGATAGTTGTAGTAGTAGTAGTAGACGATGTTGTTGTTGTTCTTGTTGTTGTTACCTCCGCCAACGATGTCTGAGAAGGCTATGTAATCACCTCTGTCTGTCTGTTTCTCCTCATGATCTCATAAAGATATTGGTGGATTTCAATCATATTTTGTGGATGTGGATATGTGGGTCATCATCATCATCATCAGTATTATCTTCGTTATCCGTCACCACCCCTACTCCAACCTCACACCTCCCCTCCCACACACACCCCTACTCCAACCTCGCACCTCCCCTCCCCACACACCCCTACTCCAACCTCGCACCTCCCCTCCCCACACACCCCTACTCCAACCTCACATCTCCCCTCCCCACACACCCCTACTCCAACCTCACACCTCCCCTCCCCACACATCCCTGCTCCAACCTCACACCTCCCCTCCCCACACACCCCTACTCCAACCTCACACCTCCCCTTCTCACACACATCCCTACTCCAACCTCACACCTCCCCTCCCCACACACCCCTACTCCAACCTCGCACCTCCCCTTCTCACACACATCCCTACTCCAACCTCACACCTCCCCTCCCCGCACACCCCTACTCCAACCTCACACCTCCCCTTCTCACACACCCCAACTCCAACCTCACGCCTCCCCTCCCCACACACCCCTACTCCAACCTCGCACCTCCCCTCCACTCCCCACGCACCCCTACTCCAACCTTACCCCTCCCCTTCAGTGTGTCACCTTCCCTCACCTTCTCCTGTTTCTATCTACATCCACAACCCTCAATCCCTTCCCTCCCTCCAGCCTTTCTCTTCCACTTTCCTCCACCTCCATCCTCCGAATCCTTCACCTTACCTCCCTTCCCCTCCACTATCTCTATATCCACGAACCTCCCTCCCCCTTCCCTTCCCCAGACCTTCCACTTCCCCTACTTCGTCCCAACCCCTCACGCCCCTTTATATTATCTTTTCCAACCTTTCTCTCTGTCGCCTCCCCCTCCCCAAGCTTTATCCTCTGCTTTTAGCTTTCCCTCTCTCTCTCTCTCTCTCTCTCTCTCTCTCACACACACACACACACACACACACATCTTTTTCCATTTTATTCTCAGCTTACGATTCCCCTACCCCTCAACCTCAGCCTCCCTCTCTCCCCTCTCCATGTCTGCAGGCAAGTACTTGTATATATGTATGTATGTATGTATGCATCACGATCTATGTACCTCTCTCTTCTCAGACCCTCTTCTCCGTCACCTTGCTCCATTTTTTTCCTCCGCTTCCGACACAAACTCCCCATCCCCCCAACCTTCCCTATCTCTCCTCCCCATCTCCCCTCCTCCCCACCTACTCCCCCTCTCCCCTCCCCCCTCTTGCGCCACCACAAAGCAGTACAATTAAAAGCGTATATAAGAGCCGTCACATCCGTCAGGGCAACAAGCGAACCGTCCATCAGAGAGACACAATGGCCGACAAACACCCGTACGTAAGACCACACTGACGGATGGGGCGCAGTGGCCAGATAACGAGATGGAAGATAAGGGATGGAGGGAGCGAGGGAGGGAGGAAGAGGGAGCGAGGGAGGGAGGAAGAGGAAGAGGGAGCGAGGGAGGGAGGAAGAGGAAGAAGGAGCGAGGGAGGGAGGAAGAGGAAGAGGGAGCGAGGAAGGGAGGAAGAGGAAGAGGGAGCGAGGGAGGGAGGAAGAGGGAGAGAGGGAAGGGGGTATGGAGGAAGGAAGAGACTGAGTGAGGAAGGGACACAGGTAGGATGGAGGGAACGAGGGAGGGAGGAAGAGGAAGAGGGACAGAGGGAAGGGGGCACGGAGAAAGAAGACTGAGTGAGGAAGGGGCATAGGTAGAGATGGAGGGAGGGAGGAAGAAGGAGCGAAGGAAGGGGGTACGGAGGGAGAAGGAGACTGAGTGAGGAAGAGACAAAGGTAGGTTGGAGGGAACGAGGAGGGGAGGAATGGAGGAGGAGGGTGACTGTGAGAAGATGACATACTGGGAGGGATGGAGGCAGGCATGGAGGAAGGAGACCGAGGGAGGAAGACATACGTAAGGATGGAGAGAGGGAGGGAGGAAGAATGAGGCTGAGGGAGAGAGGGTTGAAGGAAGAATAAGGCTGAGGGAGGAAGGGTTGGAGAAAGGAGGCTGAAGGAGGAAGGGATCTGGCAGGAAAGAAGGAAGAAGGAAGAAAGTGACTGAAGGAAATGGGAGATTAGGGATGGAGACCAAGGGTGGGAGATATGGACGAGGTATAAGGATAGGGGTGTAGGTAGAGAGAGAGAGAGAGAGAATGGAGAGGGTTGGAGAGAGGAAGAATGACAAAAGAAGGACGGCGGGAGGGATGTAAAAGATATAAGGATGGATGGAGAAAGGGAGGCAGATAAGAGAA
>NC_136960.1:5531334-5573834 GCF_032717465.1 Coenobita brevimanus | reverse complement strand
ATCTCCCCTCCTCCCTCTTTTCTCCCCAGCATCCTACCCTTGCACCTCTCATCCTCTTGTCTCTTCCTCTTCCTGATTCAACTCTTTCTTTTCTTCTCAATCTTCTTGCCTTCCCATCACCATCTTTCTTTCCTCACCCTATTCCTTCATCCCGTCTATATTTCCCCATCCTTTTAATCATTCCATTCTCCTTTCCCATCCTATTCCTAAATTCTCATCCTAATCTTTCTCTACTCTCCTTCCAATCACACCATTACACTTCCCCTCCACGGTACTATTTCTATCTTTCCTATCTATATTTGTCAATCTTCTTTCCCCTTCTTTCCTCCCATTCCTACATCCCTCTCTTCCCCCATTCCATCCTTTATCTATGTGTCTACCCTCCTTCTACCCCTCATTCCTCTCTCCCTCCACCCCTCCCTTCAGACCATCACATACCCTTCTTTTTCCTCTCCCCTTACCTCCTCCTCCTCCTCCTCCTCTCTATCCCTTCCCTCCCTCCACCATACTCTCCCATAATTCCTCTCTCCTAATTTTTCCCTCCCTCCCTCTCCCCCACTCTCTCTTAACTCACCTTTCCATTTTTCTCTCCCTCTTCCCCTCTTCCCTACTCTCCCCATCTCCACTTATTTTTTCCGTCGCTAGCACTCTCGTCCCTCACTTTATTTTCTGATCCCCTCTCCCCCTTCCTCTCTCTCTCTCTCTCTCTTTCTATATTCACTAACATAAGCCATATCGTACTTTTCGTTCTGTTTATTTATCGACTTATCCTTGTCATATTTTCACAGCTTTTCTCTCTCTTTGTATAACACTTTACGGACCCCAATTCAATCTCTTAGTTTCATTCACACTTTTTCCTTCCTTATTTCCTTTGTTTTTATCTCTTCTCTTTCGTTCTTCCTTCTCTCCTTCCTTCCTATGTCCTTCTTTCACCAATCTTTTATCCTTCTCTCTTATTCTTCTCTCCTCTATTTTTTCTTCCTTCCTTCATTTGTTTTTATCATTTTCTTCTTCTTTCCTTTATTCTCTCCTCCATTCATTTTCCTTTCTTCCTTCCTTCCATTTCGTCTTCCTTCTTTCTGACCTCTGCTGTCCTCTCCTCTTTCCCCTCTTCCTTCCTTGACTGTCCTTCCACTTGCCTCTCCATACGTCTCATCCATTCTCTCTCTCCCTCAATCTTCGTTTTTCCCATCACCACGTCCTCGTCATTCCACCAGTCACATCCCAGTCTTCCATATCTCGAATCCTTCCTTCTCTACTATCCTTGTCTTTGCCTTAGAAACATATCTTGGTTATAACCCCCCTAGTAACTAATAGGCTTGCTGTTGTCTGCTTTCATGCATACTCCGTTGTTCTCTCTCTCTCTCTCTCTCTCTCTCTCTCTCTCCTTCTGCCCTTTAACCTGATCTCCCTCCCTCCTACATCTACAGGCACTAAACCCATTCCCCCCCCCTCTCTCTCTCTCCTTCCCCTAATCCCTCCCTCTCCCCTACCACTCTCTTATTAGCTCCTATCTCCCCCCCCCTTATCCCTCCCCATCACATCCCATTCTCCCCTGTATCTCTCCCTCTCCCCCCAATCCCGCTCCCTCTCCCCTCCACTCAAACTACTCCCTCACTCACCAGCACCCTCCAATTCCTTTTCTTTTCCCAAAATCTGTTTCCCTTCCTCCCTCACCCTCTCCCCCATCTCTCTCTCTCTCTCTATCTTGCCACCCCTAATCTCCCTCCCTCCCTCACTCACTCCTATCTTTCACCCAATCTCCCCCTAATTTCTCCCTCCCTTCTATCTCCCTCAACCCCATCTTCCCCTAATTTCCCTCCCTCACTCCTATCTCCCTCCCACCTTCACCCCATCTTCCCACCCCAAACCTCCCTCCCTCACTTCTAGCTCCCTCCCTCTCACCCCATCTCCCCCTAATCTCCCACCCTCCCTCCCTCACTTCTCTCCCTCCCTCCCTCCTATCTCCCTCTTCCCCACCCCATCTCCCCCTAATCTCCCTCCCTCCCTCCTAGCTCCCTCCCCTGGACCAACCACGAGCAGAGGAAAGAGTTCCCTCATAAAGAAGGCTGGAATTTAGGAGTGTGGGCCCTAACTTCGCTAAGACTTATATATGTATGAAGTTTTTACAGTATACGTCCAGGCTGTGTTCCGGAAGGCAGGATTTGTCTCAATAAACACGTGTGGAGAAAAAAATTGGCTGACTGCTTGTGGGTTGTGGAGGGGGCGAGAGGACTGTAGAGGGTTGTGGGGTTGTAAAAAAAAAAATTGACTGACCGCTTGTGGGATTGTGGAGGAGGCGGGGGACTGTAGAGGGTTGTGGGGTTGTAAAAAAAAATGGTTGACAGGCTGTGGGTTCTAGGGGTCGTGGTGGAGGTTGTAGGGCAGGTGTGAAGGGTTGAAAGGTCGTAAAAATGTAGAGATGTTGTAACAGGTTGGGTGACCGCTTGTGGGTTTGGAGGTTGTGAGGGAAAACTCTGAATGGTTCTAAAGTTGTAAAAGACTGCCTGATAGTATGTGGGTTTTGATGTTGTGAGGGAAGTTGTGAAGATTGAATTGCTGAGGTGATGGTGGGGGAATCTGTGGGTTGTCAGTCTGGTCATGCGTTTGTAAAATACTCTTCCAACTGCCAGACAAATTTATTCAACACAGGAAGGGTCTTTATTAGTAAAGGTGATGATGGAGGTTTTTATCTACTCCAACCAGTTTAAAAAGTTTACGTCTACTCTAAGGTGATGAAAACTGTCAGGAGTTAACAAAAATAAATTATAAATCAGAAAGAAGTGGTTTGAAAAAATATGAGGGGGAAATGGATGCACTAGCTTTGACCCTAAGTATGTAGTGTTGCAGAAAAGCTTTATAGATTGAAGAAAGACTTAATAATTAAAAAATAGGTAAAGGTAACTGCGTGTACTGATTCTGAACGTAACTGTGGCGGTGGTGGGACACGAGAACTAAGAAGCCGATGATGGTAACTAGATGATCCCCGATTTTGTCGCTAAGTGTGAAGTATTGGAGAGAAAAAAAAAGTGTAGTATTGGAGAGAGATTGTTATTGTGGTGGTGGTAGGGAAGGGACGAGGATTTGAGGATTGCCTGATCGCTAATTCTGACCTAAGTGTGCGCTGTTGGGGAATTTACTGTGATGGTGAAGGAAGAGTTAACAAAAAGATGGAGAAAATTGGATGTATCATATTCGATCCACGTAGACCTAAACTTGCCATCTCTCCACCTTGAATACTGAGCTGTAGCAAAATAATAATACTAGAACATGAAGTCAGTCACGAAGAAGTGCAATGGAATGCATGCAGAGTTGCAGTACCGTCTAAATCTGTCACTGAACTGTAGGACAAGATGAATAATAAAATACAGTGCTATTCACGAACAGGTGTTATACAAATAAAAAAAGTAAATAAATAAAATAAAAACAGCCACAACAATGTCAAATTCCGCCACTGAAAATAAGCGGAATATAAGTGCAATAACTGGAATATAAGTGGAAAATAAGTGGGATAAGTGGAAAATAAGTGCGAAAGGATGAACAACCCCAAGTAAAGATGGACAAGCTATAATTGTGTCCCTAACTATCCTGCTGTAAACATGGAGAGGTGAGGATGGATCTTAGGGAGACTGACAGAGCATGGAGTTTAGGGCTACTCGGTGGCTGGGTCGGTTTGGTACTAGCCTCGTGTTCGGTGGATGATCTGGTGTGAGTTCGAATCCCCAGACTATCACAGAAATCGTGTGATGGACGCTCACAAGTTAACGACAGGCCTCAACAATGACATAATCCCTTCTATATCTCGCCCCCTTCTCACAACCCCTTTCCACTTCCCACCCCCTACAACTCTCTCACAACCTCCCCTTCCACATCTCGCTCTCTACAACTCTCTCACAACCTCCCCTTCCACATCTCGCTCTCTACAACTCTCTCACAACCTCCCCTTCCACATCTCGCTCTCTACAACTCTCTCACAACCTCCTCTTCCACATCTCGCCCTCTACAACTCTCTCACAACCTCCCCTTCCACATCTCGCCCCTCACAACTCTCTCACAACCTCCCCTTCCACATCTCGCCCCTTACAACCACCGTCTACAACCACTATCTTTTTCTCCCATTACCTGTGTCCTCTATCCGTCCTACCTTTCTCCTAACCCTTTCCTGCCCTTACTCTTAGGGGGTTTGGGTGGTGCTTTGGGAGTAGTGGCGGGTTTCAGAGCATATTTATCCTGTTTGTTAGTTTGGATATGCATAGTCTATAGGTTTAAAAGTATATAATAATTAGCATGTAAGATGATGCTTGTTCATTCACTCCCACGTCTTATTTTTCGATTTTTTCTTGTTTAGCTTAAAGGCAATTTTCTTAACTTTGAAGAAATTATTATTTTTATTTAATGCAAGGAAGAAGGAACCCAAGGCCATTTATAGTGAGGGGGATTGAAACAGTCTCCCATTAACCCCTCCAGAGCCTGGTTTCTCTCCCTAGGCTGAGTAAAATCGTCTGAAGGCAGCAAGAATATAAACACCTATCATCGGACTGAAAGGGCGTGATAAACAGAATAAACTGCTGTGGAAGAGGTGTTAAGGGAGCCAAGTTACTCACGAATATAAGGACACACGGAGGGCAGTGAAAAAGGTGTAGGGGAAAAGATGTGGAAGGGGAGGTTGTGAGAAAGTTGTAGGGGGCAGAGGTGGAAGGGTGCGAGAGGGGGACGAGAAGGTTGTGAGAGAGTTGTAAAGGGCGAGAGATGGAAGGGGGTTGTGAAAAGTAAAGCTGCAGAGGCACAGAAGTGGAAGTAAGAAGTGGATTTAAGAATGTTGTTGGGGACGAGATGTGGAAGGGGAGGCAGTGAGAGTTGTAGGAGGCAAGATATAGGAGGGAGGTTGTGAGAGAGTTGTAGGGGGCGAGATGTGGAAGGGGAGGTATTGAACGGCGAGATATAGAAGGGGGGTTGTGAGAGAATTGTAGGGGGCGAGATGTGGAGGGAAGGAGGGGGGGTGGTGGGAAGTTTGTGGTGGAAAGCGGGTAGTAGGAGAGTTGTAGGGGGCGAGATGTGGAAAAGAAGGTAGTGAGAATTGTAGGGGGGCGAGATATTGAAGGGGGGTTGTGAGAGAGTTGTAGGGGGCGAGATGTGGAGGGAGGGAGGAAGGGGGGGGGGTTGTGGGAAGTTCGTGGTGAGCTATGGCCGGGTTTAGAGTGTTGGGTGTTTGGCAAGTTGTAAGAAGGTTGTGAGAGAGGTTCAGGGAAGACTTTAGCGGGTGATTGAGGGTCGGGGAGATTGGAAAGTTAACAGAGCTGCTGAACTTTGTGCCCGGTGATGCGGCAAAACTGTAACTGGGACGTGAAAATTTTGCAAACAATTATAGATAAATGAATATAAAGAATTACTCCTCAAAATAGAGCCTGTAAAAGATGTGAAAGCCAAAATTATGATCCTGCCCTACTGAGATGCCTGGGTATAAAGACGGGAGGCTATAGCAAAAGGGAATTTATATATACTCAAACAGTAATACACTTAATCTTGCCCATTCTGACTTACTGTGCCGCAAAGGGTTAGTGTATTCAAAGTACCGTAAATTGATGAATGTTTTAGAACATTGCCACAGTTCCGACACAAAATACAACTCACAAACCATTCATTATTATTATTATTATTATTTTTTACAGAAGATGAACAGAGGAAGGAAGAATATATTAAATGAAAAAAATAATTCCATAACCCCAAATACCAAAACACGTACTCACTCATGCAACCACACCATCACAACATAAACAGTCCTTCAACAATCTCAACAAAGAATCTGGGAGCAACCGGTTAAAGCACAAAGCGCCTGAACCCACTACATCACTTGGAGTCAATTTGGTTATGGTTACCACCCAACGTACTGTAGCAGATATACGGTTTCCAAGGTGACGAGAAACGACTTGGCTTGTCACTCAGTACACCGTCATTTACAGCCACCACAACAAATGAGTGGATGGTAGTCCCACACGCTCCACCTAGTTATCTCAAATACACTGATTCTCGTCTATAGTGAATAAAATGGTCTGGCAATATCAAGAAATGAAATACAAAGGAGGCGCTCGCAGTGAAGAGATTAAGGACGAGGCTAGAGGAAGCTACAAGAAGTAATGAAGGATTAGCGTTGATGAGAATGTGTGAAGGGAGCTGAATGAGGTGTTTTGATGGCGTTAATCTTAAAAGGCCCCTTCACTGATTGGGTTATGAGCTAAATGATGATAGGTGTGTGTGTGTGTGTGTGTGTGTGTGTGTGTGTGTGTGTGTGTGTGTGTGTGTGTGTGTGTGTGTGTGTGTGTGTGTGTGTGTGATAAACATAAATGGATGTGTGTGTGTGATAAACATAAATGGATGGAAAGAGAAAACAGAGAGAGAGAGAGAGAGAGAGAGAGAGAGAGAGTTATAATTTTATCATCTACCATAATACAGACCATATAAAAGGCTTCGTACACCCTTAAATAAACATTGCATTACACCATTTAATAATCTTCTTTAATATATGCCATTATTTTAGTTTTTCCTTCCCTAATAACCAGTCTTTCTCACAGTCTTACTCATAAACGTTCATATCCTTCCACTTGGCTTTATTTATATCCCGTGATAATTCTTTCTTACCTCATAATTCACCTTTCTTTACTCTCTCTTTACCTTTTGCTCCCTCTCTCGTTCTCACCTACTCTTTATTTCTTCTCCTTCTTCTTCTTCTTCTTCTCTCTCTCTCTCTCTCTCAGCCTCAAAAAGTCCAAGACGTCTATTGTTGTTATGCTCTTCTCTTAACCCCCCTCTCTTCCTCTCCTCTCCTCTCTTTTCATTATATCTCTACCCTCTTCTTCTCACTCTCTTCTTCCTTCCTGCGTCACTCCTTTCTTCCTTCACTGTCTCTTCCTCTTCCATATCTCCTCTTCCCCTCTCTTCATCTCTCTCTCTCTCCCTCTAGCAAACCATCTCCCGCTTCCACCTCCTCCTCTTCCCTCCCTCCTTCCTCTCATCTTTATCCCTTTCCTCTTGCCTTCCTTCTTTCCATCATTCTTTCTCGTCACCTATCTCACTTCCTCCTTCCCCTCGTTCTCTCATTCTTTGATACCTCTCTCTCTCTCTCTCTTTCTCTTCGTTCTGTATCTCTCCTCCTTCTATTATATCTCCCCCCCCCTTTCTCTCTCTCTCCCTGATTTCTCTGTCTCCCTACTTTTATCATATTCCCTCTTCCTCTCCACTCCATCTCTCCCTCCTTCTTCCTCCCTTCCTCCCTCATCTCCCTGTCTCCAACGCTCCTTCCCTCATCTTCCTCTATCCTTCATGCCATCCCGTCACCTCCTCTTCCCTCCATCCCTCACCTCTGCCTCTCCTTCCCTCCTTCCTCTTTATATCTTCCTTCCTTCATACCTCTTCTTTATCTCTTTCTCTCCCATCCTCAGTCACATTTTTCTAATCCCTCCGAAATCGCTCTCTCTCTCTCTCTCTCTCTCTCTCTCTCTCTCTCTCTCTCTCTCTCTCTCTCTCTCCTATCTTGATACTATCCCCGTCCCCTCCCCCTATCTCCTTGCTCCTATCATACTCGTATTTTCTCTCTCTTCTATCCACCCATCCTTCTCCCTCTTTGTCTCTCTCCCTTTTCTATCATCTTTCCTATCTCCTCTCTTCATACCTCCTCTCCTTCCTTTCCCTCCTCTTCTCTGGGGTGGAGGGGAAGGGAAAGGGGGCAGGGGAAGGGAAGGAGGGGTAGGGGAGGGGGCGGAGGGGGTAAACCGGACAAAAACCTGCCGTTAAATTGTGGGGCTAATTGAAAGAGGTAATTAACATCACTAAGGAGCAATTTAAGACAGCACAGGAAGCAGTAAAAGATCCTCTATATTGCCTCAGACCCTTCCTTCATTTCCTTCACTCCTTCATTCATACTTTCCTTCACTCCTTCATTCATGTCTTTACTGATGCCTTCTTTTACTCTTTCATTCCATTCTTTTTTCACATCTTCCTTCAATTCTTTATTCATACCTTCCTTTACTCCTTCCTTCTTTATTTATGCCGTCCTTTATTCCTTCATTCCCTACCTTATTCATGCCTTCCTTTACTCCTTCATTAACTTCTTTATTCATGCCTTCATTCACTCCATCCCATCTTTATTCATGCCTTCCTTTACTCTATCATTCCCTTCCTTATTCATGCCTTCCTTCACTTTCTTCGTGCTTTCCTTCACCCCTTCCTTCACTTCTTTATTCATACCTTCCTTCGTTCCTTCACTCCATTCTTTATTCATACTTTCCTTCACTCCTTCTTTCCCTTTTTTTTTCATGTGATCTTTAACCCCCTTCGTCAAGATTTGTTTTATCTCTTCCTTCATCACTGTTATTTTCTTTTCACTCCTTCCTTTTATCCTTCAGTCTTCCTTCATACTTTCCTTCCCTCCTTCATAAACTATCATCATGTTTTCCTTCACCCCTTCCTTCACGACTCGCTTTACTCCTCCCGTTCGTCGCTCTTTCCCCTTTTTCCTTCATTCACATCTTCCTTCAATTCCTTATACATTACTTCGCTCCTTAATTCATGACCTTCTTCACCCTTTCCTTCACTCTCGTTTTCTTCAGTCCATCATCTAAATCTTCCTTCACGGCGTCCTTCGGTCATGCCTTCCTTAACTCCTTCACATTATCCTTCACTTCTTCTCTTTTTATAGCTTCCTTCATTCTTCCACTCTTTCCTTCCTTCCTCTTCTTTCTTCATTCTTCCCTTTACTTCCTTCACTCTCAGTCATCCCGTCCTTCATTCAATCTTTCCTTGATGCCTTTTTTCACTCCATTCCTTCCTTCACTCCTTCCTTCTTTCTGCCATGATTTATTTCTTTTCCATCCTCTACCTTCATTTCTTTACTTATTTCTTTCATTTCCTTCCTCCTTTCCATCCATCCTTATTGCATCTCCTTCATTTTCTCTCCTATTCTCTCCTTCACCCATTCATCTTTTTTTTCTTTTTTTTTAATGCGAGGAAGAAGGAACCAAAGGCCATGAGCCAGCAGTAACAGTTCCCTCCAAGAGAAAAACAAAATACAATAGAGAGACAAATTCAAGATCCGATCATTTGGAGATGCCTGGACACACTGCGCTTGAAAGACTGGAGATCATAGGCAGCAGGAAATACAGATAGAGGGAGACAGTTCCAGAGCTGACCTGTTGCATAAATGAAAGACTGGGAGTAACGGTTAACTCTTGCATTAGAGAGTTGGACAGAAAAGGGATGAGAATTTGTTGCCAGACGGGTGCTACGCGCCCGTCGTAGAGGTGGAGGAATGCAAGCAGACAGTTCAGAGGAGCAGTGACCATTAAAGTAGCGATAGAAAAGAGATAAAGATGCAACAGTGCGGCAAAGAGACAGAGGTTGAAGGGAGTCAGTAAGAGGAGGAGAGTTAATGAGACGAAAAGCCTTTGACTCCACCCTATTGAGAAGAGCTGTATGTGGGGAGCCTCCCCACACATGAGAGTTGTACTCCACACAGGGGCGGATAAAACCCCTGTATAGAGTCAACAATTGTGCAGGGGTAAAGAAAGAGCGGAGACGGCTTAGCACACCCGATCTCTTGGAAGCAGATTTTACAAGAGATGTAATATGATCTTTCCAAGATAAGTCCCGAGTAAATGAAACCCCAAGCATGTTCAAGGATGATGCAGGATTAAGCTGAATATTATTAAACATTAATGGGTATACCTGTGGAAGATTTTGTCGGGTTGATAGGTGTAAGAACTGAGTCTTAGATGCATTAAAGACAACCATATTATTTTTACCCCAGTCAGAGATACGAGCCAAGTCAGACATTAGGTGTGCCATAGCCTCATCCCTTGTTTCTTGAAGTAACTGTTGAGATGGGCGTTGCGGGAACCGAATGGAAAGGTGAAGGGTGGAGTCATCAGCGTATGAGTGGATAGGGTTAGATGTACAGCTCAGAAGATCATTGATGAATAAAAGGAAGAGAGTTGGTGATAGGACAGAGCCCTGAGGAACACCACTGTTAATAGATCTAGGAGAAGAACGATGGCCGTCTACAACAGCGGCTATAGAACGACCAGAAACGAAGCTAGCGATGAAGGCACAGATAGAAGGATAGAAACCGTAGGAGGGCAGTTTGGAAATTAAAGATTTATGCCAGACTCGATCGAAAGCCTTTGAGATGTCAAGTGCAATGGCAAAGCTTTCGCCAAAGTCCCGAAAGGAGGATGACCAGGAGTCTGAAAGGTAGGTGAGAAGATCGCCAGTGGAGCGTCCCTGACGGAACCCATACTGACGATCGGAAAGAAGGTTGTGATAGGAAAGATGCCTTAAAATTTTTCTGTTAAGAATTGACTCGAAAACTTTTGAAATACAGGACGTTAAAGCAATTGGACGATAGTTGGAGGGTTGGGAGTGGTCACCCTTCTTTGGGACTGGCTGAATGAGAGCAAACTTCCAGCAAGAAGGAAAGGTACAAGTTGACAGACAAAGGCGAAAGAGTTTGCCTAGGCAGGGTGTAAGCACAGAAGCACAGTTCTTGAGAACAACAGGAGGGACCCCATCAGGTCCATATGCCTTGTTAGTACTGAGGCCAGTGATGGCAGAAAATACATCAACTGAAGAAATTTTAATGTCAGCCATGAGGAAGTCAGAGGGGGAAGTGATGGAGGAACAGCACCGGAATCGTCTAAGGTGGAATTGGAGGAGAAAGTCTGTGCGAAGAGATCTGCTTTATCAGTAGAAGAAATAGCTACAGAACCATCAGAGTAGAAAAGAGGAGGGAAGGATGATGAGGTAAAGTTGTTAGAAAGATTTTTGGCAAGGTGCCAGAAGGAGCGGGAAGAATTCGAGTTGGAGAGTTGAGAGCATTTAGTATGGATGAAATTATTTTTAGTAGAGCGAAGAACAGACTTAGCACGATTCCGGGCAGAAACGTAAAGATGATGTGATTCAGGGGTGGGTTGGCTCCGGTACCTTTTGTAGGCCCTCTCCTTGTTGCGGACAGCATTAGAACAAGCGTGATTAAACCAGGGCTTTCTTGCGTTAGTCATAGGATATGAGAAAGGACTGTTTCCATTCCATGTTAAATATTCTCTTTCATTCATTTATTCATGTATTCATTTACTCATTCATTTCCCTGCATCACAAATATTTCCTCTCATTTCCATTTTCAATTGTATCTTTCAAACTTACCTTCAGTCCTCTCCATTTTCTTCCATTCATTTCTTCATCTCTCTCATTCATTTATTTATTCATTCTTTACCGCACCTGCTTCATTCCTCAGACATTCCTTAAAGTAAATTACCCTTCTTAGGTCTCGTTTCGTACCCCATTCCACTCATTCCTTCCTTCATTCATTCATTCATTCACTCATTCTACCATCATCACACCCATTTCAATTTTATATCAACCCTTCTTCATATTTTTCATTCTTCATCATTTATTATTCTCTTACAGTTTCCTTCCACTGTCTTTTATCCACTCATTCTCCACATACCTGTCCTCTCCCCATCACAGCACTCACTTCACTCCCTCTATCCTTCATCAGCTCTCCTCTACTATTTTCTATTACCCTTTCTTCCTTATCATCAACTAATGTGATTCGTGAAAGATGTAACGTAAGTAAATCTGTTGGTAATAAGGATGAATACAGTGTGCTTAGTTGGTACGGGCATATGGAGAGAATGGATGTATGGATAAGGTTGCTATGCTCTTGTTATTCTATCATGGCCTAAAATTACCTTCACTTCTACACTCTTCTTATTCTATCCTAGCCTATAATTGCCATCTCTTCACCTTGTATACAGAGGTGCAACAAAAGATTAACACTGGAATGTATCAGTCACGAAGTTGGTGTGAAACGTAACTTAATAAATACATAAAATAATAATAACAATACAAATAATAATAATAATAATAATAATAATTATAATAATAATAATAATAATAATAATAAAAATAATAATAACAGTAATGTGTAGATGGATAGGTCCGTGAAACAGATCCAGGATTCCAGTGGCTTAAATGGTGAGTGAATGAATATCTGGCTCAATTAACTAGCATGCTTCTGATATATGGTTCTCCCTCTATCGTGCTGTCTTTCTCCTTGCTTTCTGGACCCTACCTCATCACATCATCAGGGGGAAAGATGATGATGATGATGATGATGATGATGATGATGAAGATGATTTTTTCCTTCCTACATTATTTATCTCTCCTTCCACTGTCCTTCACTTCATACCTTCCTTCACTGCCTCCCTCCCTCCTTCTCCACCCCCCCTTCCCTTCCATTAACCCTAACTTATTGATGATGAAGATGATGATTTTGAGTTTTCCTTCCTACATGATTCACCTTTCCTTCCATTTTCCTTCACTGCATGCCTTCCTTCAGTGCCTCCCTCCCTCTTTCCCTCCCATTAAGCCCAACTTATGTTCCCTCCTTCATTTCCCCGCTCCTTCCCCTAATCCTTCCTTAACTCCTTCACTCCTGGTTTAATCCTCCATCAGTCCCTCCTTCCTCCTGTTCCCACCTGGCTCTCTCTCTCTCTCTCTCTCATACTGTATTTCCTACCTTCCTTTCCTCCCTGTTTATCTCTGCCTTCCCTCTCTCGTCAGTCTCTCTCTTTCCCCTCACATAATCTTTCCATCCATCTTCCTTCCCCTCTCTCTTTCCCTCTCTTTCCCACTACTTCCTTCTTCTATTCTTTTTTTCCTCCTATTCCTCCTTCTCTTTTTTCTCTCTCTTTCTCATCCCTCCCTATTTTTCTCTTACCTTCAGCTTTCCTATTACTTCCCTTTTTCTCCTCTCTTCTTCCTCCACCTCCACTTCTTCTTACTCTCATTCCTCTCTTTTTTTTCTCTCTCTCTACGCTCCCACATTTCTATTCACCCTTTATTCCTTCCTTCCTTCCCTACCCCCTCCCTCCCTCCCTCCCCTCCCTTCTTCACTTTTGGTAGGAATTTATGGCGTTCTTCCTCTTTCCTCCCTCAATTGTCTTACTCCTCTTCCTCCCTTTCTCCACCTCTCTCTCTCTCTCTCTCTCTCTCTCTCTCTCTCTCTCCATCCATCTATCTATCTATCTATTTATCTATCTATCAATCTCCCTCAAGTTTCTCTCCCCTGGTTCTCCTTTTCTTAACCCCTTCAAACCAAAGACGTCTTGAATTTAATATTGCTACCTTCAGACGATTTCATTCAGCCTGTGACAGATCCCTTAAAATGAAAGCTTCCTTCTATCAAACCCCTCCCCTTCGAAAAATCCCTCCCAAGCTGAGTGAAAGCGTCTGTGGTTAGGAAAAAAATGAAGAATAAAAAGGGCGTCGACGTAGTGAGAAGGTGAAGTGTCTCTCTCCTCCCTATTTTTTCCCTATTTTCGTTCTTCCCTTTATCGATCTCCTCTTCAATTACTCTCCTTCCTTTTTTATTTCACCTTTATCTTTCTATTTTCCCTTTACTCGTCTTCTTAACCTCCTTATTCTTGGTCCTCTTCAGTTTCTCCTCTTTATTTCTCTCCTCTCTCTCTCTCTCTCCCTCTCTCTCCTCCCGTGATCTTCGCTCTTCTTGCGTGTATCTTTCTCCTCTTCCTCTTGCCACCCGAAGCTGTCTTTCTCTTCCATTTCTTCTACCTCATTCCTTCTGTAAACCTATCTTCTTCTCACCTTTTTCTCTCACATTTATCTTCCTCCTCCTCCTCCTCCTTCACCAGTCCTTCTCCACCCTTCCTCCTCCATTTATTTTTCTCCCTGTCCTCTGCACTCCCTTTTATGTCATCAAATTAAACCGTAATTCTTCTCCTCCTCTTCCTTTCTCAATTGTCATTCTTATTGTCTTTTTATTTTAACTCTTTCTCCTCCATACATATCGTTTTTTCTTCTTCCTCCTCTTCTTCCTCCTTCTCCGTTTCTTCCTGTCCTTCTTCTCTCACTTGTCTTCCTCCTCCATCCTTTCTCCCTTATATATCTCCCTCTCTCCTTGCTCTCTTCTTCCTCCTCATCCTTCTCCCACACTTATCTTCCTCCACCATCATTTCTCCTTCGTTTTTTCCATGTCTTCTTGTTCTCCTCCTTTCCCTCCACCCTTCCTCCCTTATTTATTTCCCTCTCTTCTTCTTCCTTCTTCTTCACTCGTCTTCCTCCTCTTCCTCCTCCCTCACTCGTCTTCCTCCTCCTCCTCCCTCACTTGTCTTCCTCCTCCTCCTCCTCCTCCTCCCACACTTGTCTTCATCCTCCTCCTCCTCCTCCTCCCTCACTTGTCTTCATCCTCCTCCTCCTCCCTCACTCGTCTTCCTCCTCCTCCTCCTCCCTCACTTGTCTTCCTCCTCCTCCTCCTCCTCCCTCACTCGTCTTCCTCCTCCTCCTCCTCCCTCACTTGTCTTCCTCCTCCTCCTCCTCCTCCCTCACTTGTCTTCCTCCTCCTCCTCCTCCCCCACTTGTCTTCATCCTCCTCCTCCTCCTCCGTTACTCGTCTTCCTCCTCCATCCTTCCTCCCTTATTTATTTCCCTCTCTTCTTGCTCTCTTCTTCCTCACTCGTCGTCTTCCTCCTCCTCCTCCTCCTCTCTCGCTCATCTTCTTCCTCCTCCTCCTGCCTCACTCGTCTTCCTCCTCCATTCTTTCTCCCTTATTTATCTCCCTCTCTCCTTGCTCCCCTTTCAAGCCATCAAATCAGACTAATTTCACAATAATAATAAAGAGAAGAAGAGTAGCCTCGTGAGCATTAATGAACTGAGGCAGTCTCTCTCTCTCTCTCTCTCTTTCTCTCTCTCTCTCGTATTCTTCGACGCTGATTACCTCCTTTCCATTCCTCTCTTCTTCCTCCTCTCTCTCTCTCTCTCTGTATCTATCTATCTATCTATCTCCTTCCCACAAAACTTATGCCTCCTCTTTTAATTTTCCTTTCATCTCTTTTCTCTTATACCTCCCTCATCCTCTCTTCCTACTCTTTACTTCTTTCCTCCGTCTCTCCATTCCCTCCTACACTCTCTCCTCCTTCCCCCCCCTTTCCTCCCCTTCTTTTTCATTTCTCTGCATCCCATCCCCTCTCTTCTCTTCTCTCCTCTTCTCCCATCTCCTGCACTCTCCTTTTCCTTCACCCATTCCTTGCTCTCTTTTCTCTTCTCCCACTTCCTCTCTTTTTCCTCTTCTCCTCTCCAGCTTCCGTTTTTCGGCCAAAAGCGAATATCTTTGCCGTTACATCATTCTCTCTCCCTCACTCTCTCTCTCTCTAAAACACCCCAGTCATTCTCTTTTCTCCTTTCTCTTCTTCACCTCTTCCTTCTCTCTCTCTCTCTCTCTCCCTCCCGTGCTTCGTTGTTCCCCTTTCCCTCCCTCCTCTCTCTCTCTTTCACCCTCTCTCCCCTTGCTCCCCTCCCTCCCCCCCTCCTCTTCCCACTCTCCCTCCCTCCCTCCCTCCCCCCCTCAACTAACGACACCAACCGATTAATCAGACAATTCCCTCGCCCTTTCCACTCCCTCCCTCCCCCCTCTCTATCTCTCTCCCTCCCTACCTCCCTCCTGTCCCCTCCGTCTCTCCTACTCCCTCTCTGTCTCTCCCTCCCTCGCCCTTCTTCCTCAAAAATAAATATATCCCCCCCCCCTCCCTCACCTTCCATCTCTCCCTGAACTGTCTGTCCCTCCCTCCCCCCTTCTGCCTCCCTCCCTCACTCCCTCCCTCCCTCTCTTATTTCCTTCCTCAAAAAATAAATGCTCCTCCCTCCCTCCCGACCAGTGCTGTTTGTCTCTCCCAAAACTGTCTCTCCCTTTCTTCCTCCCTCCCGACTCCCTTCAAATCTCCCTCTCTCCTTCCTTCCCTAATTCCCTCCGTCTCTCACTCACTCACTCTTCTCTCGCCCCTCCCCCTCATTTATCCCCTCGTCCGCTCCCCCCCCCACTCTCTCTCTCTCTCTCTCTCTCTCTCTCACTTTCAAATCCTGCTCAATATATTAAAATTTTCTCTTTTTGTACACTCCTTCCTACACTCTTTTCCATACCTACTCCGCATCTTTAACATTATTCTTTATGATCTCTCTCTCTCTCTCTCTCTCTCTCTCTCTCTCTCTCTCTCTCTCTCTCTCTCTCTCTCTCTCTCTCTCTCTCTCTCTCTCTCTCTCTCCCCAAACCCCAGCCAGGGAGAGTAGTGAGTTTATTTGCTTCATTGTAAATTCTCCCAGCGAGGGAGTAACACACGCCACGGGGGAGGGAGACAGGGAGGGAAGAACGGAGGGAGGCAGAGAGGGAGGGAAGAGGAGGGAGAGAGAGAGAGAGGGAGGGATAAGAGGAGGGAGAAGGGGAGGCAGGAAAAAGGGAAGATGAAAAGGAAGGGTGAGAAAAAAATAGGAGAGAGGGAGAAAGGGAGGGAAAAGGAGAGATGACAATGGAAGGAGGAAGGGAGAGAAAAGAAGAGATGAAAAGGAAGGGAGGGAAAGGAAAGAAATGAGAGAGGGAGGGCAGGAAAAGATGAGAAGACTGATAGGGAAGTGAGTAGGAAGTGAGGACGGGTAAAGGGAAGAAATGAAGAAGGATCTAGGGAAAAGAGGAAGGGGTGACGAAGGGAGAAAGAAAACAATAAAAGGGTGAAGGAAAAGAGGAGGGGGGAGGAAGAAGGAAAGATACCGATAAGGGAAAGAAGCAGGGTGTGAAGAGGAAGAAAGAGGGGAAAAAAGAGGAAAGAAACATGAGAAGGAGGAAGAAAGAGGAGGAAATGAAGACGGGAAAGATACCGATAAGGGAAAGAAGTAGGGTGTGAAGAGGAAGAAAGAGGGGGAAAAAAAAGGAAAGAAACAAGAGAAGGAGGAATAAAAGAGGGGGAAAGGAAGACGTGAAGCTGGAATACAAGAGGAGGGAAGGAAGATGGGAAAGAGGAATAAAATGAAGGAGAAAGGAAGGCCAAAGAGGAGGAAGAGGGAGAGACAAGGGTAGGAGAAAGAGACACGGAAGGGAAAGAGGAAGCCCAAGGGAAGGAAAGGAAAAGGGAGAAAAAAAGGCGAAGAAGATTGTAATTGTAAAAGAGAGGAAGATGGGAGTAAGAATGAAAAAAAAAAAAAAGGAAATAAAAAAAAAAACATGTGAAGGAGGGAGAAAGGCTCAGAGGAATGAGAGAGAGAGAGAGAGAGAGAGAGAGAGGACGGAAGAAGCGAAGGTCGAACAAGAAAGCCGAAGGACAAGCGGGAGGGAAAAAATAGAATGATATACGTGAGGAGCAAGAGGAGAGGGAAGAGAGGAAGACCGAATATGAGAAGGAGGAAGAAAATCAAGGCAAGACTGACTCTGAGAGACCTGGAGAATAAAGACAGGAGTATAAGGAACAAGGAAATATAAGAAAATGAGACGGAATATATCAAGGGAAATAAGAAAGAAAGAAGGAAGGATGAAAAGAAAGAAAAAGGAAGAAAGGAAGGAAGGCTGGAAAGAAAGCATGAAGGAAAGAGAAATAATATATAGAGACGTACAAAGAAAGAATGAAAGAAAGAAAAAGACAAAATGAAAGAAAGAAAAAGAAAGCAGTAAGAAAGACAGAAGAATCGTTGAGAAGATGGAAAGCTGGACATTTTTCGGAGCTGGAGATTTAAAAAAAGGGGGGGGGGAGAAATATAAAAGAGAAAAACAAGTGAACGACAGAAAGAAGAGAGAGAGAGAGAGAGAGAGAGAGAGGGGGGGGGGACATGAATAACCAGCACAAGAAAAAGTCGTGAAGAATGCACAAGGAAGGAAGTACTGTACAGGGAAACAGAGGAAAAGAAGTCGAAAGAGGAAATATTTATGGAAGTAAAGGAATGACAGAATTGCGAACGGGAGGCAGAGTCAGGAGTAACGAAGGAAACAGAAGAGATAGAAGGGGAGAGAGAGAAAAGAGAGAGAAGGAAGAACGAAGAAGATGAGAGGAAAAAGGGAATGACGGAAGGCAATGAGGAAGCACAAAAGAAATACAGCAATACAGGAAGAAGAGACGGAGAAGGAGGAGGAGGAGGAGGAGGAGAGTTATAGGAAGGTGGGTAAATGCAAAGGAAAGTAAGGGGAATGAGAGAGAGAGAGAGAGAGAGAGAGAGAGAGAGAGAGAGAGAGAGAGAGAGAGAGAGAGAAATAAAAAACTGAAAAGTCGTGGGGAAAAAGGAACTACTAAGAAGCAAAGGAAGAGGGAGAGGAGGGAGAAGAAAATAAAAGGTAAAGGAGGAAAATGACGAAAACAAAAGTACTAAGTGAAGAAAATGAAAGAGTTGCTAAGCAGTTAAAAAAAATTAGCAGCAAGAACAGACAAGAACGAAAAGAAAAATGGAAAGGGAAGTAAGAGGACTGACGAAAAAAAAAAAAAAAATGGGCATACTTTTTTCATTATCTTCAGTGCATACTTTTCACTAATAATAATAATAATAATAATAATAACAAGAACAACAACGACACCACCACCACCACCAATAATAATAATAATAATAATAATAGTGATAATAATAAAATACAATCGTCGTTTTACAAATTTTATCACAGAAAATTACTCTGATTAATTATGCATTATTCTTACTGACATAGTGAGTGACCTTCATTATATTATGAGGAAAATGTGTGTGTGTGTGTGTGTGTGTGTGTGTGTGTGTGTGTGTGTGTGTGTGTGTGTGTGTGTGTGTGTGTGTGAGAGAGAGAGAGAGAGAGAATCACACTTACTCGTAACTGCAGGAAGGAAAATTCGTGCTTACCTGTAAGAGAAAAAACATACATAATTAGCAAACCTGGTGAGAGAGAGAGAGAGAGAGAGAGAGAGAGAGTCAAGACGTGAGAGTAAGTCCGGCAGTAAGAGGGAGATAAAGAAGGAATGAAGGAGAGTAAGGAGACTTTAAGAACAAGGGAGAGAAATGGAATGAGCGAAAGTTAATGAGAAAGGGAGGAGGAGGAGAAAACATAAACAGACGAAATGAGATGAAAATTAAGGGTAAATTATTGCCAAACATAAGGAACACTGGATGAGAGAGAGAGAGAGAGAGAGAGAGAGAGAAAGATATAAAATGCAAGCTCCTGTATACGGTCTATTTACGTACATGCATGACAGCAGAATATATGAACGTGTGTGAGTGTGTGTGTGTGTGTGTGTGTGTGTGTGTGTGTGTGTGTGTGTGTGTGTGCGTGTGTGTGTGTAAAAAAACGTGTGAGTATGTGGCCAGGCTCCCTTTGAGGTCTGTGTTATGTGCATCACCTCAGTTTTAATTGTGCAAATGTTGTGGTTTTGTCGTGTGTGTGTGTGTGTGTGTGTGTGTGTGTGTGTGTGTGTGTGTGTGTGTGTGTGTGTGTGTGTGTGTGTGTGTGTGTGTGTGTGTGTGTGTGTGTGTGTGTGTGTCTTCGTGTGTGTTCCTGGCAAGATGGTGCTTTACGGACCATCACCTACCACGCCACTTTGCACACACACACACACACACACACACACACTTTCTCCTTCCACCCTCCTCCTTATCTATACACTTCATTTCATTCTCTTAACTTATTCCAATTCCTTCATCTTTTTTTTGGCAGCTTTTTAATGCCATCTTTTGCTTCCCTCTACCTTTTTCTTTTCTCCTTTATTTTCTTTCATTTCTTCAGTACGATGACGTCTAAAATCTATTATTCCTACCACTGACATTGATTACAAACGTCCATATTTATTCCCGTTCCTATACTCTTGTCACCTTAACCTGGCCCAGATTTTCGTCCTTTTGTAGATTATTTCACGTAGCTCAAAATAAGACAATACTACACCCATACATCGTTTCAGTAGCACTTCTTCGTGACTAGCACCATACTCTAGCGCTAATCAACCGCTACGACACAGCACTGAAGATGCATGGATGGCAATTTTTAGGCCAAGTTAGAGCAAAAGGAGTATACCAGACGCTTTTTCCAGACGGTTTACAAATGGCCAACACGAATCCCTTCAGTGTTGGTGAGTGTTAATTTACTCGTACTACCGCCAGACGATTTTAAGGACGATTTAGGGACTCTGGTAGCGAGAGGGTTAATGCGCGGTTTCCCTCCTGCTTCGCCTCCTCCTCAACCCCTTTAGCCCGAGGGTGTTTCTATCAATTTTATGCCAACTGCATCCAAGAGATGCTTTTTCAACAGGAGAGGAATAATAGAAAATGAAAAGTTATATTTAGCCAACAAAAGCTTCTTCATTGCTACGGTCCTCTCCTCAGCTGAATAAAATCGTCTCAGTCCTACAAGAATATACCTGAAAGAACACCGTATTGAAGGGGTTAATATTTTCTCCTCTTCCTCTCCCGTCTCTTTTCTCCCCCCTTTCTCTCCTCTCCCATCTTATCACCCCTTCCCCATCCCTTCACCTTTCCTTTGTCTGTCTTATTTCCGTATTTATTTCAACAGTCTCTACGTTACTCCATTTTTTCTAACTCTTCTCTTCCTCTCCCCTATCTCCCCTCCACGGTCTCATCTCATTTTCTCCTCATTCATCCCACCCGTCTTTAAGTAAACCTTCTTTCTCTCCTCTTCTTCTGCCTGCTCATAATTCTCCTTCTGTCTCTTCTCTTCATCTTCCACCTATTCTCCCCTCCTCGGTTTCATCTCATCAAATCTCATTAATCTCATTCGTCTTTAGGTAAATCTATCTTTTCTCTTCCTCCCCTTCACCATAACTCTCCCTCTATCTCTCTTCTTCCTCTCCCTTCTCCCCTCCCCAGTTTCATCTTATCTTTCTATATTCATCTCATTCTACTTTACATAAACCTTCTTATCGTTTCTCTTCCTCTCCCTTCTCTCCTCTCCGATTCCCCTCCCTATAATCATCCATTCCCATCCTCACAATTCTCTTTCATCTATTTATCTTTCTTCATTTATCCCATCAACCTTTACGTAACTCTTGATCTAATTCCTCTCTTCCTCTCCTCCTCAGTCTTTAGTTCCTTCCCTTCCCCTTCCTTCTCTCCCCTCCCCTCCACAATCTTCTCCTGTTTCTTCACTTCCTCTCCCTCTCTCCTCTCCACAATCTTCTTATATTTCTTCTCTTCCTCGCCCTTGTCTCCTCTCCCCTCCTCAGTCTTCTTCTGTATCTTCTCTTCCCCTCCTTCCTCTCCTCTCCTTTCCCCTCCTCAGTCTTCCTCTATTTCTTCCCTTCCCCTCCCTCCTCAGTCTTCTTCTTTATCTTCTCTTCCTCACCCTCCTCGCCTCTCCTCAGTGTTCATCCCACTCACCAACTTTTCATCCCTCATACTTCTCTCCTCACCTCAGTCTTCTTCTTCTCTTCCCCTCCCTTCCCTCTTCAGTCTTCTTCTTCATCCTCTCTCCTATCCTCTTCCCTCAAACTTCTTCTCTCTCCCATCCCCCATACTTCTCCTCACTTTCCTTCACCTACAAAACTCTTCCTGTCTCCTCTACCTCTACGTCTGTCATTCTCTTTACCTTTAATTACCCTCTACAACACCTGATAATAATTAACTCTCCCTCGCCGCCCCCCCTCTCTCTCTAATTATATCCTTTCTAACACACCTTATGTCTCTCTCTCTCTCTCTCTCTCTCTCTCTCTCTCAAATGTGAAATCATTACGGTTGTACGGATGAACTGTGTACCCTCTCTCTTCCTCCCTCCCTCCCTCCTTTCTCTCTTCTCTCCTCCCTTATCTACCTCCATCCCTCCTTCACAACTCTTTCTCCCTCCTTCCTCTCTTTCCTCCACTTTATTTTCTCTCCTTTCTCCCTCCCATCCCTTCTTTAACCCTCTTCACTTCATTTTTCTTCACAGCTCCATTTTCCATTTTCCTGTCTTTATTTCTTTTCCTTTTTCTTTTTATTACCTGCCCTCCTCCCTTCTGCTCTCTCTCTCTCTCTCTCTCTCTCTCTCTCCTTCTGTCACCCTTGCTTCTTTAGACAGACGGAATGAGAAGTATGAAGTGTGAGGTAAAAGGTATGAGATGAGAGAGAGAGAGAGAGAGAGAGAGAGAAAGAGAGAGAAACATGTGAGCTGAGTTAGTGAGCGAGCTTTTTTTTTTTTTTTTTTTATAGATACAGAAGCTTTTGAAGGTGAGAATTGTGAGGTGTGACAGTAAGTAGTGAGGCAGAAAGACGAATGGTGAAAGATATGTGAGTGAGGTACAATGTGAGAGAGAGAGAGATGAACTGCGTGTGGTAGAATGCGCAGGTTGAAAGCAAAGAGATGTGGCATTATGTGAGGGTGGTGCAGTGGATGAGAGTGTGAGGTGTAGTGGATGAGAGTGTGAGGTGTAGTGGATGAGAGTGTGAGATGTAGTGGATGAGGGTGTGAGGTGTAGTGGATGAGAGTGTGAACTGGTGTGTGTGTGTGTGTGTGTGTGTGTGTGTGTGTGTGTGTGTGTGTGTGTGTGTGTGTGTGTGTGTGTGTGTGTGTGTGTGTGTGTGTGTGTGTGTGTGTGTGTGTGTGTGTGTGTGTGTGTGTGTGTGTGTGTGTGTGTGTGTGTGTGTGTGTGTGTGTGTGTGTGCAGTATAACATAAAAGACCAATAAGGTGTAGCAAGTTGAGTACGAGTGAGTGTGAGTGGTGTGTGGTGACTCTGAGTGAAACAGTTACGGAGAAAGCTAAAGGTAAGATAAATTAGGAGACAGGCGTGCAGAAGAAAGCTATAAGTAAGATATGCTGTAAGATAGCTGTGGAGAAAAGAGCTAAAACTAAGCTGTTGTGAGATGGGTCTGTAGAGGAAAGCTAAGAGTATGATGTAATCTATGAGAGATAAAATTCACACTTGTGGTATACGGTATTGTGCAAAGTGAGCAGTAAGGAATGGAATTACTGGTATTATTGAGATGTACTGCGCAAGATGTGAGCTAAATGGTGGTGTGGAGAGTGCAGCCAGAAGTACAGGAAGAGAGGTGGAGTACATTGAGAGGTAACAAAATGTAATGAGTGATGTAACATGCAAGAAGGTGTTAGTTATGGGGGGGGGAGAAAGAGGTGTGTGTGTGTGTGTGTGTGTGTGTGTGTGTGTGTGTGTGTGTGTGTGTGTGTCAAGGTGCAGCATATGATGTGTAACCGAGGTATTGACAGCGAGAGAGAGAGAGAGAGAGAGAGAGAGAGAGAGAGAGAGAGAGAGAGAGATGCAGGTGTGGGAGTGTAGTTGGCCAGGTGTTGAGGTGGAGTACAATACAGTCTCCATCCCCTGTCATCATCACTCTACCTTTTCACTGTTACAAGCCCTACAACTCCCCATCTAAACTTTGGATAACTCACCCGTCTGGCTCTATCACTCTATATATCAACTTGGAAAATTATCAACAAAATTTATAACATATTTCGTTATATTTCAGCCCAGGGACACAGGATCTTATATTATGCTTCTTTATACTTATCTCCAGACGATTTTATTCAGCGTAGGAGACTCTTTGCCACCTGGTGGGGTATGGTATGGTATTCATTGACCCCTACATTAATACAGATCCTTCTTTAGATGAGGAAAATCGTCTGGTGGTAGTGTGATTTAAAATACGCCACCATCCTGAAGGGGTAACAACAATATCAGTTTTATAGTAATCAAAACACCGCCAAAAGCACAACTCTTTCTCACATGAATTACGGTTTACAAGTTTGCAGTTTATAAAGGACATTACTTATCACCAGGATCCTTATTCTCGTCGGTTAAGGAAGCTCCCTAACACCTGTTTCTTAGTGATTTATTTCCCAAACTTCTCATAAATATCTTCGGTTTTGCTACTTACATTTTTTTAGTGATTTATTTTCCACACTACCTATTAATATAATTTTTTTTTTTTTTTTTGCGGGGGCATCTTTTTAATATCGAAATAGATTGCATGAATTACACACAGAAATACAGTAATGAAACACAATCAGAAATAAACCGGTCATGAAGAGGTGTTAGTAAGCTTCCTAAACGCAAGAGAGAGTTCCGGCCCAAGTTTCTCAAACTCCTATTCCCGGTGGCTGAGAAGGCTCCCTAACACTTCCTCCTCACCTATTTATTTTTGGATACGGCTTGCTAATATCACTTTGTACATTATTTATAAAGAGTATGGTGATATCACAGCGATTTAAGTAACACAAAAGAGGATGGCGGGATGTAATGACAATAAATCTCTTAGGTAGAGGTGTTAGTAAGCTTCCTAACCACAACAGAATACCACTCCCAGTCTCTGTGTGTCTTTCTGCACATATACCTAACACCCGATGCTAAACGTGACAATTCTCAACATTACACCTTACCTTAATTCAGCGTGAAGTTATTATTACAGGTATAACCATAAAAACAATATTTACGGTCTTGAAAACACGATATAAATTCCCCAAAGCCTCACAACTCCTCCCAATACCAGATAAACGCGGCAGTCTTATCATTAATTACACAGTCACTTATTTTTTAGTGCTAGTTTACGGCCAAGGGTAAGCTATTATTTATACGTATAAATTTAGATGTACTGCATATTATATTAACAATTTTTGTGGAGCAGTTATTGATATACTGCTATGGATAAATTAACACTGCTGACTCTGAAATCCAGACTCTCTCTCCCTCTCTCTCTTTCTCAGTGACTTCCTCCCTCAGTATCATCACACACACACACACACACACACACACACACACACACACACACTACCTTCTACTACCAACATTTACATCATCACCACCATCATCATCATCATCACCATCATCATCATTATTATTACCTTTTTCCCCTTCTACATATACACAAACACCCATGCAAGCACCCGAACGACAAACAAATACAACAAATACACCATACTCTGATACAAAACACCTTTTCAAAACAAACACACAAGAAACTGTATCACAAAATCAATCCATGTTTTCATATCTTAACGTCAAGAATGAAAAAATATATTACAAACTATAAATCTCGCCTCTCAAACACCACACTCAATCCCACACAGCACACTCAAACCTCACTCTACACACACTTCTTACACTCATACACTACACACACACACACTCACACTACACACTCATACACAACACACTTATACACTACACACATATACACTACACACTCACACACTACACATTCAGTCACTACTCTCATACATTACACACACACTACACACACATACACTACACACTCACACACTGCACACACACACACACACACACACACACACACACACACACACTACATACACATACACCACACACACACACACACACACACACACACACACACACACACTACATACACATACACTACACACTCAAACATTACAACTTACGCACACTCAATCAATTTCCTCACATACATCTTTTGGTTCATACTCCAGCGATACAAAATACATACCCTCCACACGCACGCAAGCCCCCCAAAATACACCTTCCACCGCACTTAAACCTCGCAAAATACACGCCCAAACGCACGCAACCGCTTAAATACACCTTCCATCGCACTCAAATCTCATAAATAATACCCACGCACGCAAACCCGTCAGTGTATATCCTTCCCACAAACACGCAATCCCCATTTATGCAACTACCAACGCACTCAAACTTCACAACACACACACACACACACACACACACACACACACACACACACACACACACACACACACACACACACACACACAATCCCTCTGCCCTTACCCATTGTTGAGAGGTGGTCTGAAAATAAATGTGTGTGTGTGTGTGTGTGTGTGTGTGTGTGTGTGTGTGTGTGTGTGTGTGTGTGTGTGTGTGTGTGTGTGTGTGTGTGTGTGTGTGTGTGTGTGTGTGTGTGTGTGTGGTGACGTCTCTGCTGTCACCCTCCAGCATTCTTGGCTGCCTCTCTCTTTCTCTCTCTCTCTCTCTCAAAGTACACAAGCATATAGATGGACTGTACGAACCAGCACAAATGTACTCTCTCTCTGTCTCTCTCTCTCTTCTACAAACTAACTTTTGCCATCCGCACTTTTTTAGCTTCTTCCTTCTCCTTCTTCTTCTCTCTTTCTTCCCTCTCTCCTTCCTCCAATCCCTCCTCCATTTCCTCTTTCCCTCGTTGTTTTCTTCCTTCTTCTTCTAGTCTTTCTGTTCCTTCCCTTTTCTTCCTTTCTTGAATCCTCTTCTCGATTATCCGTCTTCTTCCTGTTGTATTCATCCCTGCTTCCTTCTTTCATCTCTCTCCTTCCTTTCTCATCACTTTAACGATAACTCTTACTTTACTCCTTTACTTCTCTCTCTCTCTCTCTCTCTCTCTCTCTCTCTCGCCATCACTCCTTGTCAGCCGCAAACAGGGCGTCCATCGAAACAACACAATCTATATATTCTTGTGATCCGTCATTTGGCCCCCGTCTCGCGTATGGCATGACAAATACTAGGCCCCCCCCAAGCTCTCTCTCTCTCTCTCTCTCTCTCTCTCTCTCTCTCTCTCTCTCTCTCTCTCTCTCAGTTGCATTTTCTCTTCTTCTAATTTTCCTTACCTATTTTATATTTTTGTCATTTGCTCTCTCCCTCCCTCTCTCTCTCTAGCTGCGTTTTTCCGTATTCCCATCGGGTAAGGAAGCTCCCTAACACCTCTTCCTTAGCGATTTATTGTTGGATATGGCTGGTTAACATCACTTTGTGCGTTATTTGTTCAATGTGTGGGAGGTGGGTGAATTCTGCATCCGTGTGGTGGAATTATTGGCGTAGTAGTTATGAAAATGATTTGCCGATAATTTTGCTGTTGGTGGTGATGATGATTATTTTCTCTCGTTTCAGGCTACACAGAAAGACGGGTTTAAGAGGGCAAGGAAAGTTAAGAGATAATAAGGAACTCAAACTCTAACCTGCGTCTCTTTCTCGCCCAACATTTCCCTGACCTGAAATGTTAAATACCCGTATACAGAAAAATAATAATAATAATAATAATAATAATAATAATAAAAGAACACTTTCTCTCTTACTCCCTCTCAATATCACCTACCATGTTATACCCACGTTAATCTAAAAATCTATCACATCTGCTTCGTGGAGCTTAATTTAACCTGGCGTGTTGAAGCTCTGTTAATACCAAATATCCATAAACCTGGTACCCCTCACCGCTAAATTTAACTTGGCATACTGAATCCGCAAAAAGAACGTAGCCAAATTTTTAACACGCGATTTGTTATGTTAAATCCGGATAATACCAGAGACAAACTTATCTCTGAATAATTAATACCATAGCATGTTAAATTACACCGCCAGTAGGCATTAATACCCGCTGTGTTAAATTACCCTTAACTGGTATAAACGTAACACCAAATTTAACCCAGCATGAGAGAGGGGGTATGAGTTGGGGGAAGGCCAGCGCAATGGAAAGGGACAGGGCGACGTGGAGGCGATTTGTTTGTGGCCACCCCTTATGGGATTAAGGCGTATGGATATATATAGACTGACAGACAGATGAGGAAAAATGGAGGGGGTTGACAGAGAATGAGAAGGGGAGTCAGACAAAAAAAAAAATGCAGATAAGAAAAACAAAACAAAAACAGGGACAAAAAAAACTGGAAAAAGAAAATAAAAACACGGAAGAAACAGAAAATATTACAAAGAAAATCACACAAAAGAGGATAGAAGGAGAATATAAAGAAATGGGATAAGAAAATTATGAACAGGGAAACAGCTCAATAAAAAAAAAAAAGCATAGAAAAAAAGAGACGGAGTTGTAGAAAAAAAAGGAGATAAAGAAAAGAGAAAGAATGAAGGAGAGAAAATTTAAAAGAAAAAAAAAGAAATAGAGAAAAGAGAAAGGACTGTCGAGAGAAAAAATAAATGAAACAGGAAGACAGAAAGAGAAACGGAAGGAAATATGAGAACAGAAAAAGAAAAACGGGATCGAGGAAAGAAAAGGAAAAAAAATCTAATGTACAATAGTCTGGCGTCGTGAGTATGCGATATATATCATTATACTTGATGCCTAGTTGAGCTTCACACCCTCTAGTCAGCGCCGCCACACCACCCCCATCATACCACACCTGCCATACCACTTAATACCACACCCGTTCTATCACAAGTCATACCACACCTGTCATATCACTTAATACCACGCCGGTCCTACCACAAGTCATACCACACCTGTCATACTAGTACCACTTAATACCTTACACCTGCACTACCACCAGTCACACCACACCTGTCATACCACGTAATACCACACCCTTCCTACCACCAGCCATACCTCATACCAAACCTGTCACACCACACCAGTAACATCACCTGGAATCATACCACACCTGTCATACCACATACAACACCTAACACATGCCACACCTGTCACCACATACCAAATTTGTCATTCCACATACCACAACTGTCATACCACATACCACACCTGTCATACCACATACCACACCTGTCATGCCACATACCACACTTGTCATGCCACATACCACACTTGTCATACCACATACCACAACTGTCATACCACATACCACACCTGTCATACCACGTACCACACTTGTCATACCAACCCCGCCAGCAAGGGGCCAAGGTGCAATATATCCACAATAACTTAAGAATATACGCTGGGGAGCCTCCTAAAACACACACACACACACACACACACACACACACACACACACACACACACACACACACGCTTGGTCATCCTCTCAATTACTGTCATACTAATACCGCCAATAATACCAGCCACAGTACAAGCTATACCTGGAATAATACACCGTTTCGATACATACGGGTGGAATTATTTATGCTTGGTTGAGTTTGCCTGTATTTCTTTCTATATTTACAAAGTGGAATACTATAATACAATTCATACAGATAGTAGTGGTAGTTGTGGTAGGAGAAGCAGCAATAGTATTAGTAGTAGTAACAGCAGCAGTAGTAGTTGTAGCTGTAATAGTAGTAGTAGTGGTAGTGGTAGTAGTAGAAGAAGCAGCAGTAGTGATAGCAGTAACAATAGTACGGTAGTAGTAGTTGTAGTAGCAGTAGTAGTAGCAGAAGCAGCAGCAGTAGCAGCAGCAGCAGCAGCAGTAGTAGTAGTAGTAGTAGTAGTAATAGTAGCAGTAGTAGTAGTAGTAGCCCCAGGTTCATGTGAAACGTGAACTCAGTGGACTGCAGGCTGAAGTTGCCTCCCTCCTGCAATCCACCATCCTCCATTCGGGGATAGGGAAGGAGCTGAGGAACATACGTACACCCAAGACAGTGAATCCGCCCGGTTATATAGGTGCCACCACATGAAGTGACTGACTGGATTCTCGCACAAGTGAGGTGGTTGGGCGGAGGAGAGGGAGATAAAAAACGAGGCGGAAAGATAACGTGCTAGGATATGTATATGGGAAGTGAGAGACTGACTAGGAGAGTGTGAAAAGTGAGAGACTGACTAGGAGTGTGAAATGTGAGACTCTGACTAGGAATGTATGAAGAGAGACTGGCTAGGGATACATGGAGAGTGAGACTAAGAGAGAGACAGGAGTGAGAGACTGACTAGAAGGGCGTATGGGGTGCATGCCTGACTGGGAGAGCGTATGGTGAGTGAGAATCTGGGTCGGAGTGAATGGAGGGTTAGAGACTGACTAGGAGAGTGTGTGTGTGAAAGTGAAGCTGTTGGGAGGAGGAGACCGAGGACGCGGTGGGATATAACGTAAGAAAATAAGTAAAGGAGGAGGGTGGTCGTCCGTCATGGGAAGAGAGGTCGTTACTGAGGAGGGATAGAAGCGCCTGGGGATCTTTCAGTTGCTGCTGCCCCTCAAAGGATGTACTGTCAGGCAAGAGACAGAGAGACAGATAGATAAACAGACAGACAGACGGACAGACGGGTAGATAAAGATCGGCAGACAGACTGACAGACAGAAAGATAGATAGGTAGACTGATAAACAGAGACAGATGGATAGATGCATGGATGGCTACACAGATGGATTAAGAAACAGACAGGCAGATTGACAGACATGCACGAATACATAGACTGACATGAAAACAGATACAGAAAGAGACAGACAGATAAACAGATAATAGGTGGACTGACAGACATTCACAGATAGACAGACTGATATGAAAACAGGTACATAGAGAGACAGACAAATAGATAAATAGCTAGACAGAGCTGTGTACTTCAACTCATCAATTTATCAATCCAACCACTTACTGTATCAACCATGCCTACATTTCTCTGCATACTTTTACCGAATATAACTTTTCCAAACTCGGGGGTGATCGGAATGGTATCGATACTGAACGAAAACGAGTGTAAAAGCTTCGTAAAAACTTCAATAACGAACTCGGTATAGCGTATTTCGTAGTGACAATCGAGTGTGCAAGTGTGTTTTGGGGAAGCTAAATACGCATATGGATAATCTGCAGCAAACTGAATTTTTACATACAAACAGGTAGCGCCAAACTAACGATATCTAGAATATTGTGCAAAACGTTCAATAACAATTTCTACATCAGCTAAAATGAAACGTGCGCACATACACACACACATACACGGGCTACCTACACGTACATGCATACATACACAGGCTACATATACATGCATACACATACAAGCACAACGACACGCACTCTCCCAGAAATCCACATGCACACACATGCTAACATTTTTACACACACACACACACACACACACACACACACACACACACACACACACACACACACAGAAAGCGTAGATAATTTACAGACACGAGAACAATACGAACACACAAATAAGGTATCTGTTACTCATACATAATCAATAACACACACACACACACACACTCACACACACACACACACACACACACACACACACACACACACAATCCCCTCCCCCCTCCCACACACACAGGACAACCCCCAATAAACACAAGCACCCTGGACATTGACAAGGGCTCACTACCTTTAATGCACTTAGCTGAGTGTTGGTGCAAATATTCCGAGCGCCAGGCTATAAAATATTCAAGATACTCAAATGACAGTGAGTGGGGGGGCGAAGGTCTATATATCTGGGCAATATATAGACAGAAATGCATAAACTATTTCACGCCACGTTCTCTAAATGGGGTCCGGTCATTGTGGGAGAAATATATGTTTCCTCTTGCAAATCGTACAGTGTATAAAAGTTTTGTATACGAAGAGGGGACTTCAAGGGGAGGAGGAGGAGGGGTGAGAGTGAGGAAGAGGGGAAGGGAGAGGGGTGAAGAGGGAGGAGGAGGAGGGGGAGGGGTGAAGGAGGAGGAGGAGGAGGGGGAGGGGTGAAGGGGGAGGAGGAGGGAGAGGGGTGAAAGGGGAGAAATGAGAGGAGTAATGCGGGAGGAGGAGGGGTGAAGAGGAGGGTGAAGGGGTGAAGGAGGAGAAGGAAAGGAAGGGATGAAGAGGGAGAGTAGAGGGGGGGAGGAGGGGAAGGGGTGAAGAGGGGGGGAGGAGGAGGGGAAGGGGTGAAGAGGGGTGGAAAGGGAAGGGGTGAAGGTAGAAGAGCAGGAGGAAGACAAGAAGGAGGAGGAGAAGGAAGGGGAAGGGATGAAGGGGGAGGAGAAGGGTGATGAGATGAAGAAGAGGAAAAGGGTGAGGGGGTGAAGAAGGAGGAGGAGGAGGAGGGAGAGGGAGGGAGAGGGATGAAGGGGGTGAAAGGGGAGGGAGAGGGGGGAGAGGGTATAATGGAGTTGTAGAGAATGATACTGTGTCTGAAAATGGTGCATGTGTTAGTCATTGAACCAGCCTTTAAAAACAGCACCTGCCACTATCTCCACATTACTCTCACTGATGTATACATATCTCCAGTGCGGATTAATATACACTCGAATTTCTATGTATACACGCGAATACACCCAACCCTTTACCCTCGTCAGTAAGGGGTTTACTTAGACTGTAGTAAGATGAGTTAGATGCCTTTATGTAACTTGAGAGAGAGAGAGAGAGAGAGAGAGAGAGAGACAGAGAGAGAGAGAGAGAGAGAGAGAGAGAGAGAGAGAGAGAGAGAGAGAGAGAGAGAGAGAGAGAGAGAACCATTCATTGACAATATTGATAAGATTTTTTCTTTATATTGACACACACAACAAGATTTAGTTCAGATTTTAAAAAGAAAGACCGCATAAAAGGGTAAAGGATTATTATTATTATTATTATTATTATTATTATTATTATCATCCTTACCACCACCACCACCACCATCATCATCATCAATTATCATCATCATCAATCATCATCAATTACCAGGGGTCCGTGTGAGATGAAATACAGGTGAAGTACATCAGTTAATAAAGAGGAGCTGGAGAGTGAGGAGGCGAGGGAAGAGAGGGGGCGGTGATGAAGTACACACACCCAGCAAATATAAGGCCAGGGAGGAAAGACAAAAATAACGTGAAAATCTGAAATACAACGCTGGGCCACTCACTCCAATTTTTGACACACACTGTTGAAAAAAAAAAATTGAGATTGTGGAAGTCGAAACTGAGCGATAAACGGAATAAATATGGAAGAGTAAATTACTGGAAGTAGTATATATATAAAAGATAGATACATAGATTGACAGATTGGTAGATAAAAATGCGAGAAGTAGATATACAGCAATAGAGGGAATAAATAAGGAAGAGGAAATTATTGAAGTGTCTATATAGAAGATAGATAGATAGATAGATAGATAAAAAGATAGATAAAATGTGAAACTGTATAAGTAGATATACAGCAATAAAGGAAATAAATAAGGAAGAAGAGATTATTGGAAACAGTGTATACAGTATATATAATAGACAGATAGGTACACAGGTAGATAAATGGATGGATGGATGGATTATAAATAGACAGACAGAGAAACAGATAGACAGATAGACAGACAGCTCAGAAAGCTCCCTAGCACCTCTTTCTTGGCGATTTATCTTTTATATTACATCTTATAGTGCATTTTTTTTGGTCTGCATAGTTTACACAGATATTGGTGACGAAAATAATTACGCACAGCACACAGAAATAAATCGGTAAGGAAGAGATGCTACGAACTTCCTGCGGAAAAAAATACGAGATTGTAAATATAGAAAAATAAGATTGTAAAGGCAGAATAATACGAGACTAAAAGTAAAAAAACACGAGATTAAAAGTAGAAAAACACGAGACTTTGTAGAAAAATAGGAGATAGTAAAAATATCTCCAAGGAAATAATAATAATAATAATAATAATAATAATAATAATAATGAAAGATGTATTTAACCCCTTGAGCTCGAAATGACTCTTTAAAAAAAATAGGTAAGTAAAAATTAATAATCGTCTCAAGGTGTCTGTCCCTTTAACTCTGCCAGTCTCCAGATGATGCCATTCACCTTGGGAGGAACGTCTTAAACTGAAGGGGGTTGGACATAGCCTTCATCTACCCCTTCACCACCACGGATGCTCTCCACCAGGTAAGTTAAATTCGTCTGGAGGTAGCAAGAATAAACTAAAAAAAAAAATAAAAAACAAGAAAAAACTATTTAAAAAAAGTGATCATCTTTAAAAGGGATATTTATGGCAGTGGCGATGACTCTTCAGAACTATATACCTCCGTCGCACGAGCTACAATACCCAAGTGGTGGCATGTGAAGGTGTGCGATACATAAGAGGACTACTGGGCCTAAGGGAACGGGATCATTAGCCTATGCCCAGAATCGGACACATAAGGGGGAAAAAATATTAGCCCCACCAGCATCATAACATACTTTCTATTCTATTCCTACCACCCCAAGACGACTGTGCCTAATCTCAGAAATAAAATAAAATAAAACAGACGGGGATGAATTAACGCAGACTATATCACATACACCCTCTAAAAACTCCTTCCATAACCCTGTCGTGTGATACAATATGACACATGGACCAAGAATTCTGAACTACCAACAGCATCAAATAAACACCGATTCACTTGTACAATTTCAGAGGTCATCGCATCATGGGGTAAAGATTAAGTTCTGAGCGAGTGTACACCTGAAAATTCCCGCCTAATCAGACCAATATCACCTGGTAGTAGCAAGAACTGAAATGATGTCCTCGGGCTGAAGGGCTAAATTAATCAACCCCCTCTGTACTGTCTTCATTTTTCCGGGTAAATGTTCTCTCACTATTTTATCATTTTTTTCTTCTGATTTTCAAACTGAGATTTTACTTACTCTTAACTGGAAGAAGGACTGCTGAACCTTACCTGTGGGAGTGAGAAAAAATATATTAGCACACCTGGAATACATAGAGAGAGAGAGAGAGAGAGAGAGAGAGAGAGAGAGAGAGAGAGAGACGGACGGGGGGTGGGGGGAAGGTCGTATGGTAAGGATGAGCAGGGGGAGGGAATGAAAGGAAGCAGAGGTGGAAAAAATCTGAGAAGAGATATGGTGGGCGGGAAAAAGGAGGAGAAAATAGACCTGAAAATACAAAATGAAAAAGACGAAAAGTAGCAAGAAGGAGGGAAGCAGGGATGTTGGATGAGGGAAGGAAAAGGTAGAATGAAGGAATGAGAAGGCACATGAAGGAAGAAAGAAACAAGAAGCAAGAAGAGAGAGAAGAAAGGAGGGTAGAATGAGAAGACAGAATGAGATGGTAAAGGAGGCACAAGAAAGAGGGGAAACTTAAAGAAACAAAAAAAATAGAGACAGTAAAGATAGAGTGGAAAGGGGAAGCATCGGACAGAGGGATGAGAGGGTGAGACAGGAAGAGGGAGGAAAAATGAGACAGAACAAAGCAATGAAATGGAGAAACAGCAAGAAAAGGGGAGGAACTAGAGAAGAAAATGAAAAAGTGAAAGCATAAAGAAGCAGAATGATATTGAAGACAAAGCACAAGAAAAGGTGAAGAGAGGGAGAGATGAATGTGAGAAGAAAATGAGAAATGAAGAAAGAAAAGACAAGATAAAAGATTGGGAAGGGGACGAGAAGAGAAGGCAAAAAGGGGGTAAGAAAGAAAATGGTACAGAGAATATCCCAGAATAAAAATGAAGACGGCTTGGTGAAGGAACGAGGTGAAGGAAGAGAAGGAATGATAAAAAGGAGGAAGTGAGGTAGAGTGAGGAGGAGGAAGAAAAGCAAATATATGGAGAGAGAGAGAGAGAGAGAGAGAGAGAGAGAGAAAACAGTGGGTGAATTTAGTGTGGTGGGTGGAGGCAGCGGGGTCTTTATGTGTTTTCCTGTGCTAATGTTCCTCCGCCCTCACTTATACGCACACACGCTCTCTCTCTCTCTCTTTCTCTCCACTTTTTTGCATTGCCTTTCTTCCTTCCATCATCCTCCTGCCCCCCATCTCTCTACCTCCTTTCTCTTGCCTGGCCTGTTCCTGTCTCTGTCCCCTTCTATGTCCATCTCCATTTCTCTATTTCCTCAGCTCTGTCTTCTTCACTCCTCTATCCCCGTCCCTCTTTCTATCGCGTCCCCTGTCCAAGCTTCTCATTGTCATTTTCACCCTTTAATTCACCTTCCTGTAATCTCCTCCTGCTCGTCTTTGCTCCTGTCTCTTCCTGTCTATCCCGTCTTCGTCCCGTCTTCCTCTCCACTTGTGTTAGTTGTCTCTGTCCTTTTAAGTTCCTCTCCCGTCTTCGTTCGTTTCTTCCAATTTTCTTGGTACATAATCCCTATCTCGTTTGGGGACCTTTGTTTTATTATTTATTTACTTATTTTTGTCTCTTTCCTGGTGTTTCCAGCTAACCCATCATCATAGTTCCACCCTGTGTCTTAGCTCGTCCTTTGTTCTCTCTCTCTCTCTCTCAAGGCAACTTTACTCAATTCAGGAGAACCCCACTGGAGAGAAGCTAATGAAGGCAGTATCTAACCACTCCATTTCGATACGTCTACCCAAAGGTGAATCAAATCGTCTGAAGGTAGCAAGAACACACACACACACACACACACACACACACACACACACACACACACACACACACACGCACACACAGTCGATACAACACTTGGACTTTCACATGTACCTTCATCATTACAGACAACCCCTCCCTATTTGTACTTGTCTAGCAAAGGGCAGGGGTACTTTTGGCTACCACGCTCCCTCAGTGGATAGGTCCGGCCCTATTTAGTGACATACGGACCGAGACAGATAAAGACAATCCTGACCCATCCCACTCCATCCCTATCCCATCCCTTCTCCCATAGTTACTGGCCGATTTTTGTCCTTCCGTTCCTCATCCTAACCTATACAGTAGTAGTCTGTCTTCTTCCTCTTCTTCTTCTACTTCTTCTGGTCAATCTTTTTCTTCTTCTTCCTCTTCTTCTTCTACTTCTTCTGGTCACTCTTCTTCTTCCTCTTCCTCTTCTACTACTTCTGGTCAGTCTTCCTCTTCCTCTTCTTCTACTTCTTCTGGTCATTCTTCTTCTTCCTCTTCTTCCTTTACTTCTTCTGGTCAATCTTAACTATTTCTAATTCTTTTCTATCCCTTCCCGGCCACTGTCTACCCAAAATTCATATTCGCTGCCCCCATCCTTTTCATTACCTCTAGTCACTATTTTCCCCGTATACCTTATTCTACTCCATCCTTGTGCACCTCACTCCGTTTTCTCCTTCTCTCAATGCATGGGGCACAAGAAGTAGCAGATGGTGGGGAGAGTTAACTATAAAATTCTAATCCTTCCTAAATATTTCACCTTAATTTTCATACCACCAGACGCTTTTGTTCCATTCCGCACTAAAACACACACATCTCTTTTCAGTCAGGTCTCTTACTCTCGACACATCTCTTTAAGCAAACTCTTCTTCATCTTTTTTTCCCCTGTATTTCCCGCCTTCTTACTCAATGACTCTTGCCTTTGTCATTCTGTATCACTCATTTCCCTCTCGAACTGAATATTAATCCTCATCTACTTATATTAATGTTACTAACTCCAGACGCCTTTATTTTGGCCCTTTTTACTCCACCCTGCCCTGCCTCCATCCCCCATCTGTGGAGGGGGGATGAGATGGGGTGAGGGTGGGGTTGGATAGGGGTGGAGGTGGGAAAGGGGTGGGGTGAAGGTGGGATGGGGCTGGGTGAGTGTGGGGTGGGATAGGGGTGGAGGTGGGAAAGGGGTAGGGTGAAGGTGGGATGGGGCTGGGTGAGTGTGGGGTGGGATAGGGGTGGAGGTGGGAAAGGGGTGCGGTGAAGGTGGGATGGGGCTGGGTGAGTGTGGGGTGGGATAGGGGTGGGGTGTGGGTGGGCAGGGTACAAGAAGAGGAAGGGAGGGGCCATAACACAGAGTAGACCTCCCTCAAACCCACACACACCATGCAAACCAGACATTAGCGGCGCAAGAGGGGAGGGAAGGGGGAAGGAAGCAGGAGAGAGGAGGCAGGAGGAGGGGAGGGAGGTAGGAGGGAAGAAGAAGAAAAGGTATGAGGAAGAGAGAGAGAGAGAGAGAGAGAGAGAGAGAGAGAGAGAGACAGACAGACAGACAGACAGAGAAGCAATCAGACGAAAACGCACATTAAGAGAACGAATGATGAAAAAAATATGAAGCAAGAAGTGGTGCTTGTCCCCGGCAGTCATTTTAGTGCTGACGTACAAACACAACAGGATATCTAGTCAAAGATGTCACATATCAAATTTGGAGTAAATTGGGTGAAAATTGACGATTTTATGCCCATTTGAAATTTTAGGCCCGACCCACCTAACACTGACCCTCCTACCACTAACTGAGGGGTGACGCCCAGATGTAATGAGACATGTTATAGGATGCAGATTTGAAAGATGCACCTTTAGGTTTTGGTTTCATGTCGATATGACGAATTTGAATGAAGGTATGGTGAAAAAACTATTTTTACCCGTCCCGCTTTTTTTTTACATTTTTTGGCCTACAGCCCGGCCCTTGGCCCAAAATTTAATCAGGTGATCAGAAGGTCATAGCCCATCATCCCTGTAATTTTAGTCAAAATCGCACCAGTAGTATTCGCGTAAACAGACAGACACACAGAGAGACACACGCAGACAGACAGACAGACAGACAGACAAAAACAAACAGGCAAACCGGGTGAAAACAATACCCGTCCCCGAGCCGCTCCGGGGAACAGAAATGAATGAGAAGACAAGCTGAAAAGCAAAACGAATGAAAGCGAATATGAGAGAAAGGAAATAACAACCTGGCATAAAGGGGAAAAAGAAAAAGAAGAAAAAGGGCTGAGCAAACACATAAAGGAAGGAGAAAAAAGGAGACGAAAAAACGGCACAAAAAAGAGGAAAAAGAGCAGAGCAAACACAGGAAAGAAAAAGGCAAAATGGAAGAGGAAGGGGAAAAAGGGAATAAGAGAAATGGAAATGAAAATCACATAAAAAGAAAGGTGAGAAAAAAAGAATGAGCAAATACGGCAGGACAAAACGCTCTCTCTCTCTCTCATATATATATATATATATATATATATATATATATATATATATATATATATATATATATATATATGAATAATAGAGTTAATCTGTGTATGTCTATATCTGTGGTCTGTGCATTCGTTCGTTTCTTTCACTAGAACGGTAAAAAATATATACAGTATCTACCTAATTCTTTCTGCATTAGGTCGCGGTAAGTCCAAGGAGTGTCAGTAAAATATATTGTTTTTTTCCGATCACACGCGACGCGATGGCGCAACGCTGTCGGAACGACACACGAAAACATGCCAAAACCATTTTTTCGACTTTATGGTCGGGACTGGTCATTGTGGACTGAATAACGGGAGGGATCAAAGTACTGTAATATGCAAACATTCTGTGATGAAAAGGCTATTAGTTAGTCCCGCAAATTTTTGCAGGGAAACACTAATGTGTGTGTGTGTGTGTGTGTGTAGAGAGAGAGAGAGAGAGAGAGAGAGAGAGAGGTAGTAAAAGTGAGGGAGGAGGGGGTGCAAATAAAAATACCAGCCCCCCTTCACATTCAAATGTACTTTCGCCATAAATCGCCCCAGCTTTCTTGCCTTTCTGAAAAACTGTGTTGCGGGGAGGTAACGGAGAGGCACGGAGGGAAGGTGGAGAGAATGCAGGAGGGATGGAAGGAAAGTGGAGGGATGGAGGAAATGCGGGAGGGATGGAAAGAAAGTGGAGGGATGGAGGGAATGCAAGAGGGATGGAAGGAAAGTGGAGGGATGGAGGAAATGCAGGAGGGATAGAAGGAAAGTGGAGGGATGGAGGGAATGCAGGAGTGATGGAAGGAAAGTGGAGGGATGAAGGAAAAGCAGGAGGCATGGAGAGAATGCAAGAGTGATGGAGGGAATGCAGGAGGGATGAAGGGAGAGCAGGATGGATGGAGAGAAAGCTGAAGGATGGAGAGATTTCAGGAGGGATAAGGAGAAAGCAGGAGGGATGGAGCAAATGCAGAAAGATGGAGGAAATATAGAAGAGACGGAGGGAATGCACGAGGGATGGATTGAAAGCAGGAGGGATCGAGAAAAAGCAGGAGGGATGGAGGGAAAGCACGAATGATGGAGCAAAGATGGAGGGAGAGAAAGTTGAAAGGTGGAGAGAAAGTACGAGGACAGAAACAGGAAGGAATGGAGAGAAAACAGGGAGGAAAGTTGGAGGAAACTGGCAAGAATGGAGGAGACAATGGGGGAATGGAAGAAAAATGAAAAGAGAAAAGAGCATGATGGAATGTTGAGAGAGAGAGAGAGAGAGAGAGAGAGAGAGAGAGAGAGAGAGAGAGAGAGAGAGAGTTAACCCCTTCACTACATCTATCAAAGGCTGAATAAAATCGTAGGGAAGTAGCAAGAATAAATCAAATAAAAAAAATCAATAAGGCAGGTCATCGGATGGAGGGGGTCAAGAAAATACAAGAAATAAAGCTAAACAGATAAAGATACATAAAATAAATACCCCAGTTCAATGACATTATTTCTTTTTTTCCTTTATTATCTCCAGACGATTTTTTTTTATTAGCTGAAGAGAGATTTTAGAACTTAAAGAAAATAAAGTAAAAAATATATATATAGGCAATCGAATGGATGGGTTGGAAGGTTAGGGAAAATTAGGAAAACTTGGACACAATTAAAGAAAATGAGAAAGAGAAGACGTACAAGAGGGTGAGATACAGAAAAGAAATAATAAAGAAAAGGGAGAAATAAGCAGAAAAAAACGGGATACGGAAAAAGTAAAACGAAAAAGAAAAAAAAAGGGAGAGACACAAGCACAAACACGAAGAAGAAAAAGAAGAGTGACGATTGCAAAGACGAGGACGAAGAAGAGGAAGAGGAAGGACGAACGCAAAGTAGACGAGGACGAAGAAGAGGAAGAGGAAGGACGAATGCAAAGTAGACGAGGACGAAGAAGAGAAAGAGGAGGGACGAATGCAAAGTAGGCGAGGACGAAGAAGAGAAAGAGGAAGGACGAATGCAAAGGAGACGAGGACGAAGAAGAGAAAGAGGAAGGACGAATGCAAAGGAGACGAGGACGAAGAAGAGAAAGAAGAGTGACAATTGCAAAGAAGACAAGGACGAAGAAGAGAATGAGGAAGGACGAATGCAAAGAAGCCGAGGACGAAGAAGAGAAAAAGAGGAAGGACGAATGCAAAGGAGACGAGGACGAAGAAGAGAAAGAGGAGGGACGAATGCAAAGAAGACGAGGACGAAGAAGAAGTGAAGGCGGTAAGAAAAATAGTGATAAAAAAGAGGTACAGGAAAATAGAGGAAAAAACATGAGGGGTGTAAGTGGTGGGGAGAGATGATAAATATTGGGAAGAGGAGGAAATGTGGCATGAGATACGGGAGCTGAGATGGCGGAGGAGGAGGAGGAGGAAGAGGAGGAGGAGGAGGAGGAAGAACAGGAGATGGAGGAGGAGGAGGAGGAAGAACAGGAGATGGAGGAGGAGGACGAGGAGAAAGGTGAGAAGGCAATGATAAAGAGGGGAGGAGGAAAATGAAAGAATGAAAAAGAGGAGGGGGAGAAGGAGGAGGAGGAGGAGGAGAAGGAGGAGGAGGAAGAGGCATAAAAAGGTAGAAGATGGAGGAGTGGGAGGAATATGAAGAATTAAGGAAGCACGAGGCCTGAAGAAAGAAAAGAAGACGGAGGAGGAGGGGAAGAAGAAGAGGAGGAGGAGGAGGGGAAGAAGAAGAAGAGGAGGAGGAGAAGGAGGGGGAGGAGGAAATGTGGCATGAGATACGGGAGCTGAGATGTCGGAGAGAAGAGGAGGAGATGGGGGGGAGGAAGAGGAGGAGGAGGGCGTGGAAGAGGAGCTGGAGGGGTAGGTAGAAGGAAGAGACGTAGGCAGAAGAAGAACGAAGAACAAAGACTAGGTGAAAAAGACAGTAGGAAAAGTAAACTGAGGGAAGGAGGAGGAGGAGGAAATGTGGGATGAGATACGGGGCCTTAGATGGTGGAGGGTTGGAGGGAAGAGAGTGGAGGGAATGCGATAGGAGGAGGAGGAGGAGGGAAGTAAGATAATGAAGAAAGTATTTAAAAAAAAACAATAAACGAAAACAGAGATACGGAGGTAGAGACAAAAATGAAGGATGTAAGGAAGAAAATGAATCAAAATATAGACAGGAGAAGAAGCAGAGAGAGGTGGAAAATACTGTGTGGAGGGAAGGAGGGGAAATGGAGGAAAGATGGAGGAGGATGGAGGGAAACAGGGAGGAAAACGAAGGATAGGAGAAAGAGAAAGAAAAAAAGCACAGAAAAGGAAAACCAAAAAAAAGAAGAGATATTGAAAGGACGATAAAATACTGTGGAAAGAAGACAAAAGAAATGTAGGAGGAAAAGAGGAAGAAAATAAGAAAAACGATGGATGGGAGGAGGAAAATAAAGCGACAAACGAGGGACGAAGAAAGAAAAGGCAACAAGAAAAGAATGGAAGGAAAGACGTGAAAGGAAGGAGAGGGCTGGACGTGGAGAATGAAAGACAGAAAGAGCAAGAGGAAGCCAAATGGAGCAGGGAAGGAGGGAAAAAAAAAAAAGAGGGAAAAATAATGTGGAAAGAGGGAAGAGGAGGGAGAGGAAACGGAGGAATAAACTCAGAGGATGAGGGGGGGAAATAAAAGAGAAACTAAAGGGGCACTCAATGGAGCGCCTCTCTCTGACAAGGGCAACGTAATTTCCAAACCACTCTTCACAATGGGTCAGATTTTCTCATCACTGATTGGGGTTTCGCAAAATGGGTTTCTCGGATACAGAATCTATAATGCAATACGAATCGGTCCAAAAAGTTAATCGATTGTTTCCGGGGACATGGGTAGTCGATCCACCAAATTGGGTCCAAATCACTCTTTTAGTCTTTTAGTAATCCTCTTAACAGACACACAAACAAACAGGGGTGAAAATAAACTCTCCTTGTCTGAGAGAATGAAGAAAGAAAAAAACAAAGGCTGGAAAAAAGAGGGGCTGGGAGGGTTAAAAAATTGGATGAGGATGAGGAGAAAAACGAAGGGAAGGAAAAGAGAAAGAGAAGAAAACCAAAAAGAAAGAGTCGCGGAAGAGGGAAAAATATTGTGTAAGGAAGAAGAAAGATGTAATGGAAAGGGAAAAGTAGAGGAGGAGGGAGGAAAATATGAGAAAACAGGAGGAAGAAACAGAAAGGAAGGAGGAGGAGGAAGAGGAGGAGGAGGAGGAGGAGATAAAAAATAATGAGGGAAGAAGAAATAGGGGACACTAAGGAGAAAATATGAAATAACGCAAAAGCAAAGAATGTGTACACAGGAAGGGAAAGCAAACAGCAACAGACATACTGATCTTCTCAAGGCAATGAAAAAACAAAAGC
>NC_136960.1:5503834-5528834 GCF_032717465.1 Coenobita brevimanus | reverse complement strand
TTGTGGTTGTGGTGGTAATTGTGGTGGTGGTTAACTGTGGTGCTGGTGGTTGTTCTGCGTTGTGGTGACGATTGTGGTTACTGTTTTTGCTAATACTGTTCTTCATGTTAATGTGGCGGTGGTGGTAGCATTTGTTGTGGGTGGTACTGTGGCTAGTATTTGTGGTGGTAGTACGGTTGTGGTGGCTGTATTTACTGTGGTGGTTGAACAGTGTGGTGGTGACTGTGGTGGTTGTTATGGTGGTGGTGGTGGTGGTGCAAGGTCATCTGCGAGGGTTGTGGTGGTTTTACGTTGTGATGATGATGGTAAAAATAATGATGATGATGATGACAGCAAAGATAATAACAATGATGATGATAATAATGATGATGATGATAGCAAAAATAATAATAATGATGATGATGATAGCAAAAATAATAATAATGATGATGATGATGAACTTTACCTTTTACTTAAGCTGCTGTTACCTGAGTGTCTGTCTTGTACCTTTTAATACAAAGGCCTATTTCCAGCCACACCTGCTGCTGCTTCACTAGGCACCTGTGACCACCAACACTCACCTGAAATGACAGACAACGAGAAAGATTAAGTAAAACTGTCATTAACCCGAATCCCTTAAATTTATACTCCTTGCTTTATCGTACGTAAACATCCACCAATATCAATAAACAGATCTGCTAAGCAAGTAAGGTATGCAACAGGTCAACTCTGGAACTGTCATACTTTTTCTGTCTTTGCAACTGCCTATGCCCAACAGGATTTTAAACGCAGTGTGTCCAGGCATCTCGGAAGGAACATATCTTGAATTTGGCTCTCTGTTATCTTGTTTTTGTTTTTTCTTGGAGGGAACAACTTTGCGGGATTCAGGCCTTTGGTTCCTTCTTCCTTGCATTAAAAAAAAAAAAAAAAAAGAGTATTGTAGCTTTTTCACCTTAACATGGCCCAGATATTCGTCCATTTGTAGCTTGTTTCACGTACTGCAGTGGCAGAAACAATCCTACAGCTCTACGTTCCTTCCATAGCACTTCATCGTGACTAGCATCATATTCTGGGGTAAATCTATTGTTACATCTCTACATTCAAGATGGAGAGCTGGCAATTTCAGACCAAGTTAGAGTAAAATGAGCATAGTAATGGGTAATAGTACAATTATTAACATTTTCCATTCCGAATCAACGTCTTTTTAGTACCGGTAGTGGTATTAGTATTAGTAGTAGTAGTAGTAGTAGTAGCAGTAGTAGTAGTAGTAGTAGCAGTAGTAGTAGTAGTAGTAGTAGTAGTAGTAGTAGTAGTAGTAGTAGTAGCATGAGGTGTGTGCGTAGTAGTACAGTAACAGTGAGTGTGAGTAATGGCGACATGGGTGGTGGGTGCGTACAATAGACGGTAATGAGTGCATCTGTGTGACGCTGTGACGTTATGTGACGCTACCACAACACACACTACTGCCCCACTATCCCCTCTGACATAATGACTCTCTCTCTCTCTCTCTCTCTCTCTCTCTCTCTCTCAATAAAGACAGGCTGAAAAAAAAAAAAAAAAGAAAAAAAAAAAGACGCCTATGAGAAGTAGTTAATAAGAGGTATGAAGAAAAAGATAGAAAACGAGTAAAACTGAGAGAGAGAGAGAGAGAGAGAGAGAGAGAGAGAGAGAGAGATGGTAAAGGAAATGTGAGGCAGCAATGACACAGACAAACAGACAGAGAGGCGTAGGGGAGGGAGGGGGAGAGATAGGGAGGAAGGAGGTGATGGTGGGGGAGTGGGGAGAGAGGGGGGTGAAGGTGGTCATGGTGGGGGAGGGGGGATAGACAGGAGGGCTGGCAGTGATGGTAGGGGAGGGGAGAGGGATGGGGGAGGTAGGGATGGTGGGGGAGAAAGATGGGGGGAAAGTAGTGATGGGGGGGGAGATGGTGATGGTGGGGGAGGTGACAGCAGTAAGGGTAAGATTGATGGGGTGTGGGTCTGATTCCCGGCCCAGGGTGATTACCGGGGGAGGGAGACATCAATTGTGGTGACAGTCACTCCCTCCCTTCCCTCCACCTGTCTACTTCCCTCCATCACTACCTAATCTTCCTACCTACCTACCTACCTCACTCCCTTTACCTACCTACCTACCTACCTCCCTGTCATTGCCTGTCTACTTCCCTCCATCACTACCTAATCTTCCTACCTACCTATCTACCTACCTACCTTCCTACTCTACTTACCTACATACCAAACTCCATTCCTCCCTTTACCTATGTTTACCTACCTACCTACCTTTCCCTACCTACCTTTGTAACTTTGCCTATCCATCTGTCTACCTCACTTCTCTCCCTCCAACATTCCCTTCACTTCTCTGTTTCCATCAATTTCTCCCTAATCTATTTATCTATCTATCTATCTATCTACATTCCTACCTCCATCCTTCCGTCTTTTTACTACATTTCTATCTCATTCTACCTCTACAAAACCTACCTGTCTTCCTCTCCCTACCAACCCACATACCTACTTACAAGCCTACCTACCTATCTACCTACCTACCAAGCCTACCTACCTACCAAGCCTCATTTCCTCCCCCCTTACCTGAGTCATCTGTCCATTACCTAGCCTACCTATTAACATCTACGTTTCTCACCTGGTTATCTTCCACTGCTACTCCTACCCTATTTACCTTATGCTCATATATCTACCTACTGTTTTGCCTGCCTACCTACTTACAGATCATGTTTCTATTTACCTACTTACCTACTCACCCATGAATCATACCTACCTACTGTCCTACCTACCTGCCTACCTGCTAGTCAATCATATACCTAACTATTGCCCTACCTACCTCTTTCCTAACTACTGTCCTACCCACATACCTACCTACTCGTCAACCATATACCTAACTATTGCCTACCTACCTACGAATCAATCATATACCTAACTATAACCCTACCTACCTACCTTCCTACCTACTATCCTACCTACCTATTGGTTAATCATATACTTAACTATTGCCCTACCTACCTACCTTCCTACTATCCTACCTACCTATTGGTCAATCATATAATTAACTACTGCCCTACCTACCTACCTACCTACCTACTAGTCAATCATATACTTAACTACTGCCCTACCTACCTATCTACTTACCTATCTACCTACCTACCTACACCTCGTCCATTATTCCCACCGCCACAAATCAAGCAGTGACTTCACAATCTCGCCCATCACACATATACTTAACCCCCATAAAGCCACCTGCCTCACTTTCCAATCAAGTTACCTTTCTCCTCCCTAGTACCTAATTACTCACCTACCTGCCTACTTTCTGCCTACCTGTGTACCTACTTACCCGTATCTACCCCTACTTACTACATCTCTACTTACTGGTACCTAACTCTGTCATACTTACTGCCCCTATATATCTACTTACCGGTACCTACTTCATACTTACCCCACCTACCTACAAGATCGACTTATCGGATTCTCTCACTCCACCTTCCCCACCTACCTACGGTACTACACAATCCTAAGGTCGAGAGAGAGAAAGAATGGCCCTGTGGCAGTAGGAATAAACTCTAGGATATTTCACGGCACAAAGTCAGACCAAGAAAGCCTTTTTTTAACCTTTTCAGTCTTCATAACTAGCAGTCTCCCCCATGCTTAAAAAAATCCTTCGACAACCCACCAGCCAAAACAACACCCATACAACCCACGCAACCCACCAGCCACAACCCCTATCAGCTCAACCTACAACACCCATACACAATCACCAATGCCAACCTTTACTCTCTACCCACAACCAGCACAACCCCACTCTACAACCTCAAGCTTAATATCACTAACCCATAAACCCACAACAGCTACCCACAACCCCACATTCTACAAGCAACACAAGCTATATACAACTCAAGCTTAATATTACTTCCAATCGTCAGCCCAGAACAACCCACGAGTCTCTCCCCAACTCACAACACCTACCCACAACCGCACAACCCAAAACACAAGCTTTTAATCATTACTCATAACCCACAGACTCTCACCCAAACCTCACAACCACAGGGGTATATTCACAACTTACAACACTTACTCGCAACTCACAATGTACAACACAAGTCTTCATATCTCTACACCCACAACCTCACAACCAAAAGGAAACACTCACAACTTAACACATACAACTCACAATCTACAACACTGGTCTTCAATCTCTACTCACAACCTCACAACCCACCCCAATATTACATTTAATTTAAGAGTGAACTTGCCGAGTGATTTCAGGGTAATGGAATGAGGTGTGGGAAGTATGATGAGGTGTAATGACGAGAGTGGAGTTATGATGATGATGATGATGATGATGATGATGATGATGGTGGTGGTGGTGATGGTGGTGGTGATGATGTCGAGAACAGGTGGAAAATAACTAATGATCTACAGAAATGAGGTGGGTGGTGATGGGGGGGAGATAAAGTGGATATGTGGAGAGAGAGAGAGAGAGAGAGAGAGAGAGAGAATGAGGAGTGGAGGTGAAGACTGAGGAGAGAAAGACATTAAGGGCCCAGTAATGATTGTAGTAATAATAGGGGAGGGTGGAAGTGCTAATGGTGGTAGTGGTGGTGGTGGTGATTGTGGTAGTTGTGGTGCGGCAACATCACACACGGCACACACACACACACACACACACACACACACACACACACACACACACACACACACACACACACACACACAAAATTGTACTATATTTCTTGCCCAAAATTCTTGCAACACACACACACACACACACACACACCCAGGGGGGAAGGACACGACACCCTGGCCCCTATACCTCACTCCCCTGAATAAAATCGTCTGCCGTTAGACAGAATAGAAAGGACGGTATTGTAGTACGGTTAGGAAGCTTACTAACACCTTCTCCTTACCGATTTATTTCTGATTCTGCTCGGTTACTATATTCTTGTGTGTTATACTTGCAATCCACGTCTATACTGAAAAGACATACGAAGCAAACCAGGGGATATTAATGAGTAGTTTGGAAAATAATTCGCTATGGAAGTGGTGTTACGGAGCCTCCTTAGACCCACTCAGGTGAATAAGGTCGCCAGGTGTAAGGCCAAATACAATATAGTTCCTTCCCTTTATCTTGAAGGTGATTATCGTCCTCTTTAAGATTATTTCCCTTAGGCTGACAGGAGAATAACACGATACTACGACTCTACATCCTTCCCACAACACTTCTTCGTGACTAGCGCCATGTTTTCATCTTCGTCCTCTTGCAGCCTATCTTCCTTAGGTCGCTGGCAGGATGAGACAATACTACGACTCTACATCCTTCCCATGGCACTTCTTCGTGACTGGCGCTATGTTTTTCCGCTAAGCTTTTGCAATACTCCAGCATTCTATACTCGTTTTACTCTAACCTGACCTAAAACTGCCATCTCTCTGTCTTGAATACTGAGTTGTAACACGAAAGGGATACTAGAATATGATGCCAGTCACGAAGAAGTGCTATGGGAAGGATGTAGAGCCACTGCATTGTCGTATTCTACCATTGAGCTACGTGAAATAAACCGCTAAAAGAAAAAAATTGGGCCAACTTACGGTAAAAGGAGTATAGATTGGGGGGGGAGGTGTAAATTTAAAGTCAAGTTAATGTAAAAGGCATATAGAGTAAGTGTGACCATGAGGCGGTTACGCAGTCTTAAAGAAATCTTGCACAGTCACCCACACTCACTGAGAGAGGCAGTACGAGAGAGCAACACAGGATGACTGATGATGCCAATTGTTTTTGTCATTTTTTTTTTTATGTAAGAAAATGAACCGATGACAGGATGCGTGCCACAGCTGTTCATTTCAGAATAATAAACACATAAATAGATAAATAAATAAACTGAAAATATAAAAGGTCGCTGTCCTTCAAAGTAAAAAATAAAATACGTAAATGACATGAAAAAGAACGCTCTTCCTTTCAATATTAATAAATAAAAAAAAAATGAACTAAAATACAATGAAAAAAGGTCGATGTCACTCAATATTAAAAAAAATAAAAATAAATAAAAATAAAATACAATGAACATAAAAAAATGTCATTGTCCAGCAAAGTAAAAAATAAATAAATAAATAAATAAAATACAAAGTCAAAATTAAGGTCTGTTTATCTCGAGATGTCTGGAAATAATACGTTCAACCTTTTCTGTACTATGACGGGTTAACACAGTATATTTCCGGTATCTAGGGAAAGTTTAAATACGAGATTTTCCTAATAGTGAAGGTAATAATGAAGTCTATATCTACCACCTCCAGTTCCAAGAGTCTCCCAAATGCTTAAGGAAATCGTCTGGAGATAGCATGAATGATAACAACCGTCTTCGTAGGGAGGGAGTTGCAAAGACTTACTTGCAACTCGGATCAACACAGCAACCCAACAACGCGTCTAGACAGTACAATCAAAGCTACCCCTTCAGCTGCAATGATTTATGCAACCTGACATCCATACCTTGTGCAATACGTTCGTTCTATTCAACATCACTGCAATCCATCCCTGGCAACTTTTAACACACTCTATTTCTTTATCAGTTTCACTTTTCTTCGTACACATCTAATACATAATCATTAAACAGACGTCAGAAATTAACAATCTATGGAGCACTGCTGAATAATACAATACTCTCTCCATAATGGTCATTGTTATAAATGTGGGTAAGGTGAGAACATGGGTAATATTACTGACAGACTCGTGTATGTATGTGACACAGAAAGGAATGTGGAAAGATAAACTGAGAGAGAGAGAGAGAGAAAGAGAGAGAGAGACACACACACACACACACACACACACACACATGCGTAAGAACTACTAACCTACATACGCTCGCGTTCAACAATCACATCCTTTTCTTTTGTTGTTCAGTGCCCTCAACGCTCCTCTCTCTCTCTCTCTCCATCCCCTACCTCTGTCTTCCCCTCTCTCTCTCTCTCTCCCTCTCCATCCCCTACCTCTGTCTTCCCCTCTCTCTCTCTCTCTCTCTCTCTCATTCCTTCTCTTCCCCCTGTTCATTCCCATTTTCTCCTGTCATCTCTTATCTTCCACATCCTTTCTCTTCCCTCAATCTCTTCCGATTCCTCCCACATTCCCTGTCTCTCCCAGTCCTCCCCCTCTCTCATCCAGAATCTCCCCCATTTCCTCATTCCTTCTCCTCTTCACTCTCCATCTCCCTCTCCCCACTCTCTCCCTCCTTCACCCCTTATCCTACTAATTCCCTTCCTCCTTCCTCCACTATCTCCCCCAATTTCCTCACTCCTCATTCTCCCCACTCTCTCCCTCCTCTTCCCGTATCATACCCATCCCCTCCCTTCCTCATCCCTTATGTTCCCCATCCCCTCCCTCCCTCATTCCTTATACTCTCCATTTCCTCCCTCCCTCACCCTGTATCATCCCCATCCCCTACCTCCCTAATCCCATGTTCTCCCCGTCCCCTCCCTCCCTCATTTCTTATTCTCCCCATCCCCTCCCTCCCTCATCCTGTATCCTCCCCATTCCCACTCCCTCATCCCATATCTCCCCACTTCATCCATCTCCCTATTTCTCCCATTCTCTCCCTTCATATCCCTATTTCTCCCATTCTCTCCCTTCATATCCCTATTTCTCCCATTCTCTCCCTCAATATCCCTATTTCTCCCATCCCCCGCCTCGTCCCTTCGTCTCCCCACCTTCCCCACTTCCACCCTCCATCTCCCCCATTTCCTCCCATACTCCAATCTCCCCCATTTACTTCCTCCACCTACCTATCTCCCCGTTTCCCTCTGCCCCAGCCACACCCTCTCGAAATGATGCTGAAATTGGTGGTTGAGGGCTCCTGTTGCGTCATCAATGGGGGGGAGGGGCGGCTGTCAATCACCGGGGGATCATTACGGGGGGGAGAAAGGAAGGAGAGGGGGAGAAAGGAAGGAGGAGAGGGGAGGGGAGGGATGAGATGGGATGGGTAGTATCATTACAGGGGAGTAAGGATATTGTCATTAAAAGGAGGGGGAGAAGAAGAAGGGGATGATGTGAGGGGGAGGGGGAGAGGGGAAGAAGGAGGAGGAAGAGGAAGGGAGAGAGACAGGAAGGGGAATGAATTAGTATCACTGGGAGTACGGGTTCTGTCACTAATGAGAGAGGAAGAAAAGAGGGGATGGTGAGGGGAAGAAGGAAGACAGGAAGAACGGGCGAGGAAGAGATAGGTAAGCCGTCATGAAAGGAAAGTGAAGATACTGCTATTTTTAAACAGGATGGGAAGGGACAGGAAAGGGGAGGATTGAGGGGAAAGGGGGAAGGGGAGGGGAGGAAGTGAGGGGTTGTGTCACTTAAAGGGAGTAGGGGGAAGGGAGGAAGAGGAGGGAAGGAAGTGAGGGGTTGTGTCATTTGAAGGGAGTAGGGGGAGAGTTTAAGGGTAAGAAGGAGGAGAGGATGGAGGGGAGAAGAGGAGGAGGGAGGGGGAGGGAGAGTTTAAGGGTAAGAAGGAGGAGAGGATGGAGGGGAGAAGAGGAAGAGGGGGAGGGGAGGAAGAAGGGTAAGGTGAGTTAGTAAGTGGCAGTGTCTAAGAGGGATTGGATGTGGGAGAGAATGAGGAGGAGACAGGGGGACGGGGAGGACAGGAGGGATTGAAAGGGAGGAGAAAGGATGTGCAGTATTATTGAAAGGGAGTGAAGGCGAGTGAATGGATATTATCATTACTGGAGAGAGAGAAAGAGAGAGAGAGAGAGAGAGAGAAACGCTCGTACATATTCTATTCCTGCTGCTTCCAGTCGATACATATTATTTATTTATTTATTTATATTTTATTCAGCTAAGACGATAAATTCAGTTAAAGACTTGTATTCTCGTCGGGTAAGGAAGTTCCCTAGCACCTCTCCCTGAGCGACTTATTTTACTTAATACACCTTGTCGTCCGATTCTGCGCTACATAAATCATTCTACAGTCAAACTCCGCATAAATAACGTACAAAACGATACTAGCCAGCCGTATCCAAAAATAAATCGGCATGGAGGAGGTGTTAGGGAGATTCCTTAATCACCGGGAATACGAGTCAAAGGTTTAATGGCGGCACTATCTCAAATTCAAAAATCCTGTCAAAAAGAAAAAAAAAAATGGAAAATCATCTATTGGTAGCTGGAATAAAATAAAAAAACAAATACGTCAGTGGACTGAAGGAATTAACTCACCAGAGGAAGACAGATAAAAGAATGGGAGAAAAATGGAAGGAAGGAAGAAATGTGGAGCGTGGGGAGGAAAGTTTTAGAAGACAGAAAAAGGAGAAGTAAGGGAACTGGAAGGAAGACTAAAAAATGAGGAATAAATGAAAGTTTCGACAGGACAAAGTGGGGGGGGGGGGCTAATGGACAAGATGGGGAGGAGAGGGGGTGGATAGAAAGAAAGGGTTGGAGAGGCTGAGGGGATGGATTGAGAGGCGGAGGATAGAGGATGAGGGGGTGGATGGAGGGGAAGGGGAGGAAAGGTTGGGGGAATGGATTGAGAAAAAGGGGGGGAAGAGGGGGTGGATGGACTGAGAGAAAAGAGAGGAGAGGGTGGGGGAGTGGATGGAGAGGAAGGGGAGGAGAGGGTGGGGAGGGAGGAATTGGGAAGAAGGGGAGGAGAGGGTGAAGAGGGAGGAATTGGGAAGAAGGAGAGGAGATGGGGGTGAGGGAGGGATTTAGAGGAAGGGGAAGCAATTTGTTATGGTTCTCCTTGCTTGTTGTCACTCCCCCTTCTTCCCTTTCCACCCTTCTTTCATTCCCCCCTTTCCCTTCCCTCCATCATTACATCCCCCCATCTCCCCCCCTTCTGGTAATGATACTTCCTCTACTCTCAACATCCTGAAAATTACCCCCACTCTCTCTCTCCCTCTCTCTCTCTCTCTCTCTCTCTCTCTCTCAACCTACTGCTTCTGCTTTTTCTTCGCCTCATCTCCTTCTCCAATTTTCATTTCCATCTGTCTCTCCCCATCAATCCCTTTCCTATTCTTCTACCCTCCCCCTCCATCTTCCTCTCCCCCTCTCCCTCCATCTTCCTCTCCCCCTCTCCCTCCATCTTCCTCTCCCCCCTCTCCCTCCATCTTCCTCTCCCCCCTCTCCCTCCATCTTCCTCTCCCCCTCTCCCTCCATTTTCCTCTCCCCCTCACTCTCTCTCTCTTAATCACTCTTCTCCAAGAGATGAAACAAAGGAGAGACAGATGAAGAGATGAAATAAGGGAGATACAGATGAGATGAAATAAAGGAGAGACAGAGGAAGAGATGAAACATAGGAGAGACAGAGGAAGAGATGAAACAAAGGAGAGACAGATGAAGAGATAAAACAAAGAAGTGACAGACGAAGGAGAGACAGACGAAATAGCGACAGACGAAGAGATAAAATAAAGGAGATACAGATGAAGAGATGAAATAAAGGAGAGAAAGAAGAAGAGATGAAACAAGGGACAGACAGACGAAGAGATAAAGCAAAGAAGAGACAGATGAAGAGATAAAACAAAGGAGAGACACATGAAGAGATGAAAGAAAGAAGTGACAGACGAAGAGATGAAACAAAGGAGAGACAGACGAAGAGATGAAACAAAGGAGAGACAGACGAAGAGGGAAAACAAAGACGAAACACAGGAAACGATGCAACAATAGGCTAACTTTTTTTTTCCCCAATTGCCTCATCAGAAACAATAACCACAAAGGACACCAAGACGGGGTACAATCAACGACCAGATAATGAATAAGACACTCCTGACACGCTCAAAGAACAATAAGAAAATTTACAGTCACTTCATGATACACTTAGAGACACTTAGATAACATTAACTCAGCTCTCTATAAATTCCTCTCTCTCTCTCTCTCTCTCTCCCTGGCAAACTCACTCACTCGCACACAAACACCAATAAAAGTTTCTTTCACATAATTCCAACCACCTTACATTCATCTCTTTAATCTGATAAACACGGGAGTTAAGAGAGAAGCGTAGGAGGGGGTGATGGGTGGGGAGAGGGGGGGAAGAAGAGGGATGGGGGAGGAGAAGGAACTGAGAAGAGAGGGTACGGATGGGGGATTGGGGAAGATGGGGGAGACGGTAGGAGAGGGAGGAGAAGCAAGGGGATAGGAGGAGGAGACTGCATGGAAGAAGACAAGGGGGAGAAGTTATGAGGAGAGGGAGAAGAATGAGGAGATTAGGAATTGGGGGAGGAGTGAGGAGGAGAGGGAGGATGGGGAGGAAGAGCAGAAAAGGGACTGAGATACAAATGAAGAAAGAAAGAAAGAGAAAGACAGGTGTAGAAGATGGCGAAGAAGACGGAAGGAAAAGAGGTCAAGAGTGGTGGATGAGAAGATGGGGGGGAAACAAGGGGGAAAGAGAGGAAAGAGAAAAAGAGGTAGGCGAGGAAAACACAGAGAGAGAGAGAAGGGGGGGGGGTCTCCTAAGCACCTAAGCCGCCCTCCCACACCTTTAAAGCGAGCCCAAGTACATAATAGATAGCAGTCCAAGTGATTATAATGAATATCTCTGAATAAAAACTCCAGCCTTGAGCAATAACTTTAGGGAGAAGGGAGAAGGGAAGGGAAGGAGAGGGAGAGGGAGAGGGAGAGAGCAGAGGGAGAGAGCAGAAGGGAAGGAGAGAAGGAGTGAGAGGGAGGAGGAGGAAAGGGAGAAAGCAGAGGAGAGGGGAGAAGGGAAGGAGAGGAGGAGTGAGAGGGAGGAGGAGGAGAGGGGAGAAGGGAAGAGGAGGGACGAGGAAGAAGGGAAGAGGAGAGAAGTAGAGAAAGGAAGAGGGGAGATGGGAATAGAGGGGAGAGAAGGGGAGGAGAAAGGAGAAAGGAGGAGGACAGAGGAGGGAAGGAGGGGAGTGAAGGGGAGAAGGAGAAGGGAGAAAAAGAGAGGATGGGAGAAAGGAAGGGGAGGGAGAGAGAGGAGGGGAGAAAGGAAGGGGAGGAGGAGAGAGGAGGGGAGAAAGGAAGGAGAGACGAGAGGAGAGGGGAGAAGGGAGGAGGAGAGAGAAGGGGAGAACGGTAGGAGAGGGGAAAGGGTGGAGGAAGAGAAAGATGTGGAGAGATGGGACTGGGATATCAGGGAAGCAGGAAAGGTGAGAAGGGAAAAAGAGGGGAGAGGAAGGATGAGGGAAGGGAAAATAGGAAAGAAGAGGGAAGAGAAAGGAAAGATGACGAAGACAAAGGCAGGAAGAGCAGAGGAGACAAAAAGAAAGGAAAAGATAGGAAGATGATGAAAAAGAGAAGACGACAGGAAGAAACGAGAATGAAAAAATAAAAAAAAAATGGTAAGGAGAAAAGGCATAGAAAGAAGGAGCGATAAATGAAACAAAAGTATAGGGAAAGAAGAGCAAAAAGGAAAAAAGAGAGAAGCAAAACAAGAGAGAGGGAAAACGGGGAAAATGAAAGCCAAGAATGACACAGAAGAGAGGAAGAGAGAAAATAAAATAAAAGAAACGGATATAACATAACAATGGCGAGTGAGAATAGACGTGAAAAAAAAAATAAGGGAACGATGCTAAATGGAAGATATATAATGATCACATGGAAAAATAAATGAGAGAGAGAGAGAGAGAGAGAGAGAGAGAGAGAGAGAGGAAGATCACGGCGGCAATGACCATGATATGAGAACAAGATAAAAACTTAAACTAATGAGAATAATAAACTCAAGAGGTGTAAATGAAAGGACGTACACACACACACACACACAAACACACACACACACACACACACACACACACACATACAATAACAAACACACACACACACACACACACACACAAATTAATAAGGACCAAATACAGGAGTGTGATAAATAAGGTGAATGAAATTAAGATAAGAAAGATATTACAGGAAGAGTGTACACAAAAATATGCTCAATGAAAACACGTATATTTAACTCATTCATAATCGTCTTCTCAGGGTTTTCTTTCAGCTGGCCAAGGACGATTTTCTTCAACTGATAGTGAGTCATAGTACCATACGTCTTAAACCGCCCGGACGATTTTATTCAGCTGATAGTGAGTTACTGTAGTTAATCTGATACTCTCCCGAACGATTTTTTCAGCTGATAGTGGGTTACAGTAATCTGAAACTGCCCCGGACGATTTTATTCAGCTGTTTGTGATGTAAAACCCGTCTACATTGAACTTAGTATGGTCAAAACTATACTCTTTTTTCCAGCAAACATCAGACCATTTTATTTAGATGATTAGTCAGGTATACCAGGGGTCAAGCAAAATAAGAAGGAAAACACCTGGAGAAAAAAATACAGGTGAAAATGAACACACTGCCACTAGGTCTTGTACTTAAGAACACCTGAGGATGAAAATAACAGGTGAACATGAACACACTGTCACTAACCCTCGTACTTAGGAACACCTGAAGAAAAAATAACAAGTGAAAATGAACACACTAGGAGAACACACTACCACTAACCCTTGTGCTTCAGGTTACTGTCTCTTGTTCTTCAGCTTATGTCTTTTTGTTATATGTCTGCTTTCTCGAGATGAGGTGATGCTGCTCAGGTGAGAATTCTGAGATGGAAGAGGTGGTTATAAGATTCATTTACCCCTTCACTATCCATAATGCTGGTGGTGGTGGTGGAGATGATGATGATGATGATGATGATGATGATGATGATGAGGAGGAGGAGGAGGAGGAGGAGGAAGAAGAAGAGGAGGATAGTGGTGTGATGACGATGATGATGATGATGATACAGCACTCTATGATAAAATAAACCCTAGCAATGGCAAGAATATAAGCCAGAAGACGCCTCCATCTCGGAAAGGTCAGACGAGATAGCAGCTACGAAAAGAAGCCTGAAAATGTGAGAGAGTAAGAAAGGCAAGGTAAGAAAATGACAGGTGTAAGAGGTGAGGGTCCTTGATTACAGGTGAGCAGGATGATTTGAAAGGTAGGGACACAGGTAAAGAGAAACGCAGAAAGAATAGCAGGTGTACAGGAAATGGGGAAAGGGGTGTAGAAGGGATGGGACGAGGAATGTGATGCAGATGGGAAGAAGGGTGCTGAGATGAGAAAGGGGATGTAAAGGAGATGAGAAAAGGGAAAAGGGATGTACAGGAGATGGGAAAAGAGGTGTAGATATGGGAAAAGGGAAAAGGGGTGAACAGGAGACGGGAAAAGGGGTGTAGAAATGGGAAAAAGGGTGTAAAGGAGATGGGAAAAGGGGTGTTGAGAAGATGGGAAAAGGGGTGTAGAGACGATGGGGAATGTGACGTAGAGGAGATGAGAGACGGGATGCAGAGAGTGAAGCTAAAACGGTAACGAAGAGATAAGACCCACGATGGAAGGTCTGGTAGGTAGGAACAGAAGTCACTGCCACGAAAAATAGGAGGAGGGCGGAAAAGGGTAGCAGAGAAGGGAGGAAGTAAAATTAATGAAGAAATATAAAGGAAAGAAGAGAGGAGGGCAAAAGATATTATAACAGACAGGAGAAGTGACAGAGAAAAGCAGGATTTTTTTTTACGACGTATGAATAGTGATACAGAAAAAAGGTTATATAGAAAAAGTAATGCGAGACAGACCGCTGAAATGGAAGATAGGATGAGATGAAAATAAAGAAAATAAAGAAATAGACAAGAACACACAAGGACAAGATATGGCCAAAATTGAAATGATGAGACAAAGGAAGACAAAATGATGGTTTGGAAGTGAGGCGATGAGGACACAGGAAATGGAAAATAAAGAGGAATAAAACTAAGAAATAAAGAGGAATACAACTAGGAAATAAAGAGGAATACAACAAGGAAATAAAGAGGAATACAACAAGGAAATAAAGAAGAATACATCTAGGAAATAAAGAGGAATACAACTAGGAAATAAAGAGGAATACAACAAGGAAATAAAGAGGAATACAACAAGGAAATAAAGAAGAATACATCTAGGAAATAAAGAGGAATACAACTAGGAAATAAAGAGGAATACAACTAGGAAATAAAGAGGAATACAACTAGGAAATAAAGAGGAATACAACTAGGAAATAAAGGGGAATACAAGTAGGAAATAAAGAGGAATACAACTAGGAAATAAAGAGGAATACAACTAGGAAATAAAGAGGAATACAACTAGGAAATAAAGAGGAATACAACAAGGAAATAAAGAGGAATACAACTAGGAAATAAAGAGGAATACAACTAGGAAATAAAGAGGAATACAACTAGGAAATAAAGAGGAATACATGGTTAGGAGAAGAGAATAATCACATAAGGAAAGAGGAGGCAGACAAGACAGAGTGGACAATAAATAAATAAATAAAAAATGAAAATGTAAAAATACTGACTGATGGATTTATTGGATGGGGTAGAGAAGGATAGGCTGTACAGAACGTAGGATGTGAAATAAAATGAAGATATATGGATGATGATGAGTACTGTTTTTTTTTTTTTTAGAGAGAGAGAGAGAGAGAGAGAGATGGGGAGGAAGAGGTTATCAGTAGAAGGAAAGAAAGCAAGCAGGTGAGCACAGAAGCCCAACACACACACACACACACACACACACACATACCCAAAACCCAAAGCAAGAAAAAACTCCAGCTCAGCGTGGGGATAAGAACTGACCTCCGTGTGCCTTCACCTTGGCGCCGAGGGAGGGGGACGATCCACAAAAGCCGTTAATTGGCCAACAAATTATCGCTCAAAGGTTCGTAATTCAAAGGCACACCTGTCCTGCCATTGGTGGAGGGGCATCACTCAGCCACCCGCCCACCAGATTAAACCCTCGCTTCCCATTGGCTAAGGCACCAACGCTCCGGCCTTTGGGTGTCAAGCTGGACGCCATTGATTGGGCCGCATAATAAAGCTCCGCCCACTCGTCAGTAGAGTTGACACCAGCCCGCCCCGCTCCCCCCCCCTACTCCTTCACTCTCCCTCCCTCCCTACCGGATCCCAACCCCCTCATCTCCTTCCCCTCCCCTGCCGTATCCCAACCCCACATCTGTCCTCTCCTCCTCCCCTCCCAAACATCTTCTCTTCCCCTGCCTTTATCCCAATCCCCCATCTGTCCTCTCCTCCTCCCCTCCCAAATATCCCCTTACCCTCCCCTACCGTACCCTAAACCCCCATCTGTTCTCTCCTTCTCCCCTCCTAAGCATCTCCTTTCCCTTCCCTACCGTATCCCAACCCCCCATCTGTCCATTCTTCCTTCCCTCCCAAACATCTTCCCTTCCCCTACATGACCCATCCTACCGTCTCTCCCCATCTTCCCTCTCCCGTCCACATAATCCTGTCCCAACTTCTCCTTCCCCTCCTTCCCTAGCTCTCTTCCCCCTTCCAACATCTTCATCCCCTCCCCCCCACCACACCACCCCTTCATCTCTCTCTCTCCTCCTATCCAGATAAGCTTGCCCCAATAGTCCATCTTCTATCCGTTCTATTTCCCTTTCCAGACCTATCCATTACCTCTCTCCCCTCCTTCCAGGGCCTCTACTTTCCCCTATCACCTCTCCCCTCACGTCCACATACTCTGAAGATCTCCCCTCCAGACCGCTTCTCCCCTCTGCAACATTCTCCTATCCATTCTCCCCCACTTATCCCTCTACCTTCTGCCCCCAGATCTTTCTTTCCCTTCTCCAACATCCTCTTCGTTCTTTCCACCATTCCTTCCCTCCCGTACAGATCCCCAATATTCACCCCCTTCTACATCTCCTCCCCACATCCTTCAGCACCCACTCCCCTCTCCCTATTACCTCCCCTACCTAATAACCCCTTCCCTAACAACCTCCCTTCCCCTACTTCCCCCCTCTCCCTCCTCTCAAGCACTCCTCAACATCCTCTCCCACTTCGCCCCTCCAGAACATTCCACCAACGTTCTCCCTCCTCCCAAACATCCTCCCTCTCCCTCTCTTCCTGAACCCTTCCCTCCTCTCCCCAACATTCCCCCTCTCCCTCTTTCAGAACTTTCCCCTCCTCATCCCAACACCCTCTAAACCCTACCCTATCGGAACTCTCCCTTCCTTTCCCCAACATCCCTGTCTCTCTCTCCCCAAACTCTCCCCTCTTCTTCCCAACATCCCCCTCTCCTTTTTCCTGAACTCTCCCCTCATCCCCAAACATCTCCTTCTCCCTATTCTCCCCAACACTCCCCTCCCCCTATCGTCTCTATCTCTCTCTCCCAACTCTCCTGCCCCCTCCCGTGCAGATGATCCTGATAGTGCCTTGTCTGCTGCAGGGGTACCAGTGGGGGGGTACGAGACCAGGCTGTTGGAGGGTACCAGTGGGGGGGTATGAGACCAGATTATAGGGGGGTACCAGTGGGGGGGTACGAGACCAGACTATAAGGGGATACCAGTGGGGGGGTATGAGACCAGACTATAGAGGGGGTACCAATGGTGAGGTATGAGACCAGAGTATAGGGGGTACCAGTGGGGGGGGTATGAGACCAGGCTGTAGGGGGTACCAGTGGGGGGTATGAGACCAGGCTATAGGGGGGGTATGAGATCAGGCTGTAGGGGGTACCAGTGGGGGGGGTATGAGACCAGGCTATAACTATGTGGCTCAATGGTTGCAGTCTTATTTACCAACACTATTTCTTTGCCTGCAGTACTGTATTTGTATTTATCTATTTATTTTTGTTTTGTTTTTGTCCCTAATGCTAGAAAGGGGATCCTAAATTTGAGCCTACTACTATTCTCCGCGTGATACATATATATGGATATCCTGTATACAATATTGTTTACAGTCTGCTTTACTACTAATATTTCTTTGGATATACTGCTATTAATACTGGCAACAGACAGAAGTATTCATTCCATTATTTTCATGCGATAAAAGTAACATCCTAATGCCGAGGGTCTGCAAGATTGAGACTAATTCTTTTCTGCATAACTGTTCAGTACTTGGTTCTCATACACCTACCATTTAGCATATTACACACTGAGGATAAAACTATGTGGTTCACTGGCTGGGTAGTCTTTTTAACAGTACTCTTTCTTTCGATACACGGTACTGAAATTCAATCTGCTATCATTCTGCACAAGTACTACATCACTGCCATTATCACAGCTCCATATTACAAATTATATCTTTACTATCAACTCGCATAAATATCAAATCTCACTCGCCATTTCAATCATCCCAACAGTCACAACCACCGCCACAAACAACACTACCAAAACAATAACAACTACCACACAGCCTTAAGTAAATGTATCATCTACCTTCACCATTTCCACAACCAATATACACCTCCATTACAATCAACAAACTTCTATCACAACTAACAGACACAAACTATCAACAGAATCCACACACCCAACTTTCATGCCTATCCTCCCCTCAACAGTTCCCCAACCAGTCTCACCCACCTTTCCTCACCCACACTCACCCAATCGTCATTCTTATCATTAAAACACAGCCACCAGACACAGCCTAACACCCACGCAATCGCCATTCTCATTACAACGCAGCCGACAAACAACCTAACCAACCCAATCGCTATTCTCATCATTGAAGAACAACCAAAAACACAATCTACCACATCAACCCAACCTATCCCACAACCTATAAGGCCTATTCTCTCCCCAGCAGTTTCATAACCACCCTCCAAGCCTCCCATAACCATCTCCACAACCCCTCAGCTAACAGGCATAACTTACAACACCAGCTACCTTTAACTATCCCTACAATCCCATATTTTCCCCACAACCGTCACCTACAACGACATTTATGTTACATCTCTTTCATCATCAGTATCATGCAAGTCACAAAACTCACCAACACATCTCACCACCACTACGGTTAAAATAAAACAAGTCCACAACTAACCCCCTTTCATTTCTCAGAGTCCCCCCCCACAACCACCCCACACCGTCCCCCCACAACCATCCATCACCCCCACCCCCAGCCTCGTTCACTCACCCCTACAAACCACCGCTGGATTAAAGAGGTCGGGTGGAAATTCGTCTTTAATCGCCAGGTAATTAAGGGACAAATTACCCCAAGCTCCCCACCCCACTTGACAAACAACCCAGTGGCGACCTAACTGCCGGCCTGACTGACGTGTCGCGAGTAATTGGCCTCAACTACCCTTAAATTACCCCGCTAATCACCCAATCGGAGGTGTGGCAGGGTCTCTACGCTCTCCCATTGGCTACACGGATTCAGGTGCCCCGAAGATGGTGAGGCAGGTGAAGTTGTAAACAGATTCTCTCTCTCTCTCTCTCTCCTGGTGCTGGAGCGGAACGCCTTCACGTGGTGGCACTAAAACCCGGCGTCTCCACTGCCAATAAACGTCCCTCTCCATCCCCCGAAAAGAGAGACGATGGTGAACTGTGTGAGTAGGGCAAGTTAAGCCTGCAGTCCACTGAGTTCACGTTTCAGATGAACTTGGGGTTGCTACTACTACTACTACCACTGCTACTACTATAATTCATTCTCTTTACCGGCTGCCGATTCTATTCAACTTAGTGGAGATCTCTCGTAGTGAAGGGGTTAACCAGAAGGCAGAAGATTAAAGGGAATATGTTTTCTGTCGCTGATACACAAACATCTTATCATCACATGGACGATTTTAAGGGCATGGCTTGGGTCTGACTTCCTTGACACGGTACCGTCTTTTTATAAACTGTTCTTGATATCAACACACATAATGCTTAGCTCAAGAGAGGGCCCTGGTAGTGAAGGGATGAATAAAGCCTGTAATATACCTTCCCCAGTCAATATATAAACAGATATATAAAAAGAACTTCCAACTGGACATAATCGTTTACAGTTGGTAAGAATTGATAAAAATACGTAATCGCTTTGATGGGCTTAACACACATGCAGAAAATTATGTTTGAATCGTCTTTTGTTGGTCATGATAAAACACCTGCATATCTAAATTTAACATCGTAATTAAAATGTTATAGACTATATTTAACTCTTGGACTGCGTAAAGTCACTCTCTGCCGCATAAAATTGTCTGGTCTACGTTTAAGAGAGAGAGAGAGAGAGAGAGAGAGAGAGAGAGAGAGAGAGAATCCACAAACACACAGACATACAGAGGCACGAGACAATTAATAGGAACGTTGACTGCGGGCGACGTTTGGCTTGTAAACGTTTATAGTGGGTGATTATGTTGTAAAGAGGTATACACGTGAACGTTTGTCGCCAGCACGTGGTTACACACACACCGCTAATGACGTGCTATTACCCACAGGAATCACGTGCATGGGGGGAGGGGGAGAAGGGGGAGAGAGGGAGGGTGGAAGAAGGGAAGATGGAGAAAGTTGAAGGATAAAGAGAAGGGTGGAGGTGGGGTTGTGAGGGAGAAAACAGATGGAGATCAAGAAGAGGAAGGATGGAGGTAAGGCTGAGAGAGAAAAAGAAAATGGAGAAAGAGTGGAAAGATGGAGAAAGATATGGTGGGAAGAATGAAGACAGACAGCGAGGAAGGATGGAAAGGATGGGGGTTGGATGGAAGAATGGTGGAGAGAAATGGGAGGGTTCGGGAAGAAGGAAAGGAGAAGAAGGGTGACTGAAGAGAGAGGGAGAGTGAAAGTAAGGGAGAAGGAAAGGAGAGAAGAGAAAGAGTGGAGAAAACGATGATGGTTTTCTTTGACTCAGGGAAGATGACATGGAGTGAGGGGGGGGGGGTCATGAAAGCAATAACCTAACCCCTTCAGCCCGGTTAGTCTCTCCTACGCTGAATAAAATCGTCAGGAGGTTTCAGAATAACTAGGAAGTCATTGTACTGAGGAGGTCAAGAGTGAGAAGGAAGTACAGTGAGAGGTAAGAAAACATGCCATTTGCTCAGGGTGTGGGATGAGTGGTATGGCGTTAAGTGTACAGCCAGTGGAGACGAGAGGGATGTGAAAGTGGTGGGGAGACGTGTGGAAAGGATGGATAAGTGGAGAAGAGGGGATACAATTAAACAAGTGGTAAGTGGAGAAGAGAGGATTGAGAAAAGTGGTGAAGAGGCGTGTGGAATGGATGGATAAGTGGTAGAAGAGAGGACACAATAGGAGGTGGAGGGAGAGGTACCAAGAACGAATCAAGCGGGTAAGTGGAAGAGGAAACAAAAGAAGCAAGTGGAAAGAGTACCAGAGCGAGTGGCGGCGGAAGAGAGACAGAGTGAGTGAGTGACAGGTGTTGAGTAGCGAGATAATTGTGGTCAAGGGTAGTGAGCGGCAGGTGGCAGGTGGGTGGAAGGGTGGGGTGGTTACTGGACGAGTGGGTGGATGGCGTGAGGTGGAATGACTTGAGTGGGTGGGGATAGAGTAGTGGAGTGGTGGTGAAGGAGAGTTTGGTCAAGGGTAGTGGGTGGGTGGGTGGGTGGGTGGTTAGATGACGAGTGGGTGGATGAGGTGAGGTGGAATGACTTGAGCGAGTGAGGAGAGTGAAGTAAGCAGACTGGTGGTGAAGTAAAGAGAGTGAGTGGAAGTTAAGGCAGTAAAGCAGAAGAGAAACAAGAAGTGATTGAAACCGAATGAAGTAAAATAATTCTCACCTTCACATCTTCACCTTGATGACGTTCGTTCTCTTTTATCTTTCGTATTTCAAGACCATTTTCTTTAGCTCAGGATAACCTTTTTAATTAGAGTAATTAAATATACACTTCAATAAATCCATCACAACAGGATATCTCACCTAAAATGAATTAAAATCAGCTGGAGGTGGAAAAAATAATAATAAAAAAATAATAATAATAACTTCACTGGAATGAATAGGTCAAATAGAAAGAGAGAGAGAGAGAGAGAGAGAGAGAGAGAGAGAGAGAGAGAGAGAGAGAGAGAGAGAGAGAGAGAGAGAGAGAGTGCGTATCAAAAATACAATGAGTAACAGTCAGAAAAAGGGGTCAGGAAAGAGAGCAAGGAGTAAGGTAAGTGAGTGAGTTGGAGTTGGATTTAATGAGAGAGTATGTGAGCTATAGAGATGGAATGTGTGAGTGAGTGAGTTAGTGTGTGAGTGACAGATGTTGAGTGGGTGGGTGGGTGGGTGGCAGGTGTTGGGTGTGGGTGGGTGGTCTTGGTAAATACTAGGTACCTATTTGTCTTTCTCTCTCTCTCTCTCTCCCTCTCTCTCTCTCACTGACAGCTTTTTTCTTTCTCCCCTTTTCTTTTTCTTCCCCTACTCCTCTCTCCCCTCTCATCAGCTTTTCCTCCCCTCTTTCCCTTTAATCTCCTCCTTTTTTCTCTCTCTCTCTCTCCTCTCTTTTCTACTACTCTTTTTATCTATGTTTCTTTGTTTTCTGGAGTAAAAGGGAGAGGAACATACATAAAGATAAATAAAAAGGATATTAAAAGCAAAACACACATTAATGAGAGAGAGAGAGAGAGAGAGAGAGAGAGAGAGAGAGAGAGAGAGAGATCTACACAAACAGTTCAACAAAACTTTGACAAAACTACAAAAATGAGAGAGAGAGAGAGAGAGAGAGAGAGAGAGAGAGAGAGAGAGAGAGAGAGAGAGAGACTGTACCACTTTGTACCACATAATCGTACCATTGATTCGCTTTAACAGCCAGGTAGGGGGCCATATTAGCGGGGTTCGGTTATCGTCACCAACCCCGGTATTGCGTCCGCGGCGGGGTGATGGAGAGAGAGATGAGGGAGGGAGGGGGGGAGGGAGGGAAGGAAAGACAGAGGGAGATGTGGTGCCAAACTGGAGGAAAGAAGGGTTTGGAGGGAGGCTAGGATGGATGGAGGAAGGATGGAAGGAAGGAAGGAAGGAGAGTCAAAGGTACGATGCTGACTTGGGGGCGACATAGAATGAAAGAATGAATGAATGAATGAAGGAAGGAAGGAAGGAAGGAAGGAAGGAAGGGAGGGAGGGAGAGAGAGTGGGCAGGAGGAAGGAAGGAATGACAGAAGGTTAAAAAAAAAAAAAAAAAAAAAGGACATTGAAGGAAAGATGACAGGAAGAAGGCCGGTGAGTGGGAAAGGTGGACTGGAAGATACAGAAGGAGGAGGATGGCAAACTGGAGAGAAGGAGGGAAGGAAAAAATGAAGGAATCAAGAAAGGAAGATGGGTAGACGGGAGAGGAGGGAAAAAAAAAAAGAAGGGTTGGAAGGAAAGAAGAAAGACACGAAGGAATAATGACAAACTGGAAGAAAAGAATGAATGAAGGAAGGATGAAAGACAGGAAAAAAGGAAAGATAGAGGCATCACGCGGAAGTGGAGGGAAGGTGGGGACGGGCAGGCAGGAAAAAGGGTGGCAACAGGGAAGGAGGGACGGTAGGGCATGGGTAATTGACAGGGAATGGGGAGAGACAGTAAGAGGAACTAGGGAAAGCTGGCAAGAAAGAGGGAATGGGAAAAGACAGCAAGTAAGAGGGAGTGGGGAAAGACGACAAAAAAGAGGGAATAGGGAAAGATACAGAACTGAGTAATGCCAAACTGAAGGAAGGAAATATAGCATGAAAAGGTGACACCAAACCATTTCATTCAGCTCAGCAGTGCCTTTCCGACCTAGCTGAGTTATTTAGCTTTAGTAACATCGGGTATTTCACTCAGCACAGGGCGCCCCATTCACAGTGAAGGGGTTAATGGAAGCTATACCCAACCCTTCCTCTTCGAAAAATCTCTCCAAAACTAAAGAAACTTGTCTGAAGGAAAAGAAAAAGTAATGGAAGAAAAGGGATGAAAAATTCTCCCTCTCTCCACACCTTTACCCTTCCTGCTCAAAAAATATCTCCAAAACTAAAGAAAATTGTCTGAAGAAAGAAAAAATAAAAGGCATTGAAAAAAAGGGACCAACATTCTCTCCCTCCCTACACCCTTACCCCCTCCCTCACCTGTGCTACTACACCTGCCCAAGACACACCTGTAATATGTCACCTGGCAATTATAGTCCACTTCCTCACTTTATATGCTACACCAGAACACCTGTTTTTGCAGCTATTAACTTCCTTAATTTACTGCCTTTTCTCCTGCGTGTTTTATTTCATGTATTCAGTCATAAATTTGAAAGCTTTTAAAAATCTAATTAATCAGCCAAAAGAGGGAGCGTGATAAAGGAGTTACCGCCTCACTAAAGGTCTTCTGTTGTGTGTGTGTGTGTGTGTGTGTGTGTGTGTGTGTGTGTGTGTGTGTGTGTGTGTGTGTGTGTGTGTGTGTGTGTGTGTGTGTGTGTGTGTGTGTGTGTGTGTGTGTGTATTCTTAACGCTCACGTCCTCGTATATACCCAACACCTTCACATGTCGCCACTTTTTACCTCTTCACTACCGGGCATGTCAAATAATATGTAAAATAGTTTGGGTACAGCAACAATATAAAAGACGTCAAGATGAAATATACAGGTACACTCACACCTAATTAGCTTCCTCTCCTCACCTGAGGCCAACACTGACTCACCTGGAAAGAGAGAAAAAATAATCAGAATTCATTGAAGTGTTGATTATTATTATTATTATCATTATTATTATTATTATTATTATTATTAGTGGTAGTAGCAGTAGCAGTTGTAGTAGTATTACTGTAGTAGTGGTGGTGGCAGTATCAGGATCTTGAGGGCACTGCTGAAGGAGAAAGAGGAGCAGGAGGAAGTTATAGAAGTGACAGCAGTGATAATAAAGCAGAAAAAGATGCAACAATATAAATCTTTCAATCTATCTAATGTGGTAAATTTCCCATCTTACAGAACATCTACTATAATAATAATAATAATAATAATAATATAATCCACAACGACTCATCACCAACAGTACTAATCCCCCCAACACCTAACACCAAATATCAACAAGAAGAAGGAAGCACTGATTAGCATTGTGCATATCTCCCTAAGAATTTATTTAACTACATTGCAGCGTCAAACTATCTCAAGCTCTACGTCTCATCTGATGCAATTAAGGTGTCGATTGGGGATAAGTGGTGGAGGGAGATATTGGGGGAAGGGAGAAAGGGAGGGGGGGAAGGTAGGGGAGAGACGGGAGGGAGAGAAGGGAGGGAGGAGAAGGAAGGGGGGAGACGGGGAGAGAGTTGTGAGGCGTGATACAGGGGGAGGGAAGACAGGGGAGAGGTAAAGGTAGGAGGAGGGAGAGGAAAGGGGTGAGGAGAAGAGGGAAGACGCAGGTGAGAAGGAGAGGACCCGAGGACGAGAG
>NC_136960.1:5416334-5501334 GCF_032717465.1 Coenobita brevimanus | reverse complement strand
TTATGGATCGGGAGGCACTCAATGGTTGACTGTGCGAGGCTGGCAAATCGTGGACATCACTTAAATTAACCAGGGCAATGTGTAGGTGTTCAGACCCCCCTATCACCTCTTCCCATGCGATTTATTCAAGGCTGGCAAATCGTGGACATCATTTAACTTAACCAGGGCAATGTGTAGGTGTTCAGACCCCCTAACACCTCTTCCCAAGCGATTTATTTTGCCTATTAGTCTCACTGTCCTCTTCTCTCCCTAACACCTCTTCCCAAGCGATTTATTCAAGGCTGGCAAATCGTGGACATCACTTAACCAGGGCAATGTGTAGGTGTGTAGACCCCCCTAACACCTCTTCCCAAGCGATTTATTTTGCCTATTAGCCTTACTGTCCTCTTCTCTCCTTAACAACTCTTACCAAGCGATTTATTCAAGGCAGGCATTTTGTGAACATCACTTGAATTAACCAGGGCAATGTGTACATGTGTAGACCCCCCCTAACACCTCTTCCCAAGCGATTTATTTTGCCTATTAACCTTACTGTCCTCTTCTGTCCCTAACACCTCTTCCCAAGCGATTTATTCAAGGCTGGTAAATCGTGGACGTCGCTTAAATTAACCAGGGAAATATGTAGGTGTGTAGACCTTAAGAAAGCCCTCTAACATCTCTTCCCAAGCGATTTATTTTGCCTATCAATCTTAACGTCCTCTTCTGTCCCTAACACCTCTTCCCAAGCGATTTATTCAAGGCTGGTAAATCGAGGATATCACTTAAATTCACCAGGGAAAATATGTACGTGTGTAGACTGTATTCTCGTCGGTTAAGGAAGCTCCCTAACACCTCATCCCATGCGATTTATTTTGCTTATTAACCTTACTGCCCTCTCCTCTCCCTAACACCTCTTCCTTAGCGATTTATTTTGCCTGTTACACCTTACTGTCCTCTTCTGCCCCTAACACCTCTTCCCAAGCGATTAATTTTGCTTTTTACACCTTACTCTCTTCTGCGTTACTTAAATCATATTAATATCGCCATAACCTGCATAAACACCACACAAAACGATATTCCCCAAGCATATCCAAAAATAAATCGCTAAGGAAGAGGTGTCAGGGAGCTTCCTTCACCGCCAGGAATACAAGCTTGTGTGTTCAACCCCTTTTTTTTTCCTCTGTGTCGTTCTTTCCATGTTAATTCCTTGATTCTGGTGACCTTTTTATTTTCTTCTTAAATCATATACTACCCATCGAAGCCTCACAGCTGAATAAAATCGTCTGGTGATGGGAATAATTACGTCCTCGGCCTAAACCTGTCAACCCTTAAGAGATCCACGATGTCTTTTCACCTGCCGTCAGACGATTTATCCCCTTAAGAGATCCACGACGTCTTTTCACCTGCCGTCAGACGATTTATTCCTTTAAGAGATCCACGACGTCTTTTCACCTGCCGTCAGACGATTTATCCCTTTAAGAGATCCACGATGTCTTTTCACCTGCCGTCAGACGATTTATCCCCTTAAGAGATCCACGACGTCTTTTCACCTGCCGTCAGACGATTTATCCTCTTAAGAGATCCACGACGTCTTTTCACCTGCCGTCAGACGATTTATCCCTTTAAGAGATCCACGATGTCTTTTCACCTGCCGTCAGACGATTTATCCCTTTAAGAGATCCACGATGTCTTTTCACCTGCCGTCAGACGATTTATCCCCTTAAGAGATCCACGATGTCCTTTCACCTGCCGTCAGACGATTTATTCCCTGCACTCCAATGCCCTGTTTTTCACTACATTTTTATTACCTTTCAGACGATTATATACAATTTTTTGGGGGGGAGATTTTTGAACTGGAGGAATTAGATAAAGCCTTCATTAACCCCTCCATTTTTTAAAACAGAAGATTAACAGAAGGAGAAGCAAATTAAACAAAAAAAATCCATAGACCAGATTTCAGGTGTCCTCCATTCATTGAAAATTCTGTAACAGTTGGACATCTAAAAACTTCCTAAATTAAATAAAAATCGTCTCAAAATTGAAAAAAAAAAAAAAAAAATCACCAGAAATTTATTTACCCTTTCAGACTCTACAAGGGGATTTTTTTTTTCAGTAACAATAATATATAAAAAAAATAATAGACGGGGAGTTAATTTTTTTTTACCCATTAATAGAGAGTTTTACCTGAACTAGAAAAGGTTGTCTTTTGGTAATAAAAATAAAGAAGAATAGGCGTCGTCGTAGTAAAGGGGATTCCGTATTATCTATCCATCTATCTATTGATCTGTTTATCTCTCTATCTACCTATCATCCATTTCCTTCCCTATAATTCTTCCCCTTCACTGCAATCACCCCGTCCCTGCCAACTCTTCTTTTCTTATTTTCTTCTTCTTTCCTATGATCAGGCAAATTCACTCGACTTACACGTTTCAAACAGGAGGGCTTTCATTCAGCCTTCATAAACCCCCCTCTCACTAAAAAGGACCTGCTTTGAGCTCAATAAAATCGTCTGAAGGTAGAAATTAAACAGATCTAGACAGACTAAAGGAATTAAATCAGTCTTATCACTTCTATTTATCTTCAAAATAATTTTCTGCTGTCTTCACGCAACAGAATATACAGTCAACACTTCCGCCCTGTTTCCTCTCTTTCTCTTTCTCTCTCTCTCTCTCTCTCTCTCTCTCTCACACACACACACACTTATTTTCTCCACATCTTCCTTCCTCCCCCTCACTCCCCTTTTTTACCTCCGTCTACATCTTCTTCCTTTCTCCCACCCTCTTCTCTTCCTTCCCTCATTTCCCCTCCTCTCCCCTCAGTCTATACATAGGACCCAAGTACATCTGTATGCATGACATCCTCTTGTATTCATGCATGTATCCTCCAATCCTATTCCCTCTCTCTCTCTCTCTCTCTTTTTTCCCCCTCATCCACCTCTTCTCCCAACCTCCTCGCACCTTTTTTTTTTCCTTTCTCCTCTCCTCCTTTTCTCCTCCCACACTGTTCACCCTCCGTTTTCCTCCATCTACATCTCCCCTCCTTTCATCTCACACCTTATCTCCCCTCTCTTCTTTTTGCTTTCCTCCCTATCTACTTCTCCCTTTCTCCCTTCACCCAATCCCCTCCTCCTTTTCCCCTCATCTACATCTCCTCCTTCCTCTCCTCTTTCACTTTTTTGTCTCCATCTCTTCTTCATCTTCTCCTTTACTACTATCTCGACTTGTCTTTCCTATTGCCCTCTTTTCTCTCCCTTACGCCTTTTTTTTTTTCTCATCTATGTCGTCTCCTCCACCTCTCCCTTTCTTTATTCCCCCTACTTTTCTGCTCCTCTCCCCTCTCTGTTCTCACTGTGTTTTTTCCCATCTTCCCATTTCACTCGTCTCTCTCTCTCTCTCTCATTCCAGCTAACTTTTCATGTCCCCCCTCATAATCTCCTCTTCTCCCCTTTCCTTCAATCCTTTTCTCTCGCCCTCCCTTCTTCATCCCCTGTTCTCTTCATCTCCCTTTCACACTTGCATCTCTCCTTCCTCCAGCCTTCCTCTTCTCACCCTTTGCATCCTCTGTTCTTTTTTCTCTGTCTTTTTTTTTTCCTCCCTCTCTTTCCCCATTCGAATTCCTTCCTATCTTCACTCCTTCTCTCTCCTTTCCTCCACTTCTTCTCTTTCGTCTCCCACCTTCTCCACCTCTACTCTCTCCTGCTCCGCGTCTCCCCATTTCATCTCCTCTCTTTCTCCCATCCTCACCTCTTCTTTCTCCTCCCTACGTCTCCATCTCTTGTCTCCTCTTCTCCCCATTTACCCCTTTTCTCCACATCTCTCTCTCTCTCTCTCTCTCTCTCTCTCTCTCTCTCTCTCTCTCCAGCTTCTCCACCCCTTCCCTCTCTTTCTTCCTTCCCACTTCCTCCCCTCCCCTATCCTCTTCCTCGTTTCCTTCCTTCCCCTTCTCCCCCCTCTTCCCACTTCCTCCCCTCTTCTGCTTCCCTCCCTTCTCCCTCTCTCCACTTCCTCCACTCATGTTCTCCCCTCTCCTTCTTTCCCTTTTCCTTCTTCGTCCACTAGTTTTTTTTCCTCCTCTACTCTCTCCTTCGCCCCCTCTCCCCACATCCTCCTCTCATTTCCTCCCCCTTCCCCTCCCCTCCGCCTATACATGGAACAGGGTACATCTGTATGCATGACGTGCTCTAGTATTCATACATGTATACTTGGCGGTGCTTCTAGGCCGGGGAGGGATTGAGCGGGGAGGGAGGGAGGGAGGGAGGGAGGGAGGAGAAGGACAAAAACAAAGAGGAAATGGAGAAAGGAAAATAAGAAAAAAGGGCAAGGAGCATGAGAGAGAAGACAAGAGATGAAGGGAGGGAGGGAGAGAGCAAAGGAAAAAAAAGAACAATGCAAAGAGAAAAGAAAGGGAGGGAGGGAGTAGGAGGGAGGAGAAAGACAAAAACAAAGAGGATATGGAGAAAGAAAAAAAAAAGGCAGGGAGGATGAGAGAGAAGACACAGATGGAGGAAGCGAGGGAGCAAAGAAAACAAAGAAGAAAGGAGTAAAGGAAGGAAGAAAGGAAGAGGGAGAGGAGGAGAAGGATGACAACAAGGAGGAAATAGAGAAAGAATCAAAGGAAACGGTAACGAGTATAAGAGAGAAGAGAAGGAGGGAGAGAGGGAGCAAAGAAAACAAAGACGAAAGAAAAGAGTAAACGAAGGAAAAAAGGAAGAGAAAGAGGAGGAGGAGGAGGAAATAGAGAAGGGAAACGGAGAAAACAATGTGGAGTAAAATTGGAGGAGGAGGAAAAGAAATAGGAGAAAAAGAGGGAGGGAGAGGGAGGGAGGAAAATAAGGGGGGGGAGAGAGAGAGGGAGGAAAATAAGGGGAGAGAGAGAGAGAGAGAGAGAGAAAAAAAAAAATTCTAGTACTCTATTTCTGTTGACACCTGACGATTTTCCTCAGGTGAGTGAGTCAAAGGAGCCTAATTACTGATACACACACACACACACACACACACACACACACACACACGTTCTTTTTATGTGCTCAGTACTTTGTAGTTTTCCTCAGCTCTACCTCCCTCCCTCCCTCTCTCTCTCTCTCATGGTCGGGACAAGTCTAGTACTCTATTCCCACTAACGCCTGACGATTTTACTCAGCCGAGAGTGAGCAATAGGAAGGTCAGGGTGAGTCGACTGGATTAGAGAATGTCACAGGAAAGTTAGAGTGAAATCTGTCAGGCTAGAGTGAGTCCATTCAGGATAGAGTGAGTCATAGGGGCCTGAGAGTGTAAATAACCACTGCAATAACAAATAGCCACTACAATAACACAGTATAAACAGGTAACATCGCATATAACAACAAATTTACTAACATATCCGGAAATTCAATAACCCAACCACGCCAATATAACAATGCCTATAACAATAACGCACATGCATACGCCAAACGCAAATTACGAAGCACACACACACACACACACACACACACACACACACACACACACACACACACACACACACACACACACACACGGGGAAATGGGCCCGTGTTCTCCTCAGTTAAGCTCCCTAGCACCTCTTCCTCAGCCATTTATTTTTGGATATGGCTGGTTAATATCCTTTTGTACGTATGGAGGGTATGGCGATATAGGAGGGATTTATATAACACAGAAGTGGACAGTGACGTGTAACAAGCAAAATAAATCGCTTAGGAAAAGGTGTTACGGGGCTTCCTTCATTGGCGAGAAATCAACCCCATCATTACGACCGAATCCTCCTAAAATCGTAAAGACAAACTAGAATAAATTAGAAAACACAGTATCGTAGTGAAATAGTGAAGGAAATATTTAAGAGCAATATTATGCCCAATACTTTTTTTTTTCTATCTATATATATATATTTTTTTTTTCATTACCATAAATTCCTTTTCAATACCCATACAATCAGATTATATATTTTTCAACTTTTTCATTTTTCTCTGGCTACCGCTGGGCATTTTTTCTGATTAGGAAGGACCTCTCGCAGTGAAGGGGTTAATGAAGGTTGTATCTCTCTCTCTCTCTCTCTCTCTCCGCTGAAGGAAATCGGCTGGATATAACAGGAAAAATAATACAGACATTCTGGGCAGGAGAGGTTAGCCAGTATTCCCGTCATCATCATCATCATCACCACAATCATCATCTACAACAATAAATCATCATCATCATCATCGCCATCACCATCATAAACATCATCATCACCACCACCATCACCACCATCATAATCATCACCATCAACAACAACAATAAATCATCATCATCATCATCTTCACCACACCATCATCATCCTAACCATCACCATCAACAACAACAATAAATCATCATCATCATCTTCACCACACCATCATCATCCTAACCATCACCATTAACAATACGGCAGGTCACAGTCGACAAAATACAACAACTACAACCCACACAACAATACAACAGTTTCCAAATACATTCTTTACACAAATATACCAATAACACCAAATACACATCAACAAAACAGATAAAATTCATACCACCACTGCCACCAATATTGCCCCAAACAACAACGACAACAACTGGGGCGTTAATCTTCCTTCCTCCTCTCAACAGCATAAACAACAGTAATCCTCCCGTAATTAACAACAACAACAACATCAACATTAGAATCTCTGGCCTATCAACAACACCAGTGACAAAAACAACATGACCATTAGCAACCCCTGGCCCGTCATCGTCGTCGTCATCATCATCATCATCATCATCATCAACAACAACAACAACATCAACATTAGAATCTCTGGCCTATCAACAACACCAGTGACAAAAACAACATGGACATTAGCAACCCCTGGCCCATCATCGTCATCATCATCATCATCAACACCAACAACACAAGAATATTACCACTCCCTGGCTCAACACATCATCAAACAACAATTAGAGGGGCACTCAATGGAGCGCATCTCTCCGACGAGGGCAACGTAATTTCCAAACCACTCTTCATAATGGGTTAGGTTTTTTCATAAATGATTAGGGTTTCGCAAAATCTGTTTTCCGGATCCAGAATCTGTAATACCATCCGAATCGGTGTCCCAAAAGTTATTCGATTGTTCCCTGGGACATAGGCTATCTACCCACGAAATTTGGTCCACATCACTCTTTTAATTTCTGGAGTAATCCTGCTAACAGACAAACAAACCTGACAAACAACAAACAAACAGGGGTGAAAACAAACTATCCTTGTCGGAGCACTGCCACTCGCTCATCATCATCATCAACAAAAACATGAACAGCTGCAATACCTAGCCCATAAAAACAACAACAACAGCAACATGAACATTACCACTCACTGCCCCATAAAAACAACAATAACAATAACAACAAAACATAAACAGTCCTTTCCCAGATCAGCAGCAAAACTCAGTCCTTCCCTAGATCAGCAAAAACAAACGTCCTTCCCTCTGTCAACAACAACACGTCCATCCCTTGGTCAGCACCAAAAAAAAACAAAAAAAAAAAACACCCTTTTTCTCGATTAAAAAAGAAAAAAGAAAAAAAAAAAAGCTTCTCTTGATCAACAACAAAAACAGTCCATTCTTCAATCAACAAGAACAAGAACACCACCACCACCACTACTACTACTACTACAACTACTACTACTACTACTAATAATAATAATAACTACAACAACGTCCCTCGATCACCCTAAAACAAATATAACCCTTTCCTTGATCAACACGAACTGCAAATACACAAACAAACATCCTCAGCTAACCACCACCACCTCTACCACAACAACAACAACAACAACAGCAAAACCATACACAACCCTCCTCAATCAACAACAATATCCAAAACAAAATCACCCCACAACCACAACAACAAAACAAAGTCAAAATATACAACCTCAGCTTTATTGTGGCCGGTGTGGTGTGAAAATTAATACCTGGTGTAAACATTAATACCTGGTGTGAACATTAATACCAGCCCATCATACATTCAGATAAAAATTAAAAACACACAGACCAAAAAAAAAAGTGTGTGTGTGTTTGTTGTCGAATTAATTGTTATGGAGCAGTCTCGTTTGATATCGAATTATAGGAGGTTGATAACGCGTGTGGCTGCAGGCAAACAAGCACACACAATGGGGAGACATGGGGCGGTTAGTGGTGGGGTGGGTGGCGGAGAGAGGAAGGGGGAAGTGAGCTGGGGAGAGGGAGGGAAAGTGAGTAGGAGAGAGGGAGGGAAAGTGAGTGGGGGAGAACGAAGGAGCTGGGCATACTGCAGGTAAACAAGCACAAACAACTGAGGGGACAGGGGGTTGTTAGTGGTGGGGTGGGGGAAAGAGGGAGGGGGAAGTGAGTGGGGGAGAGGGAAGGAGCGGGGGAAACTGCAGGCAAACATGCACAAACAATGGGGGGGACATAAGGTGATTAGTGGTGAGGTGGACTGGGGAAAGAGGGAGGGCAAAATGACTAGAGGAGAACGAAGGAGTGGGGAAAATGATTAAGTGAGTGAGAGGAAATGGAAAGGAAGAGAGACAGTAGGGTAACGAGGAAAGGAGGTGGAGGCCAGCTGTATAAAGGAGGGTAAAGCAAGAGAAAAGGGGAGGGAGAGACAGCTGGGAATAGTAAGAGGAATGGGGAGGGGAAAAGACAGTAAGGAGAAGTAGGAGAAAAAGGGGAAGGTGAAAGCGAGAGAGCAGATGGAAAAAGGAAAAGGTAGGATGCCAGTAGCTGGATAGGAAGGGGGAAATGAGACAAATGGGGTACGATGGGAGGTAAGAGAAAGAAGAGGAAAGAAGGGAAGGACGGAAGAGGTAAGGAGAAACAGAAGCGACGGCAAGAGAGGAGGGGGAGGATGTACGAAAGAAGGGGAATATAAAGGAACGGGAGATGTTCAAGAAGATGGGGAGAAGTACGGGGTATGGGGAAAGGGGAAAAGTTAGAGGTATGGGGAGATGGCAGAGGTGAGAGTGGAGGGGAAAAGGAAGGAGGAAATACGAAAATGGTAAAGAGACAAGGGGAAAAGTGGAAGACGGAAAGAAGAGACGGGGGGGAAAGAGGAAGACGGAAAGAGGAAGGGGGCAGGGTGGAAAGGAGAAAGAGAGAAAAGAAAAGCGTGAAACAAGGAAGGAAAACAGAGGAAAAATGGACAGAAAGTAAGGCTGGAAGGGGAGGATGACAAGGAGGAAGGGGATGCGAGAGGGGGAGGAGGGTAGTGAGAGGAAAAGATGAGAGGAAGCATTATGAGGAAAGACAGGGGTGCGGGTGAGAGAGGGGGTGTGAGTGGAGAGGGGGAAAGAAGGAAGAAAGGGGAAAAAGTAAGACAGAAGGGAGGAAGAGTAAAGTGAAATTAAGACGTAAATGGGGAAGGAGAGGGGTAAGATGGTGAAGGATGGGATAAAGGAGGGAGAGAGAGAGAAGTCCAACTAATAACTGATAATTATGAGAAGACGCTAAAAAGTTATAAGCTTAATTTTTTCAACCTTTTCAGCACGATGATGCCTTGAACATCTTATTCTTGCTAACACAATAATTTTTCATTCATCTTATGGTTTGATGCATTTCCCCTGGGCAATGAGAGAGAGAGAGAGAGAGAGAGAGAGAGAGAGAGAGAGAGAGAGAGAGAGAGAGAGAGAGAGAGAGAGAGAGAGAGAGAGAGAGAGAGAGAGAGAGAGAGAGAGAGAGAGAGAGTGTACAGTGTAGTGGTCAGCAAAATAACCTCTACCGTCAACACCACAGCCTTTTTTTTTTTTATGCAAAGAAGAAGGAACCAAAGGCCAGACGGTCCACTCTCGGTCCAGCTTATCACAGAGGGGACTGGTTCTGACAAGGGGGCAATCTTAACAACGTACAAATGACAGGGTTGGGTACGGGGGTCTTTACTGGAAGGTCATTGGGCTAGACAGAGACATCCATGCACCCACAACCAACCACGGACGAGGACAGGTGATCTCTATTTCTCCCTCTCCCTCTCTCTCTCTCTCTCTCACACACACACACACACACACACACACAACGACCGCATAACTCATCAAACTCACAACACATACCCAGACTCAAGCCCAAAGCATAAAGATTGATTATTTAGTCTCCTTCATTACGAGACGTCCTCCCACACCTTAATTATACCACCTGGCGATACACACACACACACACACACACACACACACACACACACACACACACACACACGCACAATTATAGTAACGGAGCAGAATCAGAAATAAACCAGTAAGGAAGACCTGTTAGTAAGCCTCCTAAACACAAGAGAATACCGCCCTTAAGTACAGGCTATCTCAACTGTACTTCAATAATTCCTGTCAGAGAAAGAGTGGAAGGAGACTAATACATACTACAAGCTTTCATGCCCAAAATTCCTACCTTCTTACGCGTATCACAGCCGTACTTTAATAACTTTCTGTACTTAAGTGTTGGTGCGGGTGACTAAATCTAACACAGGCTCTCATGCCCTATTTTCTTGCTGTGTTATGTGCATTTCAGGAGTACGTCTGTAACAAGTGTACTGTGCGGACGGGGAGAGTATCTAGGGGACGGGGAGAATATCTACCGGACTGGGAGAGTATCTAGAGGACGGGGAGAGTATTTAGCGGACGGGGAGAGTATCAAGAGGACGGGGAGAAAATCTAGGGGACGGGGAGAGTATCTAGAGGACGGGGAGAGTATCTAGCGGACGGGGAGAGTATTTAGAGGACGGGGAGAGTATTTAGCCGACGGGGAGAGTATGTAGAAGACGGGGAGAGCAACTAGCAGAGGGTGTCGTGCAAGAAACACATGCATAACTCCGCCTAATATCAGAGTACATTCCCGGAAACCATCGGGGCCTGGCGTTCGTACCCACCGTGACCCACCCACCTTGCAAACCTGGGTGAGGACCGTCATAAACACCCCTGTACAGGCGACGGCAAAAGTCCTGTCCCCGCTCCGGTCTTCCTCCCTATGGACTTTGAAAATTAGTCTGGTGAATAACGAAACTGCAAAGTCCTGTCGCTCTCCTCTTATTCTCTCTATGGACGTGAATATTAGTCTGGCGAGTCCGAAGTAGACGAAACTGGGGACACCTATCTGTGGCCACGAAAGGTAATCGGTGTCTATTATTGCTGATTCCCTACGCTGATTGTCAAAGCCTGTGCAAAGAAAGGCAGCGGAGGCGATAAGGGTTTTGTTGCCGCCTGTGTGTGTGCGTGCCCTGCCCCGACCCTGCCCCCAAACACTACCCTAACGTGAGGCGGTACTTGGCATTATATGTAACGTAGTACCTTACAGTACCTTTAAGTACGGCATGAGGATTTTTTTTTTACGTACCCGATTCTGGACAAAGACTTGGCAGCCTGTTCCCTGCGGCCCAGTAGTCCTCCCACGTACTTCACCTCCACATGCCACCATTTCGACACTAACACCCACCATCCATACTAAACACATGATAGCGCTGTCTAATAAAGGGCTGGTGTATCGGTACTAGCGGGGTTGTTTTTACACGTCGGCGGGTCTTATGGTAGATCAGTAATGCCTGCTTTGACGATATTCAGATCCTTAAACTGTTTCCTGTCCCAGTTGTGATTCAGACCTGGCTCCATTAGAACTGCTGACCACCTCTCCACCGACTCTGCCACCGCCTTCAAGGAGGTGTAAGAAAATACCCGCTATGGAATAACGTCCTTGAAATACACAGGAAAAAGTCTATGTGTCTACTGCCAGACGCCTTAATCCAGTTTGGTGGCCACAAACAAATCGTCTCCACGTCGCCCTGCCCTCTCCCATTTGTTGCCCTCCCTACAACTCAAATACCCTTAAAACCCACTTATATTTCATCACTGATTATGATGGGTGTCATTTGGGAAGAAAAAAATTAAAGTATACGTTAATATAAAATAGTTTCTTAAACGAATTACAATGAACGAGCAGACGAGGGAAAGAAACTCAAGCTGCTTAAAGTACGCAACGAGAAACAAACGAAAAGGGAACAGGCAAAGGACAGTCCACAACTGATGATGGTGATGATGATGATGATGACACAGAAGATGATGAAACCGAGTGTAGCCTATGAAACAGCATCACTTAGCAAGCTGTCTCGTAGAGCGGTAAGGCTGTGATGAGTGTGAGCTGTGGTGGTGGTGTAGGAAGCGTGGTGAGGCTGTGATGAGTGTAAGTGGTGCTGGTGTAGGCAGAGTGGTGTGGCTGTGATGAGTGTGAGCGGTAGTGGTGGTGTAAAAGGAGAGTGGTGTGGCTATGACGCGTGTGGTGGTGGCGTAGGTAGAGTGGTGAGGCCGTGATGAGTGTGAGCGGTGGTGGTGGCGTAGGTAGAGTGGTGAGGCCGTGATGAATGTGAGGGGTGGTGGTGGTGTAGGTAGAGTGGTGAGGCTGTGATGAGTGTGAGCGGTGGTGATGGTGTAGGTAGAGTGGTGAGGCTGTGACGAGTGTGAGAGGTGGTGGTGATGCAGGTAGAGTGATGTTGTGATGAGTGTGAGTGGTGGTGGTGGTGTAGGTAGAGTAGTGAGGCTGTGATGGGTGTGAGCGGTGGTGGTGATGCAGGTAGAGTGGTGAGGCTGTGATGAGTGTGAGCGGTGGTGGTGGTGTAGGAAGTGTGGTGTTACTGTGAGTGTAAGTGGTGGTGGTGTAGGTAGAGTGGTGAGGCTGTGACGAGTGTGAGCGGTGGTGGTGGTGTAGGTAGAGTGGTGAGGCTGTGACGAGTGTGAGCGGTGGTGGTGGTGTAGGTAGAGTGGTGAGGCTGTGACGAGTGTGAGCGGTGGTGGTGATGCAGGTAGAGTGGTGTGGCTGTGATGAGTGTGAGCGGTGGTGGTGATGCAGGTAGAGTGGTGAGGCTGTGATGAGTGTGAGTGGTGGTGGTGGTGTAGGTAGAGTGGTGAGGCTGTGACGGGTGTGAGCGGTGGTGGTGATGCAGGTAGAGTGGTGAGGCTGTGATGAGTGTGAGTGGTGGTGGTGGTGTAGGTAGAGTGGTGTGGCTGTGACGAGTTAGGGGTGTAGTGTAGGTGTAGTCAATTATGAAGACACTGGCAGGGTCTTGGGTACACCACACGACCCTCCCTCCCTCAACACCCGCCCCAGGCACACACTAATGGACTTATTCACATCGCTTTACTCTTCACCTTCCCTCCACCTTTCCACCTGCATGACAGTACTCACCCATCTTACCCCCTCAATCCTAGGGAGAAGTTATTTTTTTCTTTTCTTCTCCTTTTTTTTTTTTTTTACTCACCCACCTTACCCCCTCAATGCCACGACGAAGTTATTTTTCTCTTTTGTTTTCTTTCTTTTTTTTTGTTACTCACCCACATTACCCCCTCAATCCCCGGACGGTTTTTTTTTTTTTTTTTTTTTTTTTGCTCACCCATCTTACCCTTCATGGACATTTTTTTTTTCTTCCTTTTTTTGTTACCCATCTTACCCCTTCAATCCCAGGACGTAGCCTTTTCTATTTTTGTTACTTTCAGACGATTTTATTCAGGTTATGGGAGACGTGGTTTAAGAGTGCTATATATACCTACTCCAGTTCTCAAAAGTCTTGCAAGCTTGAAGCAACAGTGTGGAGATAGCATGAACCAAATAATAATAATAATAATAATAATAATAATAATAAAATAATAATAATAATAATAATAATAAAAATAAAAATAATAATAATAATAATAAAAATAATAATAATAATAATAAAAATAATAATAATAATAATCTATCCATCTACATACCTAGGCTGCTTCCTCCAAAGACAGGGAGGTAATAATAATAATCATGATAATAACAATAACAACAAAAATATTAATAATAATAATAATAATAATAAATAATGTCTCGGTTGCTAGTCAAATTCACCCACCAATCTGACTACACATGGCCATCAACAGGGCTAAGTGAGGTTAAGAATCTTTATAAGAGGAGATTAAAAGGACTACAGATATCCGATACTGTAGCCCATATTCATAATTCACAGGTCTAAATATAATCGCCCACTGACAGCAAGAATAAGTGAAGATATGCGCCATTGGACTGAAGAGGCTAACCCGTGTAACCAATGGATCTCTCTCTCTGTCTCTCTCTCTCTCTCTCTCTTTCTTTCTTTCTCTCTCTCTCTCTCTCTCTCTCTCTCTTCTACATCGCCATAGGTCCCTTGAAGGTTAAAAACAAATCCTTACTCGGCACCCTGTTTAAACTAAAAATAAAGGTCATCGAACCGAAAAGGTGAGAGAGAGAGAGAGAGAGAGAGAGAGGGAGGGGAGGGGGTCTGTGGTAGCCTTTGATGCAACCACCGCTATCGTGAACGGTGTATTTCTCGTCACAGTATCAAAGGCGAGGCGAGAGAGAGTGAAATAGTACGCCAAGATGCCAAGATAACCCACCCTCACCAAGTTCACTCCATTATTATCATTATTATTATTAATATTATGATCAGTCTCCCTATCCTTATTCCCACTTTTACAGGTAATAATAATAATAATAATAATAATAATAATGACGATGATAATGATGATTAAAATACACTTAAAATACTACTACTACTACTACTACAAATAATAAATAATAATAATAATGATAATAATAATGAAATCAATAATAAATGAATAAATCAATCATTCTTTTAGTCTATTAAAATGCACATGGGTCTTCAGCCGGTGTGTGTGTGTGTGTGTGTGTGTGTGTGTGTGTGTGTGTGTGTGTGTGTGTGTGTGTGCCACTTCAACCCAACGACGTAGTACTCTTTAAAACCTTGCTATCTCCACACCATTTAATTCTGCTTTGAAATGTTAGAAATGGAATGGTTAGATTATACCCACCATTAACCCCTTCACTACTAATGGCCTCCCTTATTTAATTACACCCACCATTAACCCCTTCACTACTAATGGCCTCCCTTATTTAATTACACCCATTAACCCCTTCACTCCTAATGGCCTCCCTTATTTAATTACACCCACCATTAACCCCTTCACTACTAATGGCCTCCCTTATTTAATTACACCCACCATTAACCCCTTCACTCCTAATGGCCTCTCTTAAATAAAAAAATCTCATAACAGCAAAAATAAACACTAAAATGACGTCCTCGGCAAGAATGGGTTAAGTATATTGGCTTTAACCTGTCACATATTATCGTCCTTTTTCAGCTCATTACACATCGCTCAGTGGTAGCATAGGACAATAATGCGGCTCTACCTTTTTCCCACTGCACTTCCTCGTGACTAGCACCATATTCTAGTGTTAATCTCCTGCTACAACTCAGAATTTATGACGGAGAGATGGGAAATTTGGGCCAAGTTAGAGTAAAAAGGGTATATATTGGCGTATTCCGATATGGCAATACGGTGGCTCTACATTCTTTCCACAAAAACACTTCTTCGTGACTAGCAGCATATTCTAGTGTTAATCTCCTGTTACCACTCGGTATTCATGATGGAGAGATGGGAATTTTGGGCCAAGTTAAAGTAAAAAGGGTATATATAGACCTTTTCAATATGCTGATGTCAATTTTTTTTTTTTTAATCAAATAATGTAATTCAGTTCAGAGGAGAATTCTTGAGTGTAATCATGCACTTTACTAACAAGGGACTCTCTCAACCTGCAGAAAATCGTCACAGCACAAGTCTGAGTAATAATAATAATAATAATGATAAAAATAAATAAATAATAATAATAATAATAATAATAATAATAATAATAAACTTATCGTGTTCAGGGGGTCAACATGTACCTCTGTAAATCATCTTCTATGTCTGCTTCATTTACCTGGATCACGTATTCTTTATTTTATTCAATTTATTTATTTATTTATTTATTTTTACTCAGACAACTTTATTCAACTTTAGGGTGACTGAAATGGAAGGACCTGATGCTGCCTTCATCAAACCCTTCACTACCACAAGCCTGTCCTAAGATGAATAAAGTAATACAATAAATAATAAAATGATAAAGTAATAAAAATGCATTCTGGAAGTGAAGGGGTTAATTATCTGTATGACTTCCTAATGAACACTTCTGATACAATGACGTCATTTCCATATAATAATTACTATACTCTCTTCACGTAAACTCGGCCCAGATTCTATACTCTCTTCACGTAAACTCGGCCCAGATTCTATATTCTCTTCACGTAAACTTGGCCCAGATTCTATACTATCTTCACGTAAACTTGGCCCAGATTCTATACTCTCTTCACGTAAACTTGGCCCAGATTCTATACTCTCTTCACGTAAACTCGGCCCAGATTCTATCCTATCTTCACGTAAACTTGGCCCAGATTCTATACTATCTTCACGTAAACTTGGCCCGGATTCTATACTCTCTTCACGTAAACTTGGCCCGGATTCTATTCTATCTTCACGTAAACTTGGCCCAGATTCTATACTCTCTTCACGTAAACTTGGCCCAGATTCTATACTCTCTTCACGTAAACTTGGCCCGGATTCTATACTCTCTTCACGTAAACTTGGCCCGGATTCTATACTATCTTCACGTAAACTCGGCCCGGATTCTATACTCTCTTCACGTAAACTTGGTCTAGATTTTCGTCCTCGTGCAGCTTATATTTATGTAGCTCTGTGGCAGAAAAAAGACAACGCTGCTGCTCCATCAACACCTTTTCCATAGCACTCCTTCGTGACTAGCCGCATATTCTGGTGTTAATCTATCGTTACACATCAGCACTCAAGATGGAGAGATGGCAATTTTAGGCCAAGCTGGAGTGAAAAGGGTACAGATACAAGTTTGGAAAAGGTGAAGAGGGAAGGAAAACAAGACGAGGCTATGAAAGGCCGAGGAACCGACCGGGATTAGAAGGGAGGAATGAGACTGAGAAGAAATGACATGGTGAACGAGGCAGGTTAGGGCAAGGGGTGAGGCAGGCTAGGGCAAGGGGTGAGGCAGATTAAGGCGAGGGGTGAGGCAAGATAGAAGGCAAGGGGTGACGAAGGGTAAGGAATGAGGAAGGTTTGGGCAAAGGGTATGGCAGGCTAAGGGGTGAAGCAGGGTAGGGCAAAGAATGAGGAAGGTTTGGGCAAAGGGTATGGCAGGCTAAGGGGTGAAGCAGGGTAGGGCAAAGAATGAGGCAGGTTAGGGGGAAGGGGAGAGGCAGGTTACGGCAAAGGGATGAGGCACATTAGGGAAATGGGTGAGGCAGATTAGGGCAAAGGATGAGGCTGGTTAAGGCAAGGGGCGAAGAGGGGCGGACGGTGGAGGAACAAACCAGGGTGAGAAAGGAAAAAAAAAAATGGAAAAGGAAAACAGGAAAGAAAATGGAAAGAAAACAAAAATGGGGGGGGGGGGAGAAACACAGCATATCGAGGCATTAAAGCTATGTATATAAAAAATCAATTACAGCAAGAGGAAAAAATTAGAGCAAGATTGGGTGGTGCAAAAGGGAATCAGACAAAGTGGGTCAATGTGTGATGAAGGTGACAACAGAGAGGCAATGACATGGAAGAAAAAAGAGGGCAAGAAGGGCAATAAGAGGGGATAAAATATAGAAAGACAGGTGGGGAAAGGTGAGGCGAGGCGGGGTAGTCGGGGCAATAAAGAGAAAGACAAACCAGGGCATGGTGGGGTGGGGCGGGGCAAGTTAGGGTTGGGCAATACGGAGAATCACAAGCCAGGGCAAGATGTGGGGCGGGGTGGGGTGGGGCTATTATGAAGAGAGTGTGTGTGTGTGTGTGTGTGTGTGTGTGTGTGTGTGTGTGTGTGTGTGTGTGTGTGTGTGTGTGTGTGTGTGTGTGAGAGAGAGAGAGAGAGAGAGAGAGAGAACGAAGACAATCACACAGAAATAGAGGGGTGGGCAAGTAAGATAAGAAAAGATGGGAGCATAACACACAAGAACAAACCAGGGCAAGACAGGGTGGGGCACGAGAGAAGGGCAATCCGGGGCAAGGGTTGGTGGGGTGGGGCGGGGAGCGGCGGGGCGGGGCAGGTGTGGTGAGGGTGGTAAGTAAAGGCCTCACCTGCTCGTTGCCTCTCGTAATATCTTAAATCATGAGGCTCCCATCCCAGCTCCTACCCACCCCACCCCACCCCCTCCCTGGTGTGATTACCGCCACACTCCCACACGCACCCCACCACATACCACACCAACACCACCACACCACACCATACCACAATATCACACCAACAACACACCATACCACCACACCAACACCGCTACACCATACGACCACATCACACCATACCACAACAGCAGCATACCAACACCACACCACACCACAATATCACCCCAACCATACACCATACCACCAAGTCAACACCGCTACACCATACCGCCGTACCAACACACCACCACACAAGCACTCCAGACACTATCACAGCAACACTACTACATCACACCAGTATCATATTACCATACCACAAAGACCACCACACCACGACACCACCACGTCATGCCACATAGCAAAGCAAAATCATACCATCATAACATACTACTAAACCACATTACAAAGCTACACCATAACGCCACTATAACAACAATACCGCAACACCGCACCAAAACCACCATAACACAATATCCCACCACACCACATTAATAACATGCAATCACCTAAGAACACCACAACGCCGTAACAACACCAAGCCACTGCAACACCAGGGCACACCATACTACACCAAATACCACGCCACACCAGCAGCAAACCACAGCAACGGCATACCACACCCCAATACCACACCATACACCACAGTCACATCAACACACCACACAATATCAAATAATACCATACTCCCACATGCCACACTCGAACATCACCATACCATTCCCCTTCTCTTACACTACACCAAAAGAAATACCCTCTCATACCACATTACATCACCACACCAGCATACCGCACCGCACCCCCTCCCCCTCCCAGGTATGATCAAGACTGCATTACTACACGCACCCATCTGCAGACAATGCCATACCACACCACACCACACACTCCAGCAACACCATACCATACCACACCAACACCATACCACACCACACAGCCCAGCAACACCATACCATACCACACCAACACCATACCACACCACAGACTCCAGTAATACTATATCACATCATACCACACCACACACTCCAGCAACACCATATCACACCACATCACACACTCCAGCAACACCACACCACACACTCCAGTAACACCATATCACAACACACCACACACTCCAGTAACACCATATCACACCACACCACACACTCCAGCAACACCATACCACACCACACCACACACTCCAGCAACACCACACCACACACTCCAGCAACACCATATCACACCACACCACATCACACACTCCAGCAACACCATATCACACCACACCACTCCACTAACTCCAGCAACACCATACCACACCACACCACTAACTCCAGCAACACCATACCACACCACACCACACCACTAACTCCAGCAACACCATACCACACCACACCACACACTCCAGCAACACCATACCACACACTCCAGCAACACCATACCACACACTCCAGCAGCACCATACCACACCACACCACCACAACATTTTACATTACCCCACCATAAGACACAAAAAATTCACTCCTCCGGTTACAGTATACCACAGCCACAATACACCACACCTCGCCACACCACAACCAGCACAACACATTACAGCGCAATACCACAACACCACCTCACGCCATATACATATTTCTGCATATAAAGCGATGATCAACACCACAACAAACCAGCACGCTAACCACAAGAACACACACACACACACACACACACACACACACACACACACACACTCTTTCTCTCTCTCTCTCTCTCTCTCTCTCTCTCAGCATATACAACAATAAACATCACCACCACAAACCAGCCAGCTGACCACAAAATCACACACACTCTCTCCCCTACAAACACTAAATACATAACACAGATACAATGCCCTTTTCACTTTAACTTGGCCTAGAATTGCCACCTCTCCATCTTAAATGCTGAGTTGTAGCAAGAGGGTAACACCAGAATAATGCTAGTCACGATGAAGTGCTATGGAAAGGAGGGAGAGCCATGGCAATCGTCTGCCAATGAACCCCATGAAATAAGCTACAAGAGGACGAAAATCTGAGCCAAGTTAAGATAAAAATAAATAAATAAATAAATAAATAAATAAATCTGGTTGGCACAGGACACTTTGTTGTTCTTCTTCCTTAACAATTTTACGCAACAAGGAACGTTCACCCCTTCACTACGATGGCGTCTTTTTCTCACCTGTTGCGTCAAGGTACAATCAGATCAGGTACCATCTCTGTGCGTCACTTCAACAGACAGAAATGATGGTACACAGACAGACTGACACACTGAAATAAGATACACACAGACATAGAAGATAAGAGAGACAGACACACAGAAGATGAGAGAAACACAGACAAATACAGACACAAACAAGATGAGAGAGAGACACATAAAGATATAAACAAGATGTGAGACAGAGACAGACACAGACACACAGAAGATGAAAGACACTGGCAAAAAGACAGACGGCAGGACACTCCAACAGGAAGACGAGATAGATAGATAGATAGATAGATAGAGAGAGAGAGAGAGAAGGAAAAGGAGGAGGAGGGTGGGTGGGGGGGGGATGATGGAGAGATAAACAGAAGGTCCGGCGGGGATCCCTCCCTCACCGCGTCGTAAGCGTGTCGGAAAATGGTCTTGAGTGAGTCGTAAGGTGGTCGTACATTAGGGGTAGTAGCGGTAGTCGTCCTAACTGAGCCACCACACGTCGTAAAAACCACACACAAAAAAGGTCGTAACTCTGTAATAACTATGTCTCCTAACCTCTTCACCCCTGGGACATGTCTTTTATTTATCTATCCATCTATTTATTTATCTATCTATTTATCTACCTGTCCATCTATTTATCTGATACACTTTTTTTTTCCTTAAGAGAGCATATCAATAGTATAGTCCTTAATTTTTCTTTATTTCCTGCTGCTACCGGACGATTTTACTCAGCTTGGAAGGAGCACCTGAGCAGTGAAGAAATCAATCATGGCTATACCTAACCCCTCCAGGCGAATCGGGGGCTCGGTCGATTGAGTGCTGGCCCCACATTCGGAGGACGCCCTGAATGATGGGTTCGAGCCCCACTGACTGCCACTGGGTCTGCGGGGTGGACGCTCACAAGTTAAAGCCTTGTCCGCAATAAATAATAATAATAATAATAATAATAATAATAAACCTACACCATACCACTGTCTACTTCAACTGCCTCCTGCTTCGCCGTCTGTGCCTTCTGTCTGTCCTATCTTCCTGCTAACCCTACTATGACTACAGGTATACCATATCTACTCCCCCCCCCACCCCTCCCAGTCCGACGTGTCCATTCCAAGCCAATAAAAAATATATATAATGTCCAAAAAAGACGTCATGGAAGTGAGAGAGATAAATCCACCGTAACACAGTTTGGGAATTAATTAACCAACATTAACCGCGGCTGTGGTAACTATGAACTCCCCGCCTTTGTAAAATAACATCACAACAGATGACTCGCACAGGTTGGTGATACAGTACTGCCCCACTTGATACAGTATTGTCTAATTCTTCCTTCAACTTCATCATTTGTTTTTCTGTCTGTCCTCCTCTCACCTTTTGTCTTCCATCCCTCCTGTCACTTTTATTAGTCTTCTTTCCAATTCAGGTGGCTCTTCACTGACTGACAGGCCAAGCGGATTCTTGTAACCCAAGATACCATTTCCAACGGTGTTAATGCGGTATCCATCCAGGAACCGAATCTCCATACTCTTCCCCACGCCTTGCTGTGGCGAGGCGTTTTCTACTGCAAAGGAACATCGGCTCACTGCACGGGAGAGCATAGCAAGGCCGACTGTTTGTCTATGGTTGATGGGTCTGCTTGGCCTGACTGACAAGGGTTACTCAACAACAAAGGTAACAAGTAGCTGTGGCTGACGTAAATATTAAAACTCCTTCTTGTAAATACTAAGATAACTATAGACAACAACAAGAAGCCGCAGCTGTCCTCACTACAAAACCCCCGCCTTTGTAATACCCACTCAAGATCAATAAAGATAATATCAAGTAGCTGTGGGTGTCGTCACTATGAAAATCCCGCCTTTGTAAAAACACTCCTAAGACCACTCCCCGCCCTCTGAAATACCCTCAAGATCAGTAAAGATAACACCAAGTAGCCACAGCCGTCGTAAGTATGAAGCCCGCGTAGTGTAAAATAATAGCGAGAAGTAGCAATAGCCGTCTCGCGCGGGAACTATACCTGCCATGTAAGACTCTCGTAAGATCGCCCTAAGATTGCGCGATGTCGTAGTAACCGTCGTAATAGCGGTAAATCTCGACGTATAAAACTGTCGTAAAATCCGCGGCCACTGACGGCTCCCGACACTCGACAACACTGACGTAACATTAGCCTGAGTTACGATGCGTATTTCACCGCGGTTATCATCGTAATACGCCGCACCCTCGATCTCCCACCCGCGGTTGTACATCTCGCCTTGAAATATCGTCGTCGTCGCCCCCTCTCTCTCCCTCTCTCTCTCCAACAGCCTGGCAGTCTCAATCCCCCAGCATCCCTCCTTCAATTCCACCCCTTCTTTAAGACAAACCACACTCACTTGACAAGTACGACATTTAGCACAGTACCTCTACTTCAACAATTAATTCATCTTCCACATTCAACCATTTTTTTGGCGATTCTCATATTTTACATTTTACACATTGATAATCTTGTATGTGTTCCCTTCTTCAACAATTAATTCATCTTCCACATTCAACTTTTCTTTGGAGATTCATATATTTTACATTTTACACATTGATAATCTCATATGTGTTCTCTTCTCCAACAATTAATTCATTTTCCACAATCAACTTTTCTTTGGAGATTCATATATTTTACATTTTACACATGGATAATCTCGTGTGTGTTTTTTCTGTCACATGTAATCTTCAGCTGTGACGTGAATTACAACATCTTATCGTCTACGAGGTTGTAATATATGAACTTGGATTTCTCGTAGCGCGGGTTGTAGATATTGACTGAACCGCCAAAATATCACCCCTTTCTCTCCCATCTATTCCCCACTCGTTTCTATCTTCCTATATCCCATGAGAGAGATAGGCAGATAGATAAATAGGTAAAAAGACACACACACACACACACACACACACACACACACACACACACAGATTAGAGCCTTCCACTACCAAAGATATCCCAGAAGCAGAGAAAAACAATCAGGTAGTAACAACACAATAATAAAAAGTAATCGTAGTGAAGTGGTTACAAGAGTAGAGGCAGGTAACACTGTTCCTTAATATAGAACACTAGAAAGAAATTGGGATACGATGATGATGATGATGATGATGATGATGATGATGATGATGATGATGATGGTGGTGGCGGTGGTGCAGGTTATTAAGATGATGATGATGATGATGATGATGATGATGGTGGTGGTGGTGGTGATGAAGATGAAGATGATGATGATGACAGTGACGATATTAGTAACATTGAAAATTAGTTTTTTTTTTTTTTTTTTTTTTTTTTTTTTTTTTGACTGCAAAAAGGTTACATATATATCTACTTTTATTTTCTTCCCTTTTTTTTTTTTTTTTTTTTACTGCATATATCTGACCACAACATCCCTAAACATTGGTTCCGAGATATTCAGCACCATCGACAGCCTTGTATATGCTGGCTCGAAAATTTATAACGAGAGAGAGAGAGAGAGAGAGAGAGAGAGACGTACGGCCACCTGCCTCATATCTTTAAGCTATTTGTTTCATTTATTTATTTATTTAGTCACTTCAGACCCAGGACGTCACTTCTTTTTTTTTCTTTCTTTACTGATGCATTTTTTTTTTACTATATTTTATTTTATTTTTAAGATGACTCTAGTGTGAAGTCTCTCCGGAACTGATTACAATAGTCTTTAGATGGGAAATGTAATAAAGATGGAGGGTTATGAGAGAGAGAGAGAGAGAGAGAGAGAGAGAGAGAGAGAGAGAGAGAGAGGTTGTAAATCAAGGGTGGTTATAAGGAGGAGGTGTTTTACATCAGGAGGGAGGGAAGAAATGTTGTTAGTCAAGAGGGATGGGGGAAGGGAAGGGTTGTAGATCGAGGGGGAGGGGTTGTAGATCTTATCTCACAACCCTGGAAAAGAAGTACCAGGATTGCAAGTAGGAAGGCAGGTGGGCAAAGACAGGCAGGGAGACAGGCAGGCAGGCTGAGAAAACCTGGGAGAAGGTAAAGGTGAGCAGTAGAGGTAGAAAGGCAGGCAAACAAGCAGGCAGGCAGGCAGGCAAACAGAGGCAGGCAGGCAGACAGACAAAGCAGACCAGGGGGGAGGGAAGAGGATTAGTGGGGGTAGGAAGGCAGGCAGGCAAGCAGAACAAACAATTGGGGGAGGAAAAGGGTGAGCTGTGAGGGTAGAAAAGCAGGCAGGAAGAACAGGTAGACAGGACAGGCAGACAGGTAGGAAAGCAGGCAGGACAGGTAGGTAGGCAGGCAGGACAGGCAGACAGGCAGGTAGGACAGGCAGACAGACAGGCAGGCAGGCAGACGAGACAAGGGGGAGAGAACCGGGTTGAAGGTACATACAGGCTTGGTAGAACCCATAATAAAACCCAGTAAGTTACGAGCGTCAGTACCCAAACAGGTTCCTTTACCCCTCCCCTCCTCTCCCAACCCCAAAGTCCCTCCATTCCTCCCTCCACTCCCCCTCCTTCCCTTCCCCTCCCTCCACTACCCCTCCTTCCCTCCAATGCCCCTCTCTCTGCCTTCCCTCCCTCCAATACCCTCACGCCATTGCCCCTTCTCTCCCCTCTCTCCCCCAATACCCTCCTTTTAATGCCCCTTCTTCTTCCTCCCTCCATCCAGTGTTCTTTCTCCCTCCATCCCTCCTTTCCTCCAAAAACCCCTTCTTTTCGATCCCTTCTTCTAATACCCCTTCCTTCCCTCCAGTACCCCTTCTCTTACCTCCCTTCCTCCGTCCAATGCCTCTTTTCTTCCTTCCTCCCCTCCCTTCACACCCTCCGGTAGAACTCTCTCTCTCTCTCTCACACACACACACACACACACACACACACACACACACACACACACACACACACACACACACACACACACACCATCTATTCTTCCCTCCATCAAATCAAGCATCTTTTTTTCCATCTCCTCCTCTCTCCAACCAACCATTCCTAAATCCATGACATTTGGTCCCTTCCCTCCTACCTCCATCCCTCCATTTCTCTACCCATCCTACTTTTCTTTCATCCCTCAGTCCTTTCGTTCATCTTTTCCTCCACCTCTCCAATCTACTGTTCCCTCCATCCCTCAGTCTATTTGCCTATCCTTCAATTCTTCATCCATCATTTCCCCCCTCTCTTCCTTCATCTCTCCATCTTTTCGTTCATCCATCCCTCCGCCTCTCCATCTATCCTTTCCTCCACCTCTCCATCGCGTGATCCTTTCCTCCATTCCCCTCCCTCTTCCCTCCTTCCTTACTTTATGTCTCCATCCTTCATTTTCTTCATTCATTCTTTCTTTCTTCTCAGCTTTTTCTCTATCCTTCCTTCCTTCATCCTTCAACCTCTCCATCCATTCTTTCCTCCATCGTCTTATCGCTCCTTCCATCCCTGTAATTACGTCCTTCCTTGTTTGCCTCTACCCTACCTACCTTTCCTTCATCCATCCTACGTTTCCTCCATCCATCCATCCTTCCCTCCATCTATTCATCCTTTTCCTCCATGACATAATTTCCTCCCTCCCTCCCTTCGTCTCTCACCTTCTTTTCTTTCAACTTCATCCCTCCTTGAGTTCTCCATCCTCCATCCTCTTCTTCCATCCCTCCATCTTTATCCTTTTTCCTCTATCCATCCTTATCACTTACTCTCATTCTTCCTACTCCCATCTCTCCGTCCATCCATCCTTCCCTCCATCCCTACATCTTATTCCTCCATCCCAGTCACTCATTCCCCTAATTCCAACCTCCGTCTTCCCTTCATCCTTCCCTCTCTACATGTTTTTCCTCCATCCCTCCCTATCACTCAGCCCCTACGCCTCTCCGTCCTTTCCTTCCACCCGTCCGTCCATCCCCCTCTCCATTTTTCTATCTTTCCCCTCCATTCATCCCTGTCAATTAGCCTTCTTCCTACCGCCAACCCTCCCTCCCTCCATCCATCCTTTCCCTCCGTGCTTCACTCAGTCTCTTCACCCATCCATCCTTCCTCTACGTGCGTCCCTCCACCCATCCATCCTTCCCTCCACCTCTCCACCCATTTATCCTTCCCCTCCGCGCTTCCCTCCTCTCTACACCCATCCATCCTTCCCTCCATCCCTCCACCTCTCCACCCATTTATCCTTCCCCTTCGTGCTTCCCTCCTCTCTCCACCCATCCACACTTCCCTCCATCTCACCACCCATCCATCCTTCCCTCCATCCCTCCACTCATCCAACCTTCCCTCCACGTCTCCACCCATTTATCCTGCCCCTCCGCGCTTCCCTTCTCTCTACACCCATCCATCCTTCCTTCCCTCTCACCACCCATCCATCCTCCCTCCATCCCTCCAGGCATTTATCCTTCCCCGTCGTGCTTCCCTCCTTCTCAACACCCATCCATCCTTCCCTCCATCTCACCACCCATCCATCCTCCCTGCATCCCTCCACCCATTTATCCTTCCCCGTCGTGCTTCCCTCCATCACTCCAGCCATCCATCCTTCCCTCCATCACTCCAGCCATCCATCCTTCCCTCCATCACTCCAGCCATCCATCCTTCCCTCCATCACTCCAGCCATCCATCCTTCCCTCCATCACTCCAGCCATCCATCCTTCCCTCCATCACTCCAGCCATCCATCCTTCCCTCCATCCTTTTCCTCGGTGCGTCCCTCCCTTGCAAGAGCCCCAGCCTTGAAGGAATCCCTGCCACGCTATTACGTATAATTAGACAGCAATTTGAGTGGAGCTTATGCATTCCTAATGTAAGCAAATGAGCTGGAGTGAGCACAAAATACCCGACACACCAGGCCCAGGCAGAGTGAGGGAGTGAGGGAGTGAGTGAGAAAGGGAGTGAGTGAGTGAGAGAGGGAGTGAAAAAGGGAGGGAGGAAGGGAGAGAGGGAATGGGTGAGGGAGTGAATACGTCGAGAACACAAAATACCCGACACACCAGGCCCACGCAGAGTGAGTGAGTGAGTGAGTGAGTGAGGGAGTGAGGGAGTGAGAGAGGGAGTGAAAAAGGGAGGGTGGAAGGGAGAGAGGGAATGGGCGAGGGAGTGAATACGTCGAAACATGAACACAATATACCCTACACACCAGGCCCACGCACAGAGAGTGAGTGAGGGAGTGAAAAAGGGAGGGTGGAAAGGAGAGAGGGAATGGGTAAGGTAGTGAATAAGTCGAGACAAGAGTGAATAGGTGAAGGCAAGAGTGATGGACTGTGAGTGAGTGAGTGAGTGACTGAGTGAGTGAGCGAGTGAATAAGTGGAGGCAAGAATGAAGGACTGTGAGTGAATGAATGAACGAGTGAGTGAATAAGTGGAGACACGCAAGAAGGACTGTGAGCGAGTGAATGAACGAATGAATGAGTGAGAGAGTGAGGGAGTGAGTGAGTGAGTGTGGCAGGGAGGGAGGGAGTGATAAGTGGAGGCAAGAGTGAGGGACTGTGAGTGAGTGGGTCAGTGAATAAGTAAAGGCAAGAGTGAGAACGAGTGGGGTGTTCACAGAACTGGCAGAGTGAGTGAGTGGGAGGAGGAGTGGGGGAAAATTTAATCTTCCTAGTGACTGAGTGGGTGAGTGGAGGGAGGAGTAGGAGAGTGGGAGTGTTAATACAGAGGGGAGAGTGAGTCAGTGAGTGGGTGGAGTGACTATCTGAAATGACATAAGAGTGGATGAGTGCGCGAGTGAATGGGTGAGTGAGAGAGTGAGTGAGAGAGTAAGTGAAGATCTACGAACAGGTGGGAGACAGCGCATGGAGTGAGAGAGACTAAACATTACGGAGGATATTGAAGTACGTGTGTGTGTGTGTGTGTGTGTGTGTGTGTGTGTGTGTGTGTGTGTGTGTGTGTGTGTGTGTGTGTGTGTGTGTGTGTGTGTGTGTGTGTGTGTGTGTGTGTGTGTGTGTGTGTGAGAGAGAGAGAGAGAGAGAGAGAGAGAGAGAATAATGACCGAGATAAGTGGATGAGGGAGAGTGAATGACCGAGAGCAAAGGAAAGTACAGGAAATAACCAAAACAGAAAACCAGGGATGAGAATGAATTATAATGAGAGAGAGAGAGAGAGAGAGAGAGAGATGAGGGAATGCAAGCAGAAATGAAATTAAACACAGGATGAATAAAAGGATATGGGGAGAAAGACAGTGAATGACAACAGGAAAAAAAAATGTGAGTGCAAGTGAAAGGAAAGAATGAGGAAAGAAAAATGAAGGGGGGAGGGGGGAAGAAAGGAAGGACGAAAGTAAAGAGGAAGATGGGATGAAGTCAAGGAAGAGGGAAGTAAGGCGGGAAGGACAGAAAAGAAGGGAGTGTATGGAAATAAGGTGAGAGTATTGAACAACGAAGAGGGAGGGTGAAAGGAAGAAGGAGGGAGAAGGGGAGGAAAAAAAGAAAGAAGAAGGGAAGACTGAAGACAGGAGAGAGGATGAAAGGAAGGAGGAGGGAGAAAGGAAGGAGGAGGGAGAAAGAAGGGAAGATTGAAGACAGGAGAGAGGATGAAAGGAAGGAGGAGGGAGAAAGGAAGGAGAAAAAGAAAGAAGAATGGAAGATGGTCAAGGATAGAGGATGAAAGGAAGGAGGAGGATGGAAGATAGTAAAGGAGAGAGGATGAAAGGAAGGAGGAGGGAGAAGGGAAGGAGAAAAGGAAAGAAGGAAGATGGAAAACAGTAGAGAAGACATACAGTGCAAGCAGTTAAAACTTTCTGTCCTTAACCTCCACCTTTTCCCCAGATTCACAGTTATAGTTCTTTCACCTTAACCTGGCCTTGATTCTCGTTCTTTGGCGACTCATTTCACGTCACCTCATGGCAAAATAAGATAATGCTACGGCTCTCTGTATCCTTTTCACACTTCTTCGTGACTAGCATCACATCTGGTGGAAATTTATTGATACAACTGAGCATTCAAGATGGAAAGATGGCAGTTTTAGGCCAGGTTAAAGTGAAAAAGGTATATAAGTCGCCTGTAAGTGGCTGAAGTAATTTTATTCCTGCTAATAAAAATGACGATTTCTACTACACCGTATGTTCATCTTTATTCGCTAATTTTACGCTGATCTTCCGTCATGATTCTGAAAGGATACGGCTCTATGGACAAGTTGGTCGGAGAGGAGCATAAGAAGGAATGCAAGTAATGAGAGGAAGAAGGGATGGAGGAAGGAAGTGCGGAAGGAAGGAGGGATGAAGCATGACGAGAGGAAGGAAGAATGAAAGGAAAGATGGGAATGGATACCAGGAAAGAGGGTGAAAGGACTGAATGAAAAACAGGAAAATGCGGCCACTAAAGAAAGACAGGAACAGAGCAATGGAATGAGAGAGGTACGAAAGACGAGGAAAGGGTGAGAAAAGATAACAGGAGAAAGAGAGAGAGAGGGAGTGGAGATAAGTGAGAGAAAAATGAAAGCAAAAATGACATGAAGGGAGGAAGGAAAGATGCAGGAAGGAGGAAAGAAAGATGAGAATGGATGACAGGAAAGAACGAGAAATAAGAGTGGGAAAGAAAACAAGAGAGAAAAATGAGAGTAAGAGTGAAATGAAGGATGAAAGTAGATAACAGCAACGATAATGAAGAAATTTTAAGTGTAAAATGCAAAGAAAAATGAAGGGCGGGAAGAGAGTGGCACAAAAAGGAAAGAGCGACACTGGGAAGGAGTCAAAGGGTTGGATTATGGTAAAAATGAAGGAATAAATGATGAAATGAGAGTCAGGGGGAAGGATGCTAAGGTGAATGAAGGAATGAGTGATGAATGATGAGTCAGGGGGTAGAATGATGATGAAAATGAAGAAACTGGGTGATGAAGAGACTGAGACGGTACGATGATGCTATAATGAAGGAATGGGTAGTAAAGGAAGTCACAGGGTAGGATGATAAGAAGGAATGAGCGATAGAATGTGATAAAGGAAGGAGTCAGGGGGTAGGATGATGATGAGAATGAAGGAATGAGTAATAAAAGAAGTTACATGGTAGGATGATAAAGAAGGAATGGGTAAAAAAAAAAAAGGTGATGAAGGAGAGTCAGGGGGTAGGATGATGATGAGAATGAAGGAATGAATAATGAAAGGGCTGAATAAACAGGTTCAAAGGCCAGAGAAAAAAAGGAGGATAGAAAAAGCTGCGTTGATCGTGTGAAAGTGTGGGTGAGCGAGCGAGTGGGAGTAAATGTGAGAGAGGGGAATACAGAGTGAAATCTGACTAGGAAATACGAAGCATCTGTGCTGTGTGTGTGTGTGTGTGTGTGTGTGTGTGTGTGTGTGTGTGTGTGTGTGTGTGTGTGTGTGTGTGTGTGTGTGTGTGTGTGTGTGTGTGTGTGTGTGTGTGTGAGAGAGAGAGAGAGAGAGAATGTCTGGTCAATATCACCCGGCTGTCAAAAGAGAGAAAAAAAAGTTGTTCATCCTCAGGCACTTGATGGATCCCTCTCTCTCTCTCTCTCTCTCTCTCTCTCTCTCTCAATTCCATTTCTCCACTCCTTCCCCATTTACATCTTCCCCCTTCCTCCTCTGGTCCTTCGCTTTCTCTTTATCTCCCTTTCTATATTCTTTCTCACCCTTTCTCCCTTTCCTCTGATTCCATTTCTCACCTCCCTGTTCTTGTAAACCTTTTCTCTCCCTCCATTTTCTCCTCCCTTCTTCCTTCGGTCCTTCTCCCTCTCTCCCTCCTTTAAGACCTACTTCTCTTTTTTCTATGCCTTCTCACCTCTTCTTCCCATCTTTTCTCCCTCTCCTCCATTTCCATTTCTTTCCTCCCTCTTCGTCCAAGCTTCTTCTCTCCCTCCATTTTTTTTCTCTTCCTTTCTCTCTTCCTTCTTCCCCTCCTCTGTTTTCATTTCCCTCCTTTCTGTTCCTGTTAAGCTTCCTCCATTTTTTCTTCTCTCTCTCTCTCTCTCTCCCACCACCCATCCTCCCTTACCTTCCCACCTACTTTTCCTCTACCTCTCTACCCTTCCCCTCTTCCATCCTTTCAACTAATTCCTTCTTACCCTTTACTTCCATCCCATCTCCATCCTTTCAGCCATACTCCCTCCCTCCAACCCATACTCAGCCTCCTTCTCTCCTGCCGTTCTTCCATCCTACTTTCTTCCACCCTCCGTCCTTTCTTACCTTCCTCCCTACCTCCATCCTTCAGCCACTCTCTCTCTCCATCCAATCCTTTCCCTTCCTTCTTACCTCCGACGTTCTGTTCTCTCCCCCCATCCTTCCAAACACCCTCTCTCCTTCCTACCCCATCTCTCCCTGAGTCCTTCCTATCTCTTCTCTTAACATCTCATCCTACCTTTTTCTCTCATTTTTTTAGTCCCCTTCTTTCCTACCCATTCCAATCCTCCTTCCCTCCCTTTCTCCCTATCTCTCCATAATCCTACCATCCTACCTCTCGCTCCATCTTTCCAGCCTGTCTTTCTACCTCCAAAACCATTCTATCCATCCCTCCCTCTCTCTACCTCAACACCTTTTCCATCCATTCATCCTTCCAACTTACCTCTCCCTCCATCCTTCCATCCAGCCTCTCTACCTACACACCGTTTTCATCCTTCCATCCATTCCTCTATCTCCAAACTCTTTCCTTCCATCCCTCCCTCTACCTCAACACCCTTTTCTTTCTTCCCTCCCTCCATCCTTCCCTCTACCTCCACACCCTTCCCTTCCTTCCATCCCTCCCTTTACATCAACACTCTTTCCCTCCTTCCATCCCTCCCAGTACCTCAACACCCTTTCCTTTCATCCATCCCTTCACCCGCCTCCATCCCATCTCTCCCTCCATCCTTCCCCCTATCTCCAGACCCTTTCCTTCCTTCCATCCCTCCATCTACATCCATCCCATCTCTCCCTCCATCCTTCCCCCTATCTCCACACCCTTTCCTTTCACCCCTCCCTCCATCTACCTCTACCCTACCCTCTCTCCCTCCTTTCCTTACCTCCCCCCTCCCCCCCGTAATTCCCCTCCGAGAGATAAAATTATAAGTGTTGAGGGAGTAATCAGACAGGCGGTGGTCAATACTCTCAGGTGGCCCACTCTTGATCTATGGACAATTTATAACAGCACAGATGGAGGGGTGGAGGGAGGGAGGGAAGAAATGGGAGGGAAGGTGGAGGGGGGGGGAAATGGGTGGAAGGAAGGAGGGAAGGGAGAAATGCGTGGAAGGAAGGAGGGAAGGGAGAAATGGGTGGAAGGAAGGAGGGATGGGAGAAATGCGTGGAAGGAAGGAGGGAAGGGAGAAATGGGTGGAAGGAAGGAGGGATGGGAGAAATGGGTGGAAGGAAGGAGGGATGGGAGAAATGGGTGGCAGGAAGGAGAGGGAGAGAAAAAAAAAGAGAGATTAGGGGGTGAGGAGATAAAGGAAGAAATGCATAACGAGCTAAAGGGAGGGAAAGGAGAAAAGGGTGAGTAGGGAAAAGAGTAGGAGAAAAGAGAGGAAGAAAAAGAGGAAGAAAGAGAGAACACAGGTAAACAGAAACGTGTCCCATTCTTGATTTCTTGGACTTCAATTTTTAACAGAAGGAACGGGAAGGCGGGAGACAGGGAGGGGTGGAGGAAAGGTGGGAAGAAATAAGTGAGTGAGGAGGGAGGAGAAGGAACAGGTAAGGAAAGGGAGGGAGGGAAAGGAGGAGATAGGGAGGGATGGCAGTCAGCATGGGCGAGAAGCGGCAGGGAGAGAAAGGAGGGAGCGACGGATGGAAGGAAGGCAAACGAGGACGAAAATAAAGAAATAAATAAGAAATGAAAACTAAAAGGTAGGATGAGAGAAATAAAAAGGTAAAGAGAGGGACAGGGGTAAAACAATGAATAAAAAAAACAAGAGCAATCCAAGATAACAAACCTTCGTCAAGGAGGGATGTGTAGCAAATCTTATGGTGCTGTTATCTTGTAATTTTTGTCCCAGCATTGTAGGCATTATATCGAGTTAGAAGCCTAAATGCTGAAACTGCCACTATCCCGCAATGGTATAGAATCCCTTTAAAAAATTCCTGGATCCAGATTTATGCTCCGGATCACCACCAAAATCTAATGGTCTGTTCCTTGGGCCATACCCTACCCCTCCAAAAAATTTCATCAAAATCCGTTTATAACTTTTTGAGTAATTCTGGTTACAAACAGACAAACAAACCAACGCCGGCAAAAATATAACCTCCTTAGCGGAGGTAATAATGAAATATGGGGTAGGATGAGAGGGAAATAAAAAAATAAAGAGAGGGACAGAGATAAATGAATAATTAAAACAAGAAGTAGGATGAGAGAGAGAGAGAGAGAGAGAGAGAGAGAGAGAGAGAGAGAGAGACAGACAGACAGACAGAGAGTAGGTGAAGCAGGAGAGGAGGAAACAGGTGGGGAGATGGACGAAGGGATAGAAGGGAGGAAATAGGCAGGTAAGGAGGAGGACTGAGAGAGGGAAAGGGAGAAATTAACACGGTGATGAAAAAATAATAATAATAATAATAATCTCGTTTTCTAAGAGCATGGACGGCAAGGATGAAAGGAAGCAGGGAAGGGAAGGATGAGAGGAGGACGGAAAGGAAGAATGCGAAGAGAAAGGGGGGAAAGGAAGGATGAGAGGAGGAAGGAAAGGAAGGATGAGAAGAGGATGGAGGGAAAGGAAGGATAAGAAGAGGAAGAAGGGAATGGCAGGATGCGAAGAGGAAGAAGGGAAAGGAAGGATGAGAAGAGGATGGAGGGAAAGGAAGGATGCGAAGAGGAAGAAGGGAAAGGAAGGATGAGAAGAGGAAGGAAGGAAAGGAATTATGAGATGAGGAAGAAGGGAAAGGAAGGATGAGACGAGGTAGGAGGGAAAGGAAGGATGAGAAGAGGAAGAAGAGAACAGAAGAATGAGAGGAGGAAGGAGAGAAAGGAAGGGTGAGAGGAGGAAGGAGAGAACAGAAGAATGAGAGGAGGAAGGAGAGAAAGGAAGGGTGAGAGGAGGAAGGAAGGAAAGGAAGGATAAAAGCAGGATGGAAGAAAAGCAAGGATGAGAAGAAGAAGAAAGAAAAGGAAGTTTGAGAAGAGGACGGAAGGAAATGAAGAATGAGAATAGGAAGGAGGGAACTGAAGGATGAGAGGAGGAGGGAGAGGAAAGGAAGAATGAGAAGACGAAGGAGGGAAAGAAATGGTGAGAAAGGAGGGAATGGAAGAATGAGAGGAGGAAGGAGGGAAAGGAAGGATGGCATAAGAAAGGAGCCAATAGTATAAATAAAGGAAAATAGTGCAAGGAAGAGAGGGACATGAACTGCAAAAGACAAGAGGTGATCTGACACTTGGCCAGGTATTGACAGGTAATATATTCGCAGGTGGCCTTCAATTTCTAACAGCACGAAGGAGGGGGGGAAGGAAGGAATGCAGGAGGGAGAGGAAGGACGGAGGGACCAAGGAAGAGGGAGGAGGGCGAAATGGAGGGGTAAAGGAAGAGGGAGGGGGGCATGTGGAGGAGTAATGGAAAAGGGAGGGGGGAAAAGGAGGGTTAAAGAGTGTGGGAGGGAGGAAACTGAAGGATAAATGAAGAAAGAAAGAGGGAGTGAGGGAGGGAAGGAAAGAAAGGAGGATTAGAGGAAGAGAAAAGGAGAAAAAAGAGGGTGGGAGGGAGGAATAGGGAGATAGGGAAGAGGAAGGGAAAGAAAGGAAAGAGGAAGGGAATGGAGAGACAGGCAGAGCAAAAGGAGAAAATAAAAAAGACCAGAGTTAAACAGAGAGGCGGCCCGCTCTTGATATATGGCCCTAAATTCTAACAGGAGGGACAGTAAGAGACGGGGAGAGAGGGAGGAAAGAGGGAGGTTGGAAGGAAGGGAGGGAAGAAATGGGCAGGTGAATAGGGGAAGGGAGGGAAAGGAGGAAAGAAGGGTAGGTGAAAACAGAGGATGAAATAGGTAAGGAGGGAGAGACGAAATGGAATAAGTATGAGGAGAAAAGAATCAGTAGGAGAAGATAGAAATAAATAGAGGAAATAACACGACAGGTGGCCAGCTACTGATGTGTGGGCTTTTGACGGGAAGGTGGGAAGAAGAAAAGGGAGACGGAAGGAAAAGAAGGGGACAGAAGAAAAAGAGGAGAAGGGAAGGAACGGATGGAGGGAAAGGAAAAGAGGGGGGGAAGGAAGAATGAGGGAAGGATCGAAAAAGAAGGGGAGGGTAGGAAAAAATGGTGAGGGAAACGAAAAAGAGGGAGGGAAGGGAAAGAGGCGATGGGAAGGAAAGGGTGAAAGTAAAAGGTAAAAGGGAGGGAGAAAAGAAATGATGAAGGGTAAGGAAAAGGAGTGAGCTGAGATGAAAATGGGAATGAGGATGGAAAGAAAGGAGAAAGGGTAGGAAAGGAGAGGGGGGGAGAGGAGGACAGCAGAGAGTGGGGAAGGACAGGAGAGGGAAAAGAAGAGCAGAGGGAGGGAAATAAAAGAAGAGGAGGGGAAGAAAATGAGTGCGAGAAGGAGAGGAGAGGGAAGGGAAGAAAATGGAAAGGAGGGGAAGGACACGAAAGGGAGGGAGAGAAAAGGAGAGGGAGGGAGAGAAAAGGAGAGGGAGGGGAAGAAAAGGAGAGGGAGGGGAAGAAAAGAAGAGGGAGGGGAAGAAAAGGAGAGGGAGGGAGAGAAAAGGAGAGGGAGGGGAAGAAAAGGAGAGGGAGGGGAAGAAAAGGAGAAGGGGGGAAGAAAAGAAGAGGGAGGGGAAGAAAAGGAGAGGGAGGGGAAGAAAACGAAGGAGGGGAAGGAAAGGAGAGGGGACGGGAAAAAAGAAGTGCAAGGGGAAGGAAAATAAACGCAAGAATCTAAATCAAGGTTATGAGCAAATGAAGCGAGATATAAACCCATTACAGTATGACTTCTCCTTAGGTTACCAAAGACTTCATGAAATCTTTGACAGTTTCCACATAGACTGTAAAGAAACGAAATGACATCAACGTTACCTTTACCTGTGACGAATTACTGTCACTCACCTCCGATTTTGTGTTCACTCCCTTGCCGAGGTTACCAACTTTCACACTCACCTGGAAAGAAAAAGATTAATTAGGCCATCATCATCACCATAATCGTCTCGAGTCACTGTCATCATCATCAACAGTATCGTAGAAGTCATCATCATCTTCAACACTATCGCAATCATCATCATCCTCCTCCTCCTCCATCATCATCATCATCATCAATCATCATCATCATCATCATCATCATCATCATCAACATTATAGAGTCGTCATCACAATCATTTTCATCCCAATTCTTTTTCCCACAAATTCACGGTCTGAGTAAAATCCGGGAACAGAGTAATAAAAATAGACAATAAGACAAAATATCAAATTACCAACATCCGCCATTGGTTCCTTCTTCCTTGCATTAAAAAATAAATAAAAAAATAAGCAGCTGATGATATTAAAACTTCAAAACTAAAATCACTATCATACGCAATTTAACTCAACTCTCACCAACATCCTTCAACTTTACTGCTATCACCATCACTAACACCACCGCCACCTACACCATTCCCCTGTTTACTGTTATCACCATTTTCACCACTAAATTCACCCTGAAGTCACATATTTCATCACTACTATCATCATCATCCTTCATCACCGCAACTAACACCATTACCACCACTGTCATCTACATCATTTCCTTCATAATTATCACCATCACCAAAACAGACATCTCCACCACCACTATCACCACTGCCATCTACACCATTCAACATGACTATCACCATCACAAACAGACAAGGCCATCACAACCACTATCACCAACACAGATATCACCGTCACCACCACCGCCATCACTATCGCCAATGCACATTATCATCGTCACCACTACCAATTTACATCAACACCATCAGTACTATCAACACATCATCATCACCACCACCACCACCAGCACCAATACACATCATCACCACTACCACCACCAATGCACATCATCACCACTACCAGTACACATCACCACCACCACCACCACCAATACACATCATCACCACCACCACCACCACCAATACACATCACTACCACCACCACCACCAATACACATCACCACCACCACCACAAGTACACATCATCACCATTATCACCAACATCACCTTCACCACAATCAACAACAAAGACATCTCCATCATCACTGCAACTGTCGCTAGTCTTATCACCAGCATCATCTCCATCATTACTGAGAGAGAGAGAGAGAGAGAGAGAGAGAGAGAGAGAGAGAGAGAGAGAGAGAGAGAGAGAGAGAGAGAGAGAGAGCATTATAGTGGAAGGTAATCTAATGGCCTGGAGTCTGCATACTTCTACCCCCAGTAATAAGGTGCCTGGTGAGGGAGGGAAGAGGGAGGGAGAGGAGCGGTAGACCCAGATACACGACCACCACTACCACCACTTTTATCTACTTATCTGTCAACACATCCATGTACTGCCTGTCAAGTTTTATCCCCATTTCAACACGTTCTGCAATCACCTGTCAAAGAATACTTTTTTTTTTTTTTTTTTTTTTTTTTTACGTGTCCGACTCTGGGCAAAGGCTTCACGGCCTATGTCTTGGGGGCAGTGTCCTATTCCAAGGCCCAGTAATCCTCCTACACCTCCACATGTCATCACTTCGGCACTAACACCCACCATCCATATTGAATACATGCTAGGGTTGTCTCATACAGGACTGGTGTATTGGTATCTCTCACCACATCATCCACCACGTATCAACTTCATTCTCTCTCTCTCTCTCTCCACGTCTATCAACTGTAAACTTATCTATCTATCACCGCATCCCACCATCAAACACATCAGCTATCACATCCGCTCATATCCACACTTACATCCTGTATCACATCTCTAAAAGTAATCTCCTCACATCCACTGGCTGTTAAAGTAATCTCACGCTTATCCATCACATCTGCTTAAGTAATCTCTCGCTCAGTCTTACCCCATCGTAACTAAGAAAGCGTCGGAGGGTGAGGGGGGTGTGGGGAGAGAGCCTAGCCTTCTTACAGATCTGAAGAGGCTCAAAGTAATTTCCACATTTATATATACACCAGGTTTGATCGAATTAATCTTCTCATTGGCTTCCATCACATCTAAGAGAGGTGTCTGGGAGGGTGAAGAGGGTGTGGGGAGAGCCAAACCTACTTTTATTATAGCTATGAACCAGCTAAAAGAAATCTCCCTTCGTTATATTCTGCCTCTGGTATAATAAGTTAGATAATCCTCCTCCTTCGCTATATTCATCTTTTGCATCATTATAGATTTGGACACACCAGGGGAAGGTGTATATAGTGCTAGATATTATACTCTCTTTTTTCTCTCTCTCTCTCTCTTTCTCTCTTTTTTTTTCTCTCTCTCTCTTTCTCTCTTTTTTCCTCTCTTTTCTCTCTTATCAGGATGGATATTATTTTGCACAACTTGGCAGCTCCAGCTTCATCATGCAAGGTAGCGATTTGGTCTGCATATTTTCTCTTTTTTTGTTCAATCTCTCTCTCTCTCTCTCTCTCTCTCTCTCTCTCTCTCTCTCTCTCGCCTCCAGTATTGCGTCCTACTTTCGATATCTTTCATTCTCCCCCAAACGTCAGAAAATATTTACCTTCTCGTACTTCATCTCTCTCTCTCTCTCTCTCTCTCTCTCTCTCCCAGGCCTGCACACCTACTCATTATCTCTTTTTAATATACTTTGAGTTAGGAGTGTGTCGAGAGAGAGAGAGAGAGAGAGAGAGAGAGAGAGAGAGAGAGAGAGAGAGCGCTTGTACAAAAAGCCAATATGGAGTAAATCACAAAACGATATATTTAGAGACGAGGAGGGGCCATTATACTTTACCTGCATATTTTGGGAGCTGCCTTGTGTTTTGCATTTATTAGCGTTCATCAGGTCTCTACGCTGAACGACGGCGACGAAAACTATGCGAAATATTCTAGATTACTATACTTCCATCCGGGCCATTTTTTCTTATTTTTTCATTTCCTCCAGAAAATATCGCTCACCGTGAGGATGTGCCAGTATTGCGTCATTTTTTTTTTTTAATTATTATTATTCTTGACAGCACTTTATATGCACTTTATCCCTGCTTTACTTTACTTAAAATACTTTAGCTTTAAGTGGATTCTTAAATATGACCCCCCCCCCTCTCTCTCTCTCTCATATATATAAGATCTTTTTTTTCTCTCTCTCTATTACCGCTTCCACTTCAGTCACTACAAATTCCATCTTAACTTTATTTTGTGCTTTCATTTGGCTCATTAACTTCTTTAGCTGATAACTTTATTCTCTCTCTCACTCTCTCTCTCTCTCTCTCTCTCTCAAACACACACATACACATTTACCTCATTACCTTCTTCAGCTACAAACTTTCCTCTCTCTCTCTCTCTCTCTCTCCAGCACAAGCCTTGTCTTTTACCTTTCCTATCCTCTACAAACTTAGAGAACGAGGCGCTAACATTGACCGCAGAGTTCCTGTTCACGATCATTTAGTTCCCGTTACGGTGATGGAACTCTTATACCTCACCACATCCTTGTAATTTAACAGAGAGGTAGGACAGACTATACTTAACAAAATTTCTGTTTTTCTCTACCCTTTGTTTTTAAATTTCCATGTGGCTTTCCTCTGTTAAATTTCTATACTGCTTACTCGTAATCATCATCACTCTTAGCCCAATTTCGTTTTTTTTTAATTTATTTATATTTTTACAAAAGATAAACGGAAGAGGGAGAAATAAAAAAAAAAAAAAAAAAAATCATACGCCAGATTACAGGTGTCAAGTACTGAAACTTTATTTGTCATTGTTGTTGCTGATTATTATTATTATTATTATTATTATTATTATTATTATTATTACTACGACTACTACTACCGCTACTGTTGTTGTTGTTCTGGCTGGCACTCAAGGTACATAACACACACATGTATCTGAATGTACCCACCTTGTCTGATAATATATAACATCATCTCAACCCACAAGGCTAATATTAAAACCTGAAGGCTATTTTTATGCCTTATTAAGAGAAGAGTTACTGGCGGGGGGCGCTGCAAGGTGTGATTAATCAAGGTAATGGGGGGAGGGGTAGGCTTCTCTCTCTCTCTCTCTACCTACCTACCTACCTACCAATGTTTATTTCTCCCTTTTCCCTCTCTCTGTCCTTCTCCTTACTTACCCATTTCCCTCTTCCTATCGCTCCATCCCTCTCCTCACCTGTTTCCTCCTTTCCTGCTTCACCCACTTCTTCTTCTTCTTCTCTCTCTCTCTCTCTCTCTCTCTCTCTCTCTCTCTCTCCAATTCGAGGATGGATTTTCATGTTTTGTTTTTCTTGCCTACGGGTGAAGATTTTTTTTTGTTTTTTACCCAGATGTTTTTTCCAGTTTTTTTCCTACCTTCAGACAATTTTCTTTTTCAGTTTTGGGGGCCTTACACCTGCCCTGCTAACCTATAATAAATATATAAAAAATTTGGTCCACTATCCCAAAAAACACCGGAATTTTATGATGAGTACTGAGACGGACGCTTTAAAAAATTAGGAAGAAGAGTCAAGGGAGGATTTGTCAACGTATGGATGGATAGGATTAAATCTATTCCATCAGTAACGAGGGATAGGATGGATAGTAGGCATAATGGAAGGGAATAAGATGGTTAGTAGGCATAATGGAAGGGAATAGGATGGTTAGTAATGGAAGGGAATAGGGTGGTTAGTAATGGAAGGGAATAGGATGGTTAGTAATGGAAGGGAATAGGATGGTTAGTAGGAATAATGGAATAGGATGGTTAGTAGGAATAATGGAATAGGATGGTTAGTAAGAATACTGGAAGGGAATAGGATGGTTAGTTGGAATACTGGAAGGGAATAGGATGGTTAGTAGGAATAATGGAATAGGATGGTTAGTAAGAATAATGGAATAGGATGGTTAGTAGGAATAATGGAATAGGATGGTTAGTAAGAATAATGGAATAGGATGGTTAGTAGGAATACTGGAATAGGATGGTTAGTAAGAATAATGGAATAGGATGGTTAGTAGGAATAATGGAATAGGATGGTTAGTAGGAATAATGGAATAGGATGGTTAGTAGGAATAATGGAATAGGATGGTTAGTAGGAATACTGGAAGGGAATAGGATGGTTAGTAGGAACAGTGGAAAAAAAAAAGACCACAACTTTAAAAATATAATTACTGAAAAAAGCATCAGAAAAATTAAATGTTCTACGTGGACAATATATATGATACGAAGGACAAGATAGGAGGATGAAAAAAGAAAATAGTAGGAGGTATTTTGTATGCTAAAGTATGTCACTTAAAAATAGGCATGTATGAGTTTGTACGAAAATATTAACCATTATCTATGTATGTATGTCAAATGAATGTATATATGTAGTTAGATAGGTAGTTTTTTTTTTTTATACAAGGAAGAAGGAACCAAAGGCCAGGTAGGTAGGTAGGTGCGCACGTATGTATGTATGTATGTATGCCAAGATAGTACAACAAATATGCCAAGTAACGTTCGTGCTACGTTACTCTGACCCGGTGTAAAGGTCAACCCCTGAAACAACATACACCACAAGCTATCAATGAACACATCCCCAATCAATCAAAACACCCTCGGTAATAGTGAGGCGATGTCACCGTCCAGAATCCAGCCCTAATGCAGTGTTCGTCCTTGTATTTGCGGAGGAGTTCTGACATTCACGAAGATATAGCTTAGTATACTTGTCCTAACACCATTCCCTAGGCAACTTATTTGGCTATTACTTCTTACTGTCCATCTCCGTGTTACTTAGTTTTAATCTCGCCATACTCTGCATACATAACGTGCTAAAGGATAACCAGCAATGTCCCTAACTAAATCGCCAAGGAAGAGGTGTCAGGGAGCCTCCTTAACCGACGAGAACACACACACACACACACACACACACACACACACACACACACACACACACACACACACACACACGAGGGAGGGATAAGTGGGCATTCTACAATCCAGTTCTTCCTTCACCTGTCTGTAAATAATCAACTGTACTCATTACACCAACAAAGAATCACCAGGTAAATACATAAACACCTTTTACCAATTATAAGAACACGTGTATCAATTATCACAACAACAAATGATGCTACCGGTACTAATCTAAAACTGACACTAATTACATCCATATATTACAAACAAATAGAAGCATCTCGCCCGTTTCCATCGTACCATCACTAATACTGTAATGGGCTTTTATTATTCTCAATTACCATAACAATGCGTAATGCTTTTATTAACACCAATCTAATGACCTCCGCTGGGCCAGAGGTTTCATTTTCATCGCTCATAATGTTAATACCAGAACATTATTAACAACACTAACAACACACTGACATCACGTTCACAACAATTCAACACACCATCAACACACCCTTCCAAAAATTTCAGAAGAGGAAGAAGAGGAAGAGGAAGTAGGAGAAAAGGCAGAAGAATATGAAAGAAAAGAAATAGTGATTAACTCTTCCGTTCATATCTTCTTCATATTCTCCTCCCCGCTTCATTCCATTCTCATATTCCATCCACCTTCTCCATCTCACCTTCACCACCATCACCTCCATTCTTCTCACCCTTCTATCAGGCTCGCTCCATCTACCTTCTTTATCTTACCTCTCCTCCTCTTCTTCCATCCATTCCCATCTCACCTCATCTCCACCAGCTCCCCTACTCTCACCCCTCCTCCCTTCCTTCCCTCCGCTTCCACCCTCTCTCCCCATCTGCTCCCTCTGCCTCACCGTCCTCTTCTACGTTTCTCCTCTCTCCCTTCTCTCACCCTTATTCTTCTACGCTTCCTTCCCATCATTTCTTCTCTCTCTCCCTTCTTCGGTCCCCCACTCCCTCTCTTATGGTATGATAACACCTTTCTATACTCTTTCTCACCCCTCCGCCACATTTTCTCTCCTATTTCCCTCTTCTCCCTCCATTTGATGCGTTATCTTTCTCTCCCAACACCTCCCTCTTTCATCTCTCCTTTCCACACTCTAACCTCCTCTCTCTCTCTCTCTCAAATCCCTTCCTCTTCCCCTTTCTTACTCTTCTCTCCCTGCATCTCACTTCCTTTCTTTCCTTCCAGTTTACATCTCTTCTTCTTCTTCGCATCACACCATCTATTTCTTTCTCTTTTTCCATACCATGTCCTCCCCCCCCCTCTCCTCATCCCTCCCACCTCTCCCTGCCCTTCTCACCCTCTCTCATCCCTCCATTCCTTTCCTTCCTGCCCTTCTCTCCCTCTCTTTCTCATCCCTCCCTTCCTTCCCTCCCTGCCCTTCTCTCCCTCTCTTTCTCATCCCTTCCTTCCTTTCCTCCCTGCCCTTCTCTCCCTCTCTTACCTCTCCCACCTCTCCCTGCCCTTCTCTCCCTCTCTTTCTCATCCCTCCCTTCCTTTCCTCCCTGCACTTCTCTCCCTCTCTTTCTCACCCCCCCCCTTCCTTTCCTCCCTGCCCTTCTCTCCCTCTCTCACCTTCCCCACCGCTCCCTGCCCTTCCCTCTCCCTCCTCCCGCCAGCTCCCAGCACTGCAGAAGCCAGCCCGCGTCAGATCCATCCAGACTAAGGTGTTATTTGACTGTCGAGGGAATTACCTTATTAAATAGATACCCAGCCAAAAAACCGGCGCTGGGAGGGGAGGAAAGCCAGATGGGAGGGGAAGAAGGAGTGTGCTGGACGGGATGGGGGGAGGAGAGGAGAGGTGTGGTGTGAGGGAAGGGGGGAGGAGAGAAGAGGTGTGGTGTGAGGGAAATGGGGGAGGAAAGGAAAGGTGTGATGTGAGGGAAGGGGGGTAGTGAGGTATGATGGGAAGGAGGTGTGATAGAGAGGTGTGGTGGGGGAAAGGAAGGGAGGTGTGGTGAGGGAAGGGGAGAGAGGAAGAGATGTGGTGGGAAAGGGGAGGAGGTGTGGTGGGAGGAAGGGGGAGGGAGGTGCGGTGGGAGGAAAGATGAGGGAGAGATGTGACAGGGAAAGGGAGCGGGATGTGGTGGGGGAAAGGGAGGGAGAGACGTGATGAGGGAAGAGGAAGGAGGTGTGGTGAGGGAAAGGGAGGGACAGGTGTAATGGGAGGAAGGGGATAAAGAGGTGTCGTGGGAGGAAAGGGGAGAGGCGTTATGGAAGGGAAGGGGAGAGAGGGAGAAATATGTGGAGGGGGGATAGGGAGATTGGAGAGGAATAGAGCGGTGTGGTGGGAGGAAGGGACGAGGAAGAGAGGCATCAGGTATAGGGAGGGAGAAGAGGTGGAAGGGAGGGAAAGAGAAGGATGAAGATGTGTGTGGGAGAGAGAAGGAACGGAGAGCTGTGGTGGGAGGGAGACAGTGGGGGGGGGGAGGTAGATAAAGATGCAAAAGGAGGGACAGGAATGGGACAGACAGAGAGGTATGGGAGTGGGATTGTGATATGGGATAAGAGTGGGATAAGACTGAAATGGAAGGAGGAAAAAGGGGGAGGAAGAGGGAAGAAGGGAGAATACAAAGATGTGGAGAAAGAGGAAAGGTGGACTGGCTGGGTTAGCGTGGAGAGAGATAGCAGGAGTGGGAATGGAGAGATGAAAGGGAGGAAACAGAGATGGCTAGGAAGGTCAACAGAGGAGTGGAAGGGAGGAAGGGAGAGATGACGTGGATGGGAGAAGAAGACAGATTTGGAAGGTGGTGAGGAGAGGAGGAAGACAACTGGAATGGAGCAACAAAAGGACAAGGAATGGGAGGAACAACAGGAGGGAGAAAGGGGACAAAGGTGAGTGAAAGGGAGGAGGGGAAAGATGAAGTGGATGGGAGAAAAAGACAGACAAATTCGGAAGGTGGGGAGGAGGGAGAGACAACTGGAATGGAGGGATAGAAGGACGAGGAATGGGAAGAATAACAGGTAGGGGAAAGGGGACAAAGAGGTGGAAGAATGGGCTACAAAGGAGGAGTGGGATGGGGCAAGAGGCGTATGAACACTGACGGAGGGGAGTGTAAAACCTTCCCACCAGCTGATAATTATCCTGATAATGATGAGAGATACGTCACTCCATGTGCTCGTGGTGGTGATTATAGGAGGGCTGCTGGCTGGTGATGCTGGTGGCGATGGTTGGAGACGCTAAGGTGATGATGGGTTGGGCTGGTGATGGTGGATATGGCTAGAGCTGAGGTGATGATGGGTGATGATGATGGAGATGCTTGGACAGGTTGAGGTGATGATGGGTAGGGATAGGCTGGTGATGGTGGAGATGCTATGGAGATGATGGGTAGCGATAGGAGGGTGATGATGGGTGGTGAAGCTAAGGGAATGATAGTGATGGGCCGGTGATGATGTGGTGATGGTGATGTTTGGAGAAGTTGGGGTTATGATGGGTGGGAATGGGAAGGTGAAAACGGATGGTGATGCTGAAAATGGTGAAGTTGAGGTCATGATGGGTAGGGATGGGTTGGTGATGATGGGTGGTGACGGTGGAGATGGTTGAAGAAGCTGAAGTGATGATGGGTAGGGATGGTGATAGTGAAGATAGTTGGAGAAAATGAAGTGATGATGGTATGGATGGACTGGTGATGATGTGGTGATGGTGGAGATGGTCGGAAAAGTTGAGGTGATTAAAAAAGGATAGTGAAGGTGATGATGGGTGGTGATGGTTGAAGAAGCTGAGATGATGATGGGTAGGGAATGTGATCGTGGTGATAGGCCTACTTACGCTGATGGGTGGCAAATGTGGTGGTGGTGGTAGTTGTGGTGATGGTGAAGGTGGTGATGATTGTGGATATGATGGTAACAAGATCTACGTTGGTGATCATGGTGTATCAAATCGACAGGTGGAAACTTGATTAAAATGAAGAAGCCGCCACTGTACTGATGGGGTTAGGGGATCCTCGTAGTGAAGAGATCATCAGGGCACAAGAAAAACACTCGGCCTCCCGTGAATTATACTCCCAACAATGAAAGAATTATACCTCAACCTTAATTATACACCACAAACTGAACGCTTTTTACCCCCACACACTACAATTATCTTCACTGTGGAGATAAAACAGCTTCAGCCCGACTTGGACCCTCTTCATGTATAATTCCTCCAAGTGGCTAATTCGGGGCAGAGAAACACCAAGACACACCCTGCCACCCCCTCACCAGGACCCCTCTCCCCATCAGGCACCACCACCAGCACATAACAAACATCCTTCCTCCCTCACCATCCATCTTTTATTCTAGTATGGCGTTTAAGTCTATCCTTTTAACCTATGGGACTCAGTAAATACAAGGATAGGCTCCTGTAGGTAACATAGGGACAGGCTGCTCCAGTAGTTAACATAGGGTTCCTGTAGTTAACATAAGGATAGGCCATTCCTGCTGTTAACAAGGAGATGGGCAATTTCTGCCTTAGAGAGATGGCCAGAGTACATTTCGTCACAATACCTGGAAACACACACAAATGATTTTTTTTTTTTTTCAATAACAGAACAGAGGAAGGAAAAACAAACGAATAAAATAAAAAAAACTTGTAAAATGCTGACATATTAGCTAGAAAACCATACCAGTTGATGGACAAAAACTATTATCCCAACAAAGTTTTTACCAGCCCGACAAAAAAGCTCAAATACAATATAACTGACGGTGAAGCAAAATTGCACAACTTGTAATGCTCCTTATACGAATGTTTTATTCTACTACTACAAATTCTTCACACAAATACAGATCCAAATGACTAGCAAACATCACTCGAGCTTTCCTTTACCAGACTAAATTCTGTTTGGCATTAAGGCCATCCGACACACACGAAATCTGAATAAATAGAATGCAAACTCATAAGCTGGTTTGCAGCCTATCAGGGTTGGAAAAAAAATCCGATTTTTTTTTTCAATTAAAAAGGTGAATTTTTTGTATTAAAATCAGAATTGTTTTATTAAAATCATATTTTTTAAAATTAAAATCGAAAATTATTATTTTTTTACTCAATTATTCGCATATAAGTTTGTGTATGTTATAATGCACACCTTTCTCGCATAATGTAATATATATACTGTGTACGAAAACTGCGTTTTTTTCTCTCTTTTTTATTACCGTAATGTGGGTATAGTGTGGCTCATATATCAATGTGAAGGGTTATTACACACTTGACTGATGAATATTTCATTTACTGAATCTGCATGTAATAAAAAAAATTTAATGTTTCTTTTAACTATATATGCTAATACTGAAAAGTATTTTCCTAAAATAAAATTAACGTGACCTTTATGAAAAATACACCTAATTTAGTGAGGTAATAATTATGAATAATGCAGGCTGATTGCAAAATATCTTCATCAGAGTCATACATGAACAAAAAGAATGACAAATAGTAAGTTCACCTAGTAACTTATTTTACCAAGCTGATATTCCTCACAGGTCCAGTATAAGTTATGTCTGAACAGGCAGGAATAAACTCTAAACTGCTCCAGTGTGTTGTAACTTTATCTATTTGTAAATAATTTTAGGTGTTTACATGATAAATAGTGATAGAAAGTGCACAAACAGTATAATATTTATTTTATTTTTCTTACCCTAATTAAGTTATTTTTTTATTATAACCAATGATTTTTTTCCGATTATAATCGATTAAAATAACTTGATTAAAACAGTTTGATTTTAACCGTGCCAACCGCGCAGCCTATGTAAGAAATGTGTATATGATTTCGATTCTGATCCATCAACAACACTGATCCCTTCCTTCTCTTTCACTTGTTCACCTTGAAGAACTCTCGCACACAGCCGTAAATCCGAGAGTCAGCGGCGCACGATAAGATCAATCGTGAGGCGCAAAATCCTGATCGCCAACCAACAAGGCTACTGATTTCTAATGCATCAACTCACCAGCCAGGGTGTTTAATGGCCAATAGGACTGGCAATCTGATCAGCCGTTATGTACAGCATGGATATTAATATTTTCAGGCTTTCATAACGCACTCTGATTAAAAAAAAAAAAAAAATCGCCTAGTGTTAGCCATAATAGAATCTTAGGTTTGTCCCGACAATGAGAGGGCTATCTTCCTATGGTACGGTAAATTGTGCCAGAACAAATAATACAAGAAAATAAAGACAATAGGTCAGGTGCACCAACTGCTGGGAAGAGTTAGTCCAGATGTACTATTGCAAAGTGGAAAGACTATAAATGCACTGATGCAATGATCGTCCATGGTGTACAGCAAGCTGGATCATGATAATTATATTTCAAATGTAACTTTACAGCTCAACCCAAGGATTTTTTTTAATACAGTTCTTGTTGTTTTCAGACGAATGTACTCAAGAAATACTCTGAAACTGAGGAGTCAGAACTCCCTTCACTACCGAGGAGCTCTCCTGATCTGATTAAAATCGTCTTTGGTAGCAGGAAGTATTTGGCGACAATAACGTCATCATGCCGAACAGGGTAATCCTGAAATATTCCTGGTCTCTACCCCACAGCAGTAAAAGCGATTTAATTACATAAAACAAATATTTGTCTTTGGATATGAACATGGGTGTGGAACGTCTGGTCAGGTGGAGGGTGAAAAGGTGGATATGGAGAAAGGTCAGGTGTACGGAGAGCATTAGCAGAGTGCCTAGGTGGGTATGACACAGGTCAGGTATACTGCCTAAATGGGATGGGTTTCAAGATAACTGGGTAAGGTTTGGACATGATGATGGGTGTGGATCAGGTGAGGTCAGGAGGTGGATGTACAGGTGAGTGTAGGTGAGGGTTGGGGTACTGTGGGAATGAGGTGGGTGCCAAGGTGACAGAGGGCAGGTGTACGGTGAAAATGGGATGTGTTTGAAAATGAATGTGGGTAAAACTTGGATTAGAAGATGGACTTGGGTCAGGTAGGTCAGGTGATGAGTGTAGGTGAGGTCGGGTGCACTGCGGAAATGAGGTGGGTGCCAAGGTGATAAAGGTCAGGTGTACTGCAAAAATGGAATGGGTCTGAAAATGAATGTGAGTAAGGTGTGTTTGGATATGATGATGGGTGTAGATCAGGTAAGGTCAGGTGGTGGGTGTGGAGTGAGGTCAGGTGTACTGTTGGAAGGTTGTGGGGTGGAGGTGAGGGAGTCAGGTGGAGGTGAGGGAGCCAGGTGGAGGGAGGGGGTCAGGTCACGGGGGTCGGCAGCAACTTTGCATAAGTGCACGCTGCTCCCAGACCCAACATTATTAAGGCCCCATAAATTACCAGGCCGGGCATCAACTTTACATACCCGGCCAAGGAGAAGGACCAGAAATATTGCTCACCTGCTCCACTCAGGCCTCGTTGGTGGCAAGGTTTTTTTTTTTTTTTTTTTTTCCTGGGGTGGGGGGTGGTTAGGGGGAGGGTCCGCGGACAGGTGGGATAGGGGTGAGGGGAGAGGCACGGTGGAGTGGAGGGGAGGGGAGATGAGTGGACAGGTATTGGGGAGGGGGGAGGATGAAGAGGGAGGGGGCAGTGAGAAGATAGGTACCGTGGTTGGGTGAGTAATATTCCTCGAAAGTGAGTTTCATTTATCATTTTTTGAAGTGGCTACATTTTTGAAGGCGTAATTTTTTTTTTTTTCCGAGGCAATTTTCCTGGAGGTATTCTTGTCACTAACTTATCCTTGGAGATTCAGTGTCATTAGGACAAAGCTTTTATAAAGGGTAAAAAATAAAATCACTCCAAATATGACGTCTAGGGTGAGTTTGTGGCGGTATTTTCATTGAAGCACCATTTACCTTGCGGGCGGGTTCATTTGAGGATCATTTACCTCCTTTTGTTTTATGCAAGGAAGAAGGAACCAAAGGCCAGAAGCCCGTAGGATAGTTCCCTCCAAGGCAAAAATAAAAAACCAATATACAGCCAAATTCAAGACACATGCTTAACACGCCAAGCTCCTGAATACTCAGCCCTGTCCATCCTTCTCATTTCGTTGTATTCCCCTTGCCTTCGTAACAGTTACTCCGCGGCGATTTGTTTTATCTGTTACACCTACCCTCTCCCATGCTTCTGATGCAAGGTATTTCGATGATGAAGTAGATGTAAATGCAAGAGAATACCTGGTTTATGGATTTTTTAAAATTTAATGTTTTTCCTTCCACCGTTCACCTTCCGTTAAAAAAGAAGAAGAAGAAAAAAAAACGTTATTATCGTTATTCACATCTTGATTTTATTCCTCTAAATTATCTTTCATTCAGGGTGCTCTTGGCTACTCTCTCTCAGCTCTCAAAATTCCATCAGGAGAGTTCATCGCACTTTCCTATAGTGAATAAGGCAGTATGACATATTTCTAAGATCAATAAATATAGTATGACACTTTGCTAAGGTCAATGAAAATAGTATGACACACTTCTAAGGTCAATAAAAATAGTATGGCACTTTTCTAAGGTCAATAAAAATAGTATGGCACTTTTCTAAGGTCAATAAAAATAGTATGACACACTTCTAAGGTCAATAAAAATAGTATGGCACTTTTCTAAGGTCAATAAAAACAGTATGACACACTTGAAAAAGGTCAACAAAAATAGCATGACACTTTTCTAAGGTCAATAAAAATAGTATGACACACTTCTAAGGTCAATAAAAATAATATGACACTTTTCTAAGGTCAATAAAAATAGTATGACACTTTTCTAAGGTGAATAAAACAGTATGACACTTTTTAAAGACAAGTAAAACAATACGATACTTTTTAAAGGTGACTAAAACAGTATGTCACTATATGTCACTTTTTAAAGGTGAATAAAAGAGTATGGCACTCTTTAAAGATGAATGAAACAGTATGACGCTTAGGTGAATAAAACAGTATGACATTTGGGTTAATAAAACAGTATGGCATTTGGGTGAATAAAACAGTACGATATTTACGTGAATAAAATAGTATAGCACTTCGAGGTGAATGGAAATAGTGTGGCACTTTTCTAAGATCAATAAAAATAGTACGGTAGGTGCTGGAATTCAATAAACACTCAGAACGTGCTTCCCTCTGCCAACGCCAGTCACCAAAACTAAGAAAAAAAAAATCAGGCTGTAGTTGTCAGGCTATGCCAAAATAAAATGCATGACTATTAGTTTTTCGCATTAAAAAAAAAATAATAATAATAAAAAATAAAATCCTGGATCCGCATCTGGTTCCGAATCGGCCTCAAAATCTAATAAACTTTTCCTTGGCCAATGGGCTACCCCCCTCCCCCAGAAAATTTCATCCAAATTCGACTGTAACTTTTTTAGCTATTACGTGGACAGACAAATGGACAGACACGGGTGATCACAACCTCCGTCCAAGTTCGTCGGAGGAAGTAATACAGGGAAGGGGTGAAGGCGTCTATAACAACACGCAAGGTATATGAGAGCAGTACCAATAGTCTTTTTTCCTCCGAACAACCCTTTTAAGACACGCACATTCTAAGTTGACAGTACGATATTCTTTACTTACCATCACGTTCTTACCACACGCAAGATATAGACGCCAGAAATCGGCCTTAATTCAGCTATATTTAAGGGCAACATCGGTATTCATTCATATATATATTTTTAAGGACAATATCGGCTTTAATACATCTATATTTAAGGACAATATCGGCTTTCATTCATCTATATTAAGGAGCCATTATCGATTTTATTTTTTTATTATCACTTCAACCTCTCCAACTCGAGGACGTCCTTTACATATTATTCTCGCTAAAATAATAATAATCATCATCATCATCATAATCTGCTTAATAAAGACCTTCTGTGCAGATGGGGTTAGCGCCTTCAGTTCGATCTGTGTAGCCTTTTCCCAAACAGATAGATAGATAAGTAGACAGATAGACATACAGATAGGTAGATAGAGACACGTAGAAAAGTATATTAACTGACAGAGACAGACTGACAGATAAACAGATGAGAGAGAGAGAGAGAGAGAGAGAGAGAGAGAGAGAGAGAGAGAGAGAGAGAGAGAGAGAGACCACAAATTGCTAAAAACAAGAATCAACTTGTTAATCCCTTCAATGCAACATCTTTTTTACCGGTATAATAAATTCTTCCAACCTCTTAATTTACTTTTATTTATTTTTTTTTGTGCCTATTGAAAAAAAAAAAAAAAGACAAAATGTATCTCCTACGCCACGAGGCATTCAAAATAAGCAGAATAAAATCGACTGACAGACGTAAAAATGAAAAATAAACATGTGAGTAAGTAAGATGGAAGGTGATAAATACATAAACAAGAGCAATCCGAGACTACACACCTCCGCCAAGGCAGAAGTGCAAGCGTTATTGGCATTATTTATCGAGTTAGAAGCCAAAAAGGTTGAAACTCCCACTAGCCCACCATGGTAGAGGATCCTTTTAAAAATTCCTGGATCCGGATGATGATACCGATGACCACCAAAATATAATGGATTGTTCCTTGGGCCATACCCTACCCCTCCAAAAAAAAACTTCAGCAAAATCCGTTCATAACTTTTTGCGTAATCCTGCAAACAGACAAACAAACCATCGCCAGCGAAAATACAACCTTCTTGGCGGAAGTAAAGAACAGGTAAGTTAGAAAATAAATAAATAAGTACGTAGGTAGGTAGGTAAATAGGAAAGTTAGTAAATAAGTAAATAAATAAACAGGTAAGTAGGAAAGTAAATACATAAATAAACAGGTAGGTAAGAAAGTATATAAACAGGCAAGTACGCAGGTAGGCAGGTGAGCAGGAAAGTTAGAGAATACATAAATAAATAAATAAATAAATTGGCAAGTACGTAGGTAGGTAGGTAAGCAGGAAAGTTAGTAAATAAATAAATAAATAAATAAGCCCTTCACCTTAGCTAACTCCTTCAAGACCGCGACAATCCTCTCATATTTCCCTGTCAGTAGCCAATTCATACATCTTCCAAGAGCCTCCTAGCACTGAAGGGATTAATGAAGGATGTATCTATTTCGAAAAGTCTATCCAGAGTAATATCGTAGGGAGATAAATAGAGAAACAGAAGTAGATAACATGATATAGATATGTAAAAAAATATATAGATAAAAAAACGTCGCCGCAGTGAAAAGGTTGTTGAGGAAATATACGGAATCAATATGGATAAAAACGAAATTGAGAGCTTAATTTATGAACAAGGCAAAAACTCAAGGCACTCACGAAGATGGATTGACAAATAGATAGAGATAGATAGATAGACAGATGGGGGGGGGCGATGCGATACTTAACTCTTTACTGAAGGATGGACCGCTCAACCTTACCTGTGGGAGAAAGACAACAATCAGTACACCTGGGATACACTGTTTACCTGAGAGAGAGAGAATCACCATTTACCCCCCTTTTCCAAAAGCAATATGCATGAGAAAAGAAAAAATAAAGGTAATGAAACACATAAAACAAGAACCACTCTCTCTCTCTCTCTCTCTCTCTCTCTCTCTCTCTCACACACACACACACACACACACACACACACAGGAAGAGGGTCACTGCAGGAATTCAGATGTCGATACTAAGGTGAGGTGAGAGCAGGTATATCATTAGGGGTCACGCTAAAACAAAGCACCTGCCGAAAAAACGACAAAATTATAGCAGAAAAAGGATGTAAAATGACACAGCACAAAAGAACTGCCATAACTAATTCACTCTGGCAAAAAACTACACTACACTACACTGGAAAGTATGTGAGAAAATTATACGAGAAAGACTACAGGAGAAAACTATTAGGAACACAGAAAATTGGAGAGAGAGAAAAAGATAAAACTATACATGAACTATATGTGAAAATTACACGATAAATATACGTGGAAAATATGTAAAAAAAACAAGGAAGAAAAACACGCAAAAAATACATGAAAACATACGAGAAAAAACGGCAGAAATACGGGAAAAACACGCAAAATACGAGAATAATACGGGAAGTGTGTAAAAAAATGAGAGAAATACGCGATAAAATACGAGAAAACGGCTCTAGAAAACGATACTATAAAACTACAAAGAAAAATATGAGAAAAAAATGAGAAATCTATAACACACGAAAAAAGAGATAAGTAAACGAAAAAAAAAACAGAAGATACGAAAGAAAAAAAATGAGATTAATAAACAAATAAACTATAACACAAGAAAGAAAAATGAGATCAATAAACGAAAAAATATAACACGAAAGAAAACATGAGATAAATAAACGAAAAAAAAGAAAAGCATAACCCACGAAAGAAAACATGAGATAACTAAATGAAAAAAACCACAACATAAGAAAGAAAATATGCAAAAAAATAAAGAGACAACAATTCGATAAAACTGAAAAAACGACACGAGAAAACCAAGGTATAAAAAGCATGACAAGATAACTCTATATCAGGAGAAGGGTGCAAAGATGACAGAGTGCAGGGGTATCAGCATGCGTCACTTATCCTTGCAAAAACCACACCACACTAGACTATACTGGACGATGCGAGAATAATGAATGTACACGGGCCATGCCAAGACCCGTTCACACCCACCCACATGCACACACACATACGCACACTCCAAAGCATACACAGACCAAAGCACACATATTTCCCACAAATGGAGCACACACACACACACACACACACACACACACACAGTTACCCAAACTGGAACACACTTATTCACACACACACACACAGTTACCCAAACTGGAACACACTTATTCACACACACACACACAGTTACCCAAACTGGAACACACTTATTCACACACACACACACAGTTACCCAAACTGGAACACACTTATTCACACACACACACATTTCCCAAACTAGAGCACATTTCTTCAAACATACACACATACCTAGTAGAACCAAAAGCAACTAACTCCCTATACATAAAGCACAAGGCACCTGTATCGTATCCTACACACATACAAACCGCATTCCATGTCAACTTACCGGACACACAGTAAAACACAAAACACACTATTTTTCCTATATATATGAAGCCCACTCGACTCTAAACACGACCTACACAAATACTACCCAAACCCCTTGTTAAGCAGCTAAACACGTGAATGAACCATGTATAAACCTACCTTTACATACTCGTAAATACAGGTGCCATGTTCCCAGTCAACCAGATAGGCATGTGGATGGAGTATGCATAACTCTTCCATTACTTTCCCGATTCTATAAAGCACTTGGAACTCTTACAGCAATTCAGTATCAGGGAGAGCTCTAATCATTCTCATTGTAAACAAGTTAAACATATTGTACATACAAGTCATATTCCGAATCAAAACCAGCTAAGCATGTGGACAAAGTATGCATAACTCTTGCATTACCTTACAGATCTATAAAGCAGCAGGAAGCCACGTAGCAATTTAGTATGAGGGTCCTCTTTTGCTTTCACTGAAAATAAGTTAAATATATCCCACATCAAATTCCTTGCCAACACCAGCAAAAGTATGTGGACGAAAGATGCATTGCTCTTCCATTACTTTCTCAAATCTATAAAGCAGCAAGATGTCTTTTAGTAGCAATTCAGAGTAAGGGAAGAACTCAAGCAATACTCACTGTGAACAAGTTAAATATATATTGTACATAAAAACCAATTTCCTTGTCAAAACCAGCTAAGCATGTGAAGGAAACATACATAACTCTTCCATTACTCCTCTGACTCTATGAAGTAGCAAGAACTTTATAGCATGTGAACGAAATACACATAACTCTTCCATTACTTCTTTGACTCTATAAAGCAGCAAGACCTCTACAGCATTTCGGTATGATGGAGGACTGCAGCCACTCTCACTGCGAACACGTTAAAATATACTGACATTGCCGCTGCCAGCCAAGGGGTTCAGGAGCCTGCATGACACTGCCCATAAAAGATACTCGCAAAGCCGCGGTATGCAAATGCGTGAGTAAGTTGGGGAGTGAGTTTGTGGTGGTGGTGGTGTGGCCGATGGAGATAAAGATGGTAGCGTGTCTTTATGCGCAGTGTCATGATTTTAACAGTAGTGTGATCAGAGTTACATGGACTGAAGTTTTCTTGCCGCATACCTCACTGCAACACTGTATACTTTAATGCGATATACGTCACTGCCACACGACTTACTCCAGTGCGGCATACTTCATTGCGCCATATCTGCTTCAATGCGACACGCTTCACTGCAACACACTCTTAAAGGGATATAGGCTGTACTGGTATATACTTTGTTATATATACATCACTGCGACATATCTATATTATGCTGCATACATCCCTGGAATATGAGTATACGTGCTTACAACACAGATACTTCAACAAACACTGTATTAGGCACTGTAACACAAATACTTCAACGTAAATATACTTCGCTGCAGCATAAAGTATACACTTACACTTCACTGGACCATACATACTTCAGCATATATACAGTATACTTCACTGCAACATATACAGTATACTTCACTGCAACATACACAGTATACTTCACTGCAACATATACAGTATACTTCACTGCAACATATACAGTATACTTCACTGCAACATACACAGTATACTTCACTGCAACATGTACAGTATACTTCACTGCAACACGCTTCACCTTCAGTTCGCCAATGACCTTGTGGCACGTGCAGGGCGGCTGATCACAGGGGTTGTACATCGACACTTTTCGCGTCCCCAGACGGTGTAAATGGGCCGGTTCTGTCAAATGCCAACTTTAGTATCATCCTTTCCGCGGCTGGCTCTCCCTGCCATATACTTAACCCCCTCAGCATCAAGGCCAGTATTCTCGTCGGTTGAGGAAGCTCCCTAGCACCTTATCCTGAGCGATTTATTTTAAATATTCCTCCTTACTGTCCTCTTCTCTGTTACATAAATCTTTCCAATACACTCTGCATAAATAACGTACTAAAGAATATTAACCAGTCATATCCAAAAAAATAAATCACTAAGGAAGAGGTGTTAGGAAGCTTCCTTGCTCGTCGAGAATAAAAGTTCTTATTCTCGACGAGCATCATAATCACTTCATTCTTGCTGCTACTAAAACGTTCTATTTAGCTTGTACCCTATACTCCTTTTATGCTAACTTGGCCTAAAACTGTTATCCCTCCATCTCCAGTGCCCGTTTGTAACAACAGAATAGCACTAGTATACGATGCTAGTCACGAGGAAGTGCTGTGGAAATGATGTCGGGACGTAGCATTATCTTTTTCTGCCACTGAGCTACGTGAATCAAGTTGCAAAGGGACGAAAATCTAGACCAAATTTACGTGAATAAAACATAGTAATGAAGCTGGTTAACTACGATTATTATCTAACACGTCTTTTTCGAAATGTTAGTCCTAACGCTGGAGAGAGAGAGAGAGAGCGAGAGAGAGAGAGAGAGCAAGTACACACATTCCAGAGCCGTGAGGACGTTAAAACATTCACCACTACCTGTTTCTATAATTACTAAGCTATTGATCAGTCGTGTGTGTGTGTGTGTGTGTGTGTGTGTGTGTGTGTGTGTGTGTGTGTGTGTGTGTGTCACTTTCCCTTTTCACTTTACCTCATCTATTTTTTATATTTTCATTCTTGTTGTCTCTTAGTGCTTTTATTCAGCTTATGACCCAATACAACCTTATCATAATGACCTCTTTTTACCTGCGACGAATGACGCCAGGTATATGGGAGCAAAGAGAAAGTATATCAATCTCATCCTTCCTGTCTCCTCTTTTAAGCATTACATTCCCTTCGCCTCAGCCTTTCAGTTTCCCTCACCCCTCATCTCCCCTCACTCTTCACCCCCACCCTTACTCCTCTTCCCCACCTCTCGTCTCAGCCCCTTGTCACCTCTCATCTATCCCCTTACACCTCTTCTCTCTCTCCCCACCCTTCCTTTTTCTCCCTATCGCTCTTTCTTCACCCTCCCCTCACCCATCACTCCCCCTTCAACCCTTCCCTCTTCCTTCCCACGTCCCCTTTCAATCTCAAGTTTTCTATCCTCTAACCCCTCTTTCCTCACTCCTCATCTATCCCCTCACCCTCATCCCTCTCCCATCACCCTATTTCCTGACCCCTCTCACTTCCCTTCAATCCTCTGCTTTTCCTTCCTACCTCCCATCTAAATCCCAACATTTCTCTCCCTTCACCCCTCTTTACTCACCCCTCATCTCTCCCCTCACTTCTCCCCTCAGCTCTCACTTCCCCTCACAGCATGGTCCCGGCAAGACGAGGAGACGGAGGGGTGAAAGACATTACACAACTAAAACTGCCTCTCACTGCACGCCGGGAGGGGAGAGAAGAGGGGAGAAGAGAGGAGGAAGAGAAAAGGAGAGGAGAGAGGGAAGGAGAGACGAAGGAAGCAGAGGAATGAGGAGGAAAAGGAGTGAAATAAAGAAGGGACAAGGAGAGAATATGGGAGCTGAGAAGAAAAGCTCAAATGAGAAGAGGATGTGAGAAGGAGAGGAGAGAATGAAAGCTGGGAGAGATGGAAAGATGAAGAGATATAGAGAGGAGAGGAAATGACAGAAGGCCCAGGATGTTGAAACTAATGAAAGGAAGGAGAGATGAAGAGGGAAAGGAGAGAATAGGAGATCAGGAATGGAGAAGGGAGATGGAAACGAGAGGCGAGGACAGGAGAGGAGAGAGGAAGAAAGGAGAGAAGGAACGAAGAAGGGAGAGAAGGAATGAAGAGACGCGGAAAGGAGATACGAAGAGGAGAGAAGACTGGAGGAAAGGACAGAAGAAATAGAAAGCCGAGACTAGGGAAATGAAGGAGAGACGAGGAAGGAAAGGAGAGAAGAGGGAGGATAAGAGGGGAAGAAGGGAGACAAAAAAAAAAAAAAAAAAAAAAGAGGGAGGGGGTGAATGAACGCCACCTAAAAAAAAAAAAAGAAAGAAAATCATCTGGAGAAAGTAAAAACAGAATGGAAAATACGTCCTTGGGCTGAAGGGATTAATAGGCTGGATGTCAAGAGCAGACGGAAAAGAAATAGAGAGAGGGGGGGGGGAGGGCCTGAAATGGAGAACAAGATGAACGGAAAGGGGAGGGAACAAGAGAAGAAAATGAAACAATGGGGAAGGAAAAACAGGACGAGTGAAGAAAAATGAAGAACAGCAAGTAAATGGCAAGGAGAGGAGTGAAGAACGGAGTAAACAGGAAGGGAAAAGAGGGGAAAGAAGAGGAAAGAGTATGGAAAATGAGTGAGGGAGGATGACTGAAAGGAATGAGGGGAAGGGAAAGGATGGATAAGGAAAGGAAGGAATGAGGGGAAGGAAATGAATGGAAGAGGAAAGGAAGGAATGAGGGGAAGGGGAAGGATGGATAAGGAAAGGAAGGAATGAGAGGAAGGGAAAGGATGGATGAGGAAAGGAAGGGATGAAGGGGAGGGAAAGGATGGATGAGGAAACGAGGGAGTAAGGAGAGTGAGAAGAAAGGAGATGGAGTGGGATGACAAGAGAATGAAGAAGAAAGGGAGGAGTGAGGGGAAAAGGAAGACGAACGGAGAAAGGGAAAAGAGGAAGGAAAGGAATGGAAAGGAAAGGAGAGGGAAGGAAAGGAAAGGGAGGAGTAAGGAGAGAAGTGAGAGGATGGAAGGAAAAATTAGGAGGATAGAAGGAAGGGAAAGGGAGGAGTGAGGGGAAAAAGAAGAGGAAAGGGTGAAGTGAGAAGGGAAGAGAAAGGGAGAAACGGAAGAAAGAAGAGAGAGGGGATGGAATGAAGGAAGGAAGGGATAAAGAGAGGAGCGAGTGAAAGAATGAAGGTGAAATGGAAAAGAATGGAGAGAGAGAGAGAGAGAGAGAGAGAGAGAGAGGAAGGGATAAAGGGAGGAGTGAGGGGTCCAACTCGTGCTGAATCTGTGTTGTTGTTGTTGTTGTTGTTGTTGTTGTGAAGTTTGATGCTGGGGGAGGTACGAGACAAATGCCCAAAATTCAAAGCTCAGTGTCTCTATATACTCTCTCTCTCTCTCTCTCTGTCTGTCTGTCTGTCTCTCTGTCTCTCTGTACCATAAAATCAAATCCTCTTATCACTACCTGGCCATTATTTTCAAACGTATCTTTCTACTTCTTCATACCAATCAAATCAATCGTCTGCTTATGTCCTGCTTCTCGATACTATTTTCTTCAGCTGCAGGAAATACATAAATCCAATTAGGCTGTACTATTGGCTCAGTAAACCTCATTCTTCCTTACTGTGGCTTTATTACTTTATTCTACCCCCAGACGATTTTATTCAGCTAAAGAAAAAATAATGGGTTACAACAAATATAGAAAAAGATGGACAGAGAAACAAAGGTAAAGAGACAGATATAAACAAAAATGAGAGATACAGACAGACAGACAAGAAGAAGATAGACAGGCATAGATAGATAAATAGATAGAGAGAGAGAGAGAGATATTTCCCCCATTCTGTCTCCTGTTCTCTTTCCACTCCTCACTTTCCTCTCTTTTCTCTGTTTCTTTTTCTTTTCCCTCCATATCAAAGAATGGCTTTTTTCCATCGTCTCCCCTCCCACCTTCTGCCTCTCTTCTCCATGTTTCTTCCCTGCTCTCTCTCCATCATTCGAGACACTTTTATTCTCTCTTTTTCCTTTTTTTTCCTTTACGTTTATTCCTCTCTCCTCCTTTCTGTTCACGTGTATTCATTCTTTCTCTCTCTATCCATTCAAGTTTATTTTTCCTTTCTCTTTCTTCTATTTACAATTTTCTGTTTTTCTTCTTTCTTTCACATTTATTTTCTTTCTTTCTTTCCATCCTTTTTTTTTATATTCATTTGTTTTTCCTTCCTCTGTTCTGTTATTTAAAAAAAAACGATCCTAGTTTAGTCTTCCTTTCTGTATGTCATTCATTTTTTTCTTCTTTTCTTCATACCATTCAGTTTTTTTTTCATTTTATTCAGCTTTATTCTTCCTGGTTCCTTTCCTTGGTCTTCGTCTTTTTATTTTCTTTATTTTATTCTGTTTAATCCTTCCTCGGTCCCTTCTTTGGTCTCTTCGTCTGTTCTCTTACTCTCGTCTATATTATTCTTTACTTCTCAGGACACATATTACTATTTAACCTCTTTAATTCGAAATCTTATCTTTTCTTACCCTGGTTACTTGAAGAGGATTTGCTTTACTTCAGGAAAGACTGATATAGCCTTCATTAGCTCCAGAAACACCAGGTATTTCTGAGAGAGAGAGAGAGAGAGAGAGAGAGAGAGAGAGAGAGAGAGAGAGAGAGAGAGAGAGAGAGAATCTGTCGGTAAGATAAAGAAGACGTCGCTGTCATGGGAGGGTCAAAGAATAATACAGAAAATAAATATCTAAGGTGAAGGTGCTGCAGACTCCTTAAATAAATCACTGAGGCAGAAGTGCTAAGAATTCTCCTATTCCCGTGAGAATATACACCTCCCCCATCCCTCCCTCCCTGGCTTTACTTCTATCCGTGTCCTTGCCTTGATTTCTTTATACAGATGAGAGAGAGAGAGAGAGAGAGAGAGAGAGTATGAAGGTGTAAATAACTAAATTAAAGGAGCCAGAGGTCCTCCTAAGCCCAGAAGAATGCCCCTTTCCCCAACTTCTTGCCTGTCTTTGTTTCTCTCTCTCTCTCTCTCTCTCTCTCTCTGTAAAGGAGCATTCTGCAAAATATATCTCTTAAAGTATAGGCGCTGGGGAGCCTGCTAAGACCACAAAATCCTCACCCCCCCACCACCACCAAAAAAAGAAAAAAAAAAAAATCCTAGCTGGCTTTACAGTATGTCCACCCCTGTTCGTGCCTCCATCCACCACACACGCCACCTCGCCTCCATCCACCACACACACCACCTCGTCTCCATTCACCACACACGCCACCTCGCCTCCATTCACCACACACGCCACCTCGCCTCCATCCACCGCACACGCCACCTCGCCTCCGTCCACCACAGTTGCCTTGTTTTCACTTGACGGAGCAGAGTCACTCCCGCAAATTGAATAGCAAGTCGTGGCTACATGCAATTTCATTAGTCTTAGCTCTGTGTTAAGAAAAAGTCTCCTTGGTTATAAGTCAAATCGACCCTGCAATACGACCAGACTTGACCACCAACTGTGCTGAAAGGTGTTAGTGATCTTCAGGTAAAAAAAAAAAAAATCGCGCTATAATTTTCCTCTCATCTTTCCTTACTTTGCCTTCCTCGCCATTTCTTCAACTGTACCACCTTGTCTGCCTCTGCTCTGACTACTGGGCCTCCTCCTACTGTAGCTCTGCTTGTCTCGCTCTGCTTTGATCCATTTCTCGTTTTACCTTCTTCCTTCCTTTGTCGTCCTCGCCCTGCTCTCTGAATGTGATGCCACCTCCTTGCCTTACCATAACTCTGCCTGCCTCGTTCTGCCGCACCTTCAAAAATGCCACCTCGCCTCCATTCTCTTCAGTTTTTCATATTTGCTCCTGCTTTATTTCATTCGCCTGCAGCAGAGTCTTGTCCTGTCTGTCTCTGCTCTGACTCTCTGCATTAACCGACATTCATACTGCCGTGCTTCCCTCCTTTGTATTCCTCGATCCTTTCCCGGTACTGTTGCCTTATCTGGTCTGCTTCTCTGTCTCTGCTCTGCCTCACCCGAGCTCTGTTTCAGTCTGCCATGTTTTACCATACTTGCTTTCCTCGTCTCTCTTCTGACTGCAGTGTCCTACGCCGTCTGCCTCTGTTCTGCTTCAATCTATCTGTCATTCCATCATGTTTCTCTCCTCTGCTTTCCTCTTTTCCCTTCCCTGCACTCCTGTCTTATCTCTTCTGCCTGTCTGTCTCGCTCTGCCCCTGCCTGCTTTGTTTTGTTTGCCCCGCTCTACATTACCCTGCCTTGCTCTGTCTTACCCTGCCCCCGCCGGCCTCGTTGTCTGCCTCCCTCTGCTTTACACTGCTACACTCTGCCCCCTCCCCTACCTCTGTCTGCCTTGCTCTGCTTCACCCTGCCCCTACCTTCCTCGCTTTGTCTGCATCATTCTGTTTCAGCCTGCCTCGCTCTGCCTCACCCTGCCCATGCCTTTCTTGCTGTCTGCCTCTCTCTGCCCCACCCTACTCTTGTCTGCCTCGCTCTTCCTCACCCTACTCTTGTCTGCCTCGTTCTTCCTCACCCTACTCTTGCCTGTATCGCTCTGCCTCACACTGCCCTTGCCTTCCTCGCTTTGTCTACATCGTTTTGTCTCACCCTGTCTCTGCCTGTCTCGCTCTGCCTCCCCTGCGCAGTGAGAGGCGGCGGTGGGTGCCACAAACCCTGGCCGGAATTTAGAGATATAAAGGGGGTCGTTTTGCTGTCCGCGGGCGGGCCGGGGTGAGGTACAGCCAGACCCACCCCACCCCGCTCACCCCACCCATCCTGCCTCACCCCACCACGTCCTGCCTCGTCCCGCCACCTCCGGCCTCTCTCCATCCCACTCACCCGTCCTGCCTCACTCCACCTCACTCACCCCACCCCTTTCTCACCACCCAGTCGTATCCAGTCTCCAACCCACCCCACCCTGAGGACATCAGCCCACCCCCACCCCACATCACCCCCATCCTGCTCACAATACCCTGCCCAGCTCCACACCCGCTGCGTCCCGCCCACAACACCCTATCCGCTCACACCCCGTCCAACCCTACCCATCCCGTTCACAACCCAGCCAGCCCCACTGCACCCCACCCCTTGCAGCCTCACCCCACTTCAACCCCCACCCCACCCAGTCCCGTCCCGTCCAGCCGCACCACTCTCAACATCCAAGCAACCTCACCCACACACCACCATTACACTCCACCCTACTTTACAGTCACTCACTACTTCACTGTACTCACTCACCCCCTTTACACACACACACACACACACACACACACACACACACACACACACACACACACACACCATTCCAGATATATAACAAAATTCATCCACATCCTACTCTACATACTTTGCCTCAATCCAACCTCAGTATCACAACCAAGCACATCCTAGCCTACCCACCCTGACTCAAACTCATTCCAGAATTACACCACAATGAAGCTACATCCTACTCCACACACACACCCTGCCTACTGCTCCACACACCCTGCCTTACACCCCAATCTCAGAAATACGCATACAATCCCATCCTATCCAATAAATCCTCCCTGACTCTCCAACCCCAAGAAATACATCCATATCTTACCCCATACACCTTAGGTCACATCACAGCCTCCTGACAGTCCCTCATACTGCCTCACCCCTTAACACAGAAATACATCCACATACAACCCCATCCTACCCAACACATCCGGTCTATCACTCCATCCTCATGAAATACAATCAGCGCCACACCGTAATCTATACAAGTCTCGCTCTGCCATATAAACGCCGACACACACACATCATCATCAAAAATACATCAAAATTCACCCACTTCCCATCTCGCACATCGTCTCACAAGTTCAAAAATACAACCAACGCAGTCACATCCTACCCCCTCCCTGCCTGCCTCAGAACTCACTCTGTCATAGAATCAGCACCACCACCACCACCACCACCACCACAATCGTCACCACCACTACTATACTCTAACTTGGCCTAAAATTCCCATACCTCTATCTTGAATGCCGAGTTGTAAGAGCAGACTGACACTAAATCATCGTGCTAGTCACAAAGAAGTGCTATGGAAAGTAAGCAGAGAAGCAGATTATTATTATTATTATTTTTTTTTTTTTTGTCACAGAACAACTGTACACGAAAAAAGCTAAAAAGAGACGAAAATCTGGGCCAGTTTAGGATGAAAGAACTGTTTCATCAGCTACAATTAGCCTCGCATCCCAACCACAGTCATCATCATCATCATCATCATCAATTCATCATCATCATCACCATCACCATTATCATCACCAACAACAGCACCTACAGCAGCTACATTCCGCCTCACAACCCAAATCATCATCATCATCATCATCATCATCATCATCATTACAGACAAATAAAAGAAAACCCCCCTCTACACGGAAAGAGGATGCTGGGCTGAATGAGAGAGGGTCATCTTCAACCTGCAGTCCACCGGGTTCACGTGCACATGAGCCTGGGGCCAGAGAGAACAATTACGGAACGAATACAAATGTACGGTCAGAGAAAAAATTATCTATTCAGTTCTAGGTGCAGGAAATTTACAACTGCCGACATACAGTACAATGAAAATCCTGTCTCTGCAAGTGTGTGTTTCAAATGGTTCAATTTTTCCAATATGTATTCATCAAACACTGGGAAGATGTTTACGTTTGCGTCTCTACATATCCGTCAACTTACACACCAAAAAAAGGCAACGGGGCTATTAAAAAAAAAAAGTCTCAATAGTTTAATGGCAATATAATATGTCTTAATAAATGAATGGAAAGATATGAATAAGTCTCAATACCGTAAATCAATTGAAATATATGAATGTCTTAATGCATGAATGGAAGTAAAATGAATAACAAAAAAGAATCACAATACTGGAACAAATGAATAAATAAATAAATACACAAATAAATAAATCCGTCAAAATACACCATTCTTAATCAAAAGGAACAGAAAAAATGGGATAATTTAGATGCGTGGGGATTAACCTAAATATAATTAGTGAATGAAGGGAAAGCGGGATTACTCATTACTCCGGATTAACCTTCAAAATTGGTTTATTCCTGTCCACTCGTCCTACGCAGCTCCCCCCCCCCCTTCTTTTTTATTCTCTCTCTCTGTCTGTCTCTCTCTCTCTCTCTCTCTCTCTCTCTCTCCTGTTTCATCTCTAACTTCCCTATTCCTTGCTTTTTTTTTAATCCTAGTCTCCTATTTCTCTCTCTCTCTCTCTCTCCTCTAGTCCAGCTCAGAGAATTTACATTAAAACAGTAATTAAAACCGAGCTTCATATTTCTTTTTAAAACAGTTTCCCTTCACTGGTTTTTCTTTCTCACTCGTTTTCTAATTAATTTATCGACTCCGCTTCCCAGTTATCATCTACTACGCTGGGTGGTAACCATATAAAAGACGCAGACAATACTACGGGCCAACATCTTTTGCCATGGCACTTCTTCGTGACTAGCATCACATCCCACGGTTTAATCTATTGTTACGACGCAGCATTCAAGATGGAGAGATGGCAATTTTGGGCCAAGTTTGAATATAAAAAAGGGTACTATAGTTCCCATACTGCACCTTCTCTTCTCTACTTTTCTACCTCGTCTTTCCTCCATTTTTCTGTTTCATCATCTTTTCCTCAACCCTCTCAGGCTCCTATGACTCACTCAGCTGAACAAAATCGTCTGGCGTTAGCTAGAATAGAGTATTAGGAGTTGTTCCGATCGTGAAGGGGTGAGGGAAGATTTTTGTTTGTTTGTTTGTTTCCCTACTGCAGCTCCTCCTCCAATATTTTCTTCATCTTTCCTCCACTACCCTACACAACTTTCTTCCCTTTCTTCCTCTCTCCTTCTCTACTTTTCTTGCCCTTTTCTCTCCACTACTCTATACTACTTTCTTCCCTTTTTTCCTCTCTCCTCTGCTTCTCTTCTCCATCTTCCCTCGACTATCATATATCACTCTCTTCCCTCTTCCTCTCCCCTTCTCCACTTTTCTTCTCCATCATTCCTCCATTACCTTACACCACTTTCCTCCTCTTCCCTTCTCTACTTTTCTTCTCCATCTTTCCTCCACTTTCTTCCTCCTAATCTCCCTCGTAGCTCCAGACAGGGCGCCTCCTCTCTCTTCCACAAGATTTCCTCTTCCATCATCTCTCTCACTTTTTGCCAATCGCTTCTTCCGTCTTTTAACTCTCCCTCCAATCCTTCCCTTCCTTTCTTTTCTTTTCTTCCGTTTCCTCCGTCATCGTCTGGCTCACGTTCTGTCAACCGTTTCATCCACTCTTTAGTCTCCCTCAAATCCTTCCCTTCCTTCTTTCCTTTCTTTCTTTTTTTCCTTTACTTCTCTGTCTCCTCTTCCATCCTCCGTCTCACTTTCTGTCAATCGTTTCTTCCCCCTCCCTCCTTTACTCTCCTTCCAATCCTTCCTTGCCAGTGCTTTTCCGTCAACTTCTTCCATCCTCTCTGTTTTTGCCAGTCAATCCTGTCTGCCTTCACTCTTCCTTCACTCCCTTCCTTGGTTTTTACTTCCAATTTTATCCTTAGCGTCTGTCAATGGCTTCTTTCTGCATAACTTCTTGTCTTGCTTCTTGTCTCTCCCTTCCTTCATTTCCTTCCATGCCTTCTCCATTTTCTTTTCGCCTTCATTCTTATTCTAGTTTCATTCTTCTATTCCTTGACTTATCACTGATCTCCATTCTCATCTTCCCCCCACCCCTTTCTATTTTCTTCCTTCCTTCCATCGTCCTCGTCCTTCTCTTCCTCTTCCTTCCTTCATCCTTTTCCTCCAGTTTCTTCCTTCCGTCCTTCCTTTCCACAACCTCTTTCTCTCTCTTTATTCTTCCATTTTCAGCTCCCCTCCTTCCCTCTCTCTTCTCCCTTCCATTCTCCTCCCCCACCTCATTCCACTCCATCCTCTCCTTTCTTCTCTTCTCCAACTTCCCCCCTTTTCTTTCCTCCTCCTCCTCCTCTTCCATCCTACTGCTCTTCCTTCCTATCCTCCTCCTCCTATTCCTCCATCCTTTCTACCATCCTCCTTCCTTCCTAGCATACTCCTCCTACTCTATTCCTTCCTACCGTCCTCCTCCTCTTCCTCCTTCCTTCCTACCACCCTCCTACTCCTCTTCCTTCCTACCATCCTCCTCTTCCTTCCTACCATCCCCCTCTTCCTCCTTCCTTCCTACCATCCTCCACCTCTTCCTCCTTTCCTTCCTACTATTCTCCTCCTATCCCTTCCATCCTTTCTACCGTCCTCCTCCTCTTCCTCTTTCCTTCCTACCATCCTCCCACTCCTCTTCTTTCCCACCATCCTCTTCGTCTTCCTTCTTCCTTCCTTCCTCCCTGCCTCCGGAATCAGAGTGAGGCGGGCCCCTAAGTCGCAATTTAGGACAATGAGCCTTCTTGAAAATCCATAAAACTGTTGGTATACGACAGGCCGTTAGGGCGACACCAGCCACGCTAAATATGCCCTGCTTTACTGCCCTTGCTTACTCCTTATACACTTACTTTATTGTTTATCTTTTTATTCATTGCTTTACTACCCTTGCTTACTCCTTATACACTTATTGTTTATTTATTCACTGCTTTACTGCCCTTGCTTACTCCTTATACACTTTATTGTTTTCTTTTTCTTCATTGCTTTACTACCCTTGCTTACTCCTTATACACTTACTTTACTACCATTTATTGTTTATTTATTCACTGCTTTACTGTCCTTCCTTACTCCTTATACACTTACTTTATTGTTTATCTTTTTCTTCATTGCTTTACTGCCCTTGCTTACTCCTTATACACTTACTTTATTGTTTATCTTTTTATTCATTGCTTTACTGCCCTTGCTTACTCCTTATACATTTACTTTACTACCATTTATTGTTTATTCATTCTTTTACTATGCCTTGCTTTACTACCCATTTACTTATCTGTTACTATCCATTTATTCATTTATTGCAATCCATTTATTTATTCTTTTACTATGCCTTGCTTTACTACCCTTGCTTACTCCTTATGCACTTACTTTAATGTTTATCCATTTATTTCTTATTTTACTATGACTTGCTTTATTACCCTTGCTTACTCCTTATACACTTACTTTACTGCCATTTATTGTTTATTTATTCATTCCTTTACTATACCTTGCTTTATTAACTTTACTTATACAGTTACTTTACTATCATTTATTGTTTATCCATTTATTTATTCTTTTACTATGCCTTGCTTTACTACCCTTGCTTACTCTTTATACACTTACTTTACTACCATTATTATTTACACATTTATTCATTACTTTACAATGTTTTGTTTTACTCCCCTTGTTTACTCTTCATACACTTACTTTATTACCATTTATTGTTTATCCATTCAGTCATCCTTTTACTGTATTACCTACTTTATTTATTTCTTAATTTAATTACATTTTGACACCAGCCACGCTAAACTGACCTTGCTTTACTACCCTTGCTTACTCCTTATACACTTACTTTACTACCATTTATTGTTTATCCATTTATTCTTTTACTATGTACCTACACTTTTACTCAACTTTATTTTGACACCAGCCATGCCAATTATGCCTTGCTTTACTCCCCTTCCATACTCCTCATACATTTACTTTACTAAAATCTAACTGTTTATATATATTTATTACCCTTTACGATGCACCTACTTTATTTTTAAAACACCAATGCTAATTATGCCTTGCTTTACTGATCTTGCTTACTCTCATAAACTTACTTTACTATCATTTATTGTTTATACATTTACTTTACTGACTTATTTACCAGTCCTACACTTATTATTTGCTCGTCTTTATTATTTATTCAGTTTATTTCTCTTTATTGCACTCTTTTATTTTCTCTCTTTATTGCACATTTCTTAATTTTCTCTCTTTATTGCATATTTCTTTATTTTCTCTCTTTATTGCATATTTCTTTATTTTCTCTCTTTATTGCATATTTCTTTATTTTCTCTCTTTATTGCATACTTCTTTATTTTCTCTCTTTATTGCATATTTCTTTATTTTCTCTCTTTATTGCATACTTCTTTATTTTCTCTCTTTATTGCACACTTTCTTAATTTCTCTCTCCTTTATTGCACACTTCCGTAATTTCTCTCTTTTATTGCACACTTTCTTAATTTCTCTCTCCTTTATTGCACACTTCCGTAATTTCTCTCTTTTATTGCACACTTTCTTAATTTCTCTCTCTTTTATTGCACACTTTCGTAAAATCTCGCTTTATTGCACACTTTCGTAATTTCTCTCTCCTTTATTGCACACTTTCGTAATTTCTCTTTTATTGCACACTTTCTTAATTTTTCGCTTTATTGCACACTTTCGTAATTTCTCTCCTTTATTGCACACTTTCGTAATTTCTCTCTTTTATTGCACACTTTCTTAATTTCTCTCTTTTATTGCACACTTTCTTATTTTCTCTCTCTCTACTGCACAGTCCCTATTTTTCTACTACTTCTGTACTCAACACTTTCTTACATTTCTCCTATTACTTCATTCTTACCTCACCTTCAAGTCACGAGTTTGTTCATTTACATCACTTTACTGTTCACTATTACCTACATTTTTTTTTTACACTTCATCTTTCCTGTCTATTCAATACAGCCTTTATCTTATTATCCTCATTTTTTTTTTAATTCTTTCTTGTCAACATTACAATATTAAGTCAATCTTCTTTACTTTCTTCATTTTTCCTTCTTTAAAACACCATTTGTCACTTTTTCAAACTAACATTTTTCTAACACCAGCCAACTTGCTTTACTTTCCTTGAGAGAGAGAGAGAGAGAGAGAGAGAGAGAGAGAGAGAGAGAGAGAGAGAGAGAGAGAGAAAAAAAATTTCCTCCTCCTTCAACAAGTCACTCTTCGCTCATACCTATTCCAAGTCTGTGGGTATACAAAGCGACTGCAATCACCCCTTCGCCTGTTATTAAGGTCGGAAAGTATCAGATCAATAACTGGTGTGGATGGGAGTTGTTACTGAGGAGGGACGCTTTTATTTCCAAGCTCTCCCGTGTTATCGCCAGCCCATACAGGGGTCCCTTGCCCTTCTCACACCCAGCATTGCCCGTCCGTACGTTGGCCATGGATTTACACTCAACTTTTTTCCATGCTTTTCTCTTTGGTCTTTTTTGGGGGGCGTATTCTTAATCTCGTTAGTGTATTTTTTTTATATTTATATTCATTTATTTTTTCTTTTGTTCTTTGTTTCTTCTCTCTCTCCTCCTCCTCATCCTTCTTCTTCCTCTCTCTATCCTCTCCCTTAATATGTCACCTCCAACCATTATCCACCTACATCCCTTCTTCCCTCCCCTCTCTGCCTCATTCCCACCCTTCATTCCTTTTCCTCTTCCCATATCCCTTACATTTCCTCCTAATTTCTCACCTAATGTTTTTCTCCTCTCTCTCCTTCCTTCCTCCTTCCCCTCATAATACCACACCTAACCTCAATCTTTTCTCTTCTCCACCATTTCCCACCCATCATCCCCTTCTTGTATCCCTCACCTCACTATTCCTCACCCCTCCAATATCTCTCCCTCTTCTCCTTCATATTCCAAACACTACAATCTCCTCCCCTGCTCCCCACCATAACCCTGATCCCTTACTCTTTCTTCTCTTCTTCCTCATAACCCTTACCCTTCCTCCTTCTTGTCCCCTTCTTATATCCCTCACATTTCCATCTCATTTTTCACTCCTCCATCTCTCTCCTACCTTCCTACTCTCCTTCATATACAACTTCCACCTCCAATCCTTTAACACCCACTCTAATCTACCTCCCACAGTCTCCACCCTTACCTTTCATATTTCCACATCTTTCCCCATCTCTCTGTCTTTCTTCTTTCCTTCTTCTCCTCAAATACCTACTACTCAAACCTTCTTTTTTTTCTCCTCCCCTCCCCTTCATCCCTTTCCCTATTCTTTTAATCTTCACATTTCCACCACATCCCGCACTCTTCATTATCCCACTTTTCTCTCCTTTCTACTTCCCCTCCCTCAGATTCTACCTACCCTTATCTCCTCCCCCTCCGCCCCTCCACTCTTCCCTTTCCCCCCCACCACTACACTCCACTCTCTCTCCTTCATTCCCCAACACACCCTCAACAACCCCTCCCTCCTTCCCTTCCCACCATATCCCCACCCCCACTCTCTCCCTCCCAACAACAACCCCTCCCTCTCTCCCTCCTTCCACACACACACACCTTTCCTCCCTCCTTCCTTCCTTTTCCTCCCCACTATATCTCGACTCTCACTCCCTCCCCATTGTCCTTTCCTCCTCTCCCCACCATACCATCCTGTCTCCCTCCCCTCCTTTCCATCCATCCAACCCACCACCATCCCCTCTCCATCGTCCAGTCCTCTGTGCCACACCCCACACCCACTCTCCCTCCTTGTCTCTTCTTGTCTTTAACTGATAGAATAGTTTTGTTAGCTACAATCTTCCCTATACCACACAATACAAAGGGACCAGCATGTTTGTTGCTGTTCGCTTCCCTCTGAACTTTGTACTCCCTCCCCTGTTACCCCACACTCTCTCCTTCCTTCCCCATTATACTCTCCCTCCCTCCCCTGTCTCCTCACACACAAACCATCCTTCCACACACTCTCCTTGCTTCCCTCCCCATTACACCCCCTCCTCCCCTCCTCGAAGCCACAACACCCCCTCCATCTTGCCTGCCTCTCAGCCAATCCCAGGCCACCACCGCCGCCGCCAGCCCACCAATCAGAAGGCCGCCACAGTAGCGTAATTCTCCACTTTAATTGCCGCTTGTTTGACTTACTGCCGCCTGAATTAATTTCCAATGGCGCGGGCGAGGTAAAATAAGAGTTTGTTATCGCACCCTATTTTTGACCCCCTCCCCCCCTTCGCTCCTTCCCCGCAAAGCTGACTTACTGCTCTTTTCGGTCCTCTCTTTTCTGGTCAGTGTGTTTTCTTTTCTGCAAAGCTGGTTCTCTTTTTCTGGCCAGTATGCTCTCTCTTCTGTTCTCGCTTTTCCGGTCAGTTTGTCCTCTTTTCTGCTTAGTTAGTTCTCTTTTCTCTTCTCTCTTTTCTTGTCAGGATCTTCTCTTTTCCGCCAATTTAGTTCTCTTTTCTGTTTACTCTTTTCTGGATAGTACGTTCACTTTTCTGCTACGTCAGTTTTCTTTCCTGCTGTCTCTTTACTGGTCAATATCTTCTCTTTTCTGCTCAGTTAGTTCTCTTTTCTGTTGTCCGCTTTTCTGCCCAGTCAATTCTCTTTTTTGTTCTTTATTGCCCAGTTAGTTCTCTTTTCCGTTTTTTTTTTTTCCCATGAGGCCTGTCCTCTTATTTTCTGCTAAGTTTGTTCTCTTTTTTCGTAAGTCGGTTCTCTTTCTTTTTCTTTTTTACTTAATGCTCTTTTCTGTTTATCGCCTCGATTTTTAAGTTAGGATATGTTTCTCACCTTCATCTGTCACTAATTTCCATATCCTTTACTTGTTTCCCTTCACCGTTTCACTTTTCCGTCTTTCCTTCCTTTCTTGATTATTTTGTCTTTCTTTTCCTGCAACTCCAAGTTTTCATTCAGGATGTGTTTCTTATTTCTCTCCTTTTTTTCTCGGTTTTTCGTCTATTACTCACACTTAGTCTTATTCATAGTTTCTGTTGTTTTCCTTCATACTTCCTTCACGTACCATTTCAGTTCTTTCTCCCCTCATCACTGTTATTCCCCTCTCACTTCTTCACTCTTCTTCTTCCCACAGTTTTCTCCCAGTTTCTTATCTTTTTCACATTCTTTCAATCACTTCATCTTTCGCTTTTCATTATTACAGTTACTCCTTCTTTCTCAGTCTCGGTAACTTTTTCCTTCATCCCTCCACTTGTTCAATTTCAGTTCTTGCTTCCCTAATCAGTGTTATTTCCCCCTCTCTTCTACGTGTTTCTTTCCACACCTTTCTTATCTGTTGCTTTGTCTTTCCTCCTTTCACTTCTTTCTCATTTCTGTCTCTCTCAGTATCTCCGGTTCCCTTATCATTTTCATTCTCCCTTACTCCTCCGTTGTCACCTGGTTATTCTTTTCTCACTTTTCTCATAGCTTCTTATCTGCTGCTTATTCTTCCCTTCTTTCGTTTTTTCTTTCTCATTTATCTCCCCTTCTTCCTCATCCTCAGCATTTTTTTCCTTTATGTATCTTATCTGTCTCACTTACTCATTATTTCAATTTCCCGTTAAGCATTTCTTTCTATTGCTTTTTCACCTGTTTAATTACTCTTCACACTTTCTACTCTTGTTTTTTTATGCTATTCTCTCTCTCTCTCTCTCTCTCATTTTTTTTTTTTTTGCCCTATCCCCTTCATTCCATCTTCCCCTACCTCTGTCCTTTCTTTCCATCTTTCTTCTCTTCCCCTCTCCTTTCCCAGTTCTCCTTCCCTCTTTCCCCTCTTCCCTCCTCAACCTCCCTCCCTTCCAAACCCCCTCCTCTCTTCTCTCCATCATCCTTCCAAACTACTCTCTCTTCCTCCCTCCTCGCCCTCCTTTGCTCCTAAATCCCCATATCCCTTTCCTCCACCCTCCTCTCTCCCAGTTTTTCCCTCTTCCCCTTCCCTCCCAAACCCCCTTCTCCCTTTCCCTCCCTCCCTCTCTACTTTCCGTGTATCTCCCTCCCTTTCTTCCACTTTGGTTTCTTTTCACCCATATCCTCTCCCCCTTCTCTCCCCTCCTCTTCCTTTCTTCCCCTTTGCTTCCCTCCCTCCCAATCCCCTCCTCCCTCTTCCTTGCCTCCCTTTCCCTTCCTTCCCTTTTACTTCGTTCCCTCCCAAATCCCCTCGCCCCTCTTCCCCCCTCTCTACCTTCCCTTTTCTTTCTTTACTCCCAGATCTCCTCCCCTTCTTCCCCCTCCCTGCCTTCCCTCTCCCCCAAGCTCTCCCCTCCCTGAGCCCTAATTAAGGCCATGTGTATGCACGTATAATTTTAAGCACTAAAAGATTAACTATATTGCAGGCAGCCCGGGGGAAGGGAGAAAGAATACCTGATAGATAGACAGATAGACAGATAGAAAGATAGATAGATCAGTAGGTAGACAGCCAGACACAGATCTAGACAATGATTCAAACTGAGATAGACAGGTAGATAGATGGATAAAGATAGATAAACTGATGGATGGACTAGCTGAGATATATATAAAAATAGACAGATGGACACAAAATGGAAATAAATTGATACAGAGAATAGACAAGAGGATGATTATACATGAAAAAAAAAAAAAAAAAAGGAGACACGGAGACAAACAGACAGATACATATAAAGACTGATACAGACAGACAGACAGACAGATATAGATAGAATGACAGAGACAGAGGAACAGGAACTCAGACTGATATGACGGATGAATAAATTAAATAATGTCAAAGATGGACGGTGATAAAAACATAAACAGGGAGACATAAAGACAGACAATTCCAGACACGGGGAGAGGGGAAGAGAAGGAAGATGGAAAGAATGGGAAGTTGGAAGTGGATAGGGCAAAGGAAAGGGAGAGAGAGAGAGAGAGAGAGAGAGAGAGAGAGAGAGAATGGATGCAAGAGTATAGCATAAAAAAACAAGAGAAAACAGATACACTAATATCCAGTTCAAGTTAATCCTTTCACTCTGACGACACACTTATTTTAATCCGGGAAATACCAGACTGATAGACCACACGAGGTTCACTGCAGAATCGGGCATTCTACACTGAGGGAGAGCGATAGTCTGAACTAACCCCTCCTCCATGCTACACAAGTACGAATGGGAAACGGGATGTCCGTAAAAGAGTAATAAATGTGAAAGCCTATGCTGTGGCGGCTATGTTTGAGTGGCAGTCTGTATGTGTCAACGCTATGAACACCGAGGAAGCAAAGACAGAAAAGCATATGAAAGGACATTCTACCAGCGACCTCTGTAACTCCTTGAATCCGGTGACGCCTATTACGTTTTATTCTTCCCCTCCCCTCTCTTCCTTTCCTTCCCTTTTACTTCGTTCCCTCCCAAATCCCCTCGTCCCTCTTCCCCCATCTCTACCTTCCCCTTCCTTTCTTTCCTCCCAACTTAAGAGAGGCATTTCGGAAGAGAGGGCTTAAAACTGGCTTCTTTAACCCATACTCGATCTGGCGCTGACGGGAGCCTGTACGTGGTGGCATTGCGCATCCTGGGAGGGGTAGCTGCGGCGTCCATGAGGGAAACAAACCTCCCTATATTTCCCTGTACTTGGACCTACGAACGACCCTGGTGACACGCTGTCTACCACAAGGGGGCGACAAATCCATACCGTACCAGCAGGAGGGCCACAAGGGAGCAGTTGCTTACTTGTGATCGACAGGTCTACTCGGCCTGACAGACTGAGATTATGCAACAACAACTACTAATCTCCTTCCTAAGCTGCATAAAACCGTCTTAAGATGGCATAAAATTAAACAAAAACGTCAACGGAGTGAAAGGATTAAATGCCCAGCAGTGAGTCACGCAGCTCCAAACTGATTGAAATGAAGGATTAATAAGTAAACAGTATTGATAACCAGCTCTGGTCGGATATATACACGAGGTGGATCAATGGGGCCAAACAAGGCACACAATACAACGCCAGAGTTTTATGATGAACGCCATTGAACGCTAACACATACACCACCAATACCACTATATCAACATCCACACCTAACTCACTCACTAAGCTGAATAAAGTTGTCTGGCTGTGGCAAGAAAAACCATCGATACCATTACATCAGCACAATGTTTAAACCCTTCTTTAAGAGAGAGTTTTATGACAGCGCCATTGAACGCTGACATATACACCAACACCCACACGTAACTCACTCTCTAAGCTGAATCAAATCGTCTGGCAAGAAAAACCATCAATACTATTCCATCAGCATCATTATTTAACCTACTTTTTACGAGGGTGCCTTTAAGGAGAACAGAATCGTTCCGTGGCAGAAATAATTTACGACGAACGCTACTGAACGCAGACGTAAATATCCACCAATGTATATAGATCAACTTAATTCCTTCACTACGATGGAGGTAAATAGTAACTGGTCTCGAGGCTGCAAGAACTTACCACAAACTCCAACACTATACCCTTTTCACCTTAACTTGGCCCAGATTTTCCTTCTCCAGCTTATTCCACTTAGCTCAGGGGCATTAAAGGACAATACTACGGCTCTACCTCTTTTCCACAGCACTACTTCGTGACTAGCATCATATTTTAGTGTTAATGTATTGTTAGAACTAAGTATGCATGATGGAGGGACAGCAATATTAGGCCAGGGTTGAATAAAAAAGAATATAGCATACCTAACCACCAATATCCATAACGCCAATACCTACACTCCTTCATGCTATTCCTACTACACTACAGAATCAACCCCTGCCCGCACAACCCCACACTAACAACCTCTACTCCCCAAGAATGTTAATTATTACCCCCAACAAAAAAACACCTCTTCCAACCCCCCTACAAACCCAGCCTCCAATCCCCACAATCAGAACCCTTACACTCAAAACTCAACAAAATCTACTCTCCAAAAAAAAGTCATTACCACTCATACAATCCCTTCCTACCTACCCATCGCTAGTCTCCGGCTCCTAAAACACACACACACACACACACACACACACACACACACACACACACACACACACACACACACACACACACACTCTCATTCCTTTTACACCCAAATCTCTCCCTCTCCCAAATATCTACCACATCTCCCCAAAAATCAACCCCCCACCTCACAATTCCCCAATCTTCACTTCCCCCAGCCTCCACCTCCCCACCCTTCCCCCAGCCTCCACCTTCCCAAACTTCCCCCTAACCTCCACTCCCCAACCTCCCCCCAGCCTCCACCTCCCCAATCCCTAACGTATAATTATCAGGCGTCTCACCACCAGTTAATTTATTACGGGTTATAATGACCACTGCGGCCTCACCTCACCTCACCTAACCAGGAGCCCTGCCACGTGAATATACAAGGGATCTCCTCACCTCACGTCACCTAGCCATGCGCGCTGCCACGTGAATATACACAAGATCACCTTACTTCACCTCACCGCACCACGCGCGTTGCCACGTGAATATACACGGATCACCTCGCTTTATCTCACCTCACCACACGTGCTGCCACGTGAAAATACACGGGATCACCTCACTTCATCTCACCTCACTACACGCGCTGTCACCTGAATATACACGGGCTCACCTGGCCTTACCACACGTCACCTCACCACGCGCACTGTCGCGTGAATAATACAGGGGATCACCTCGCCTCATCACGGGTGCCGCCAGGAAAATATAGCCGACAGGTCAACCGGCCCACAGGTGAAATTTTGTGTACAGAACCTAGTCAAGCTTTGTGGTTTTGCTGTTTCTACATTATGTGCCATTCACAGCCGTTGTCATTTTATTTATATATTTAGTTATTCTGGTTGCCTTCAAACGATTTCAGTCAGCCCTAAGGTAACCCCAGGGTCAGAATGGGTCACAGCCTTTCTCTTATCCCCTTCAGACCCAGTGTGACTATTATATTCTGGTTACCCCCCTCCCCAACAACATTCAGCTGCACCGATGCACGTACAGGTCAATCTCATATAATCCCTTGGAAGGTGCAGAAGTCCGAGCCAAGGATACCGAACTCCACTTGTTACGAGCGAGCGAGCAATGTCTACTCTCATTTAAGTTTGGATATGAGCGGCCGGCCTAACCGACCCGATCATCACGTTTAGCAGAAGCTAATGATTTTAGTCCTATGTGAAGCAGAGTTGAAATTCTTTGTGGATGTGATACATTCATTCAATACATGCTGTTATCAACTAAAAATTCACCCATAAAACGTAGCCCTGACAATCTCAAGTTTCCCAAGGAGGTGTTCGGCTCAAATCGGTGAACGCCTCAGTTAAGAAATCCAATCAAAAAGGGTTTCCCGTCGTTTTTTGGCATCAACTCCAGCAATTAAATATTGGAGCTTTCGCCTATAACTTTATATCAGAGGGAAATTGCGATGACATGGCGCTCGCTCGCTCGCACGCGCTCACAAAGCCCACTTTACAGGTATATTTATGGATAGGTGACCGGTTTGTGCCTCTAGTGGAATGCATGATCAATGACCCTCTAGTCGTTTGTTAATTATTCGAATCGATACGCGGAGCAAATACATTTCACTCTGACCGGCGTTTTCAAACAAGTGAACGTTGTAATAAATCACCCCTTAAAGTCAAGAAGTCCTACATAAGGCTAACAAAATCCTCGGCGGCCAGCAAAAAATAAAACAAAAAATCGTAATCATTAGCAAAGGGTCGGAGGAAGCTGTTTTTAATCCAGTCTGTTAAGGGGAACCAAACTAAGCTGAATAAAACTGCAACTTGAATGAAATTCAAGGCACTATACTCTGTTAACTTTACCTTGGCCTAAAACTGCCATCCCACCACCCAGAATACCGTGTTATTACAATAAAGACTAGAATATGCAGCTAGTCATGAAGAGGTGCTACAGACAGTGTGTAGTGGCACAGAATTGCCTTTTTCTGTCACTGACCTACGTAAAATAAGCTGCAAAATGATGAAAATTTAGGCCAAGTTGAAATGAATGAAGTATAGAAATGAAAGGAATGGACTAACCTGACATGTACTCTACGTGAATGTTGGTCATTTACTCGTCATTTACTTCCTAACACCATTTCCTAAGCGATTTATTTTATTTATTACACCTCACTGTCTTTTTTGTGTTACGTAAACTCTTCCAAAATTGCCACACTCTGCATAAATAACATACAAAAAGATATTAACCAGCCATAATCAAAAATAAATAGCCAAGAAAGAGGTGTTAGGGAGCTTCCTTAACCGACAAGAATACGTGCCCATGTGTACGACTTGCAAGACATATTCCTTCTTTGTTTCAACTATCGACGCCTTGGCAGGGTCTTCAATGGCAGTCTCCGAGGCTCATTACTCTAGTCGTGCTCAATAAACCAACACACACACACACACACACACACACACACACACACACTGCTATGCGTATACGGACACAGAGACAGACAGGCACACGGACGGACGAACAAAGAGACAGCTTGGGATGGAGACAGAGAGGGGCGACAGCTACCTACGGAAGTGACTTGCCCAAAACAGCTATATAAAGAAACGGTGACTTCCGGTGTGGGTAACGCACACCGACACTCACACCCACGCAACACACGTAAGCACATAACAGGCTAATACACTAATGGCTATAGCAGTTCCACACACACACACACACACACACACACACACACACACACACACACACACACACACACACACGCACACACACACACACACACACACACACGGTAGGACCACACAAACCGAGTCGCACCCACATAAATTTTTTCACACACACCTACACAGTCACCCACAAATTTTTTCACACCGAAACCTGTACCTACACTTACATTTACTCTCACACCCACACCCACCCACCCATCCATCCCCCCACCTACCCATCCGCCCACCCAACCACACCCACACCCACACACACAGTCAAAAACGTGTACATTTTACAAAGCACACATACACCTTAAAATACACAGAAAAAAGTCACACCCACAAAATTTTTTCAAACCTACACAAACACATAAACTCGTCAATTTTACACACACACACACACACACACACACACACAAATTTCAACACACCCTCACAAACACACACACACACACACACACAAATTTCAACACACCCTCACAAACACACACACACACAAATTTCAACACACCCTCACAAACACACACACACACACACACAAATTTCAACACACCCTCACAAACACACACAGAGAAGGGGGGTGGTGGTGGAGGCGCGGGTCACACACAAATACAGTCATAAACACAATTCCGGTGCCGTGAGCCCTTTAACAACAACCTCGTCCATCCCGGTCCGACCCACACCACCACCATCACCACCACTACCACCAACACCGGTAAATGTGGACGCTGAACTGAACGCCGCCGGAAAATGCCCCCCACCTACCCTCACAAATGTCAACTACAGTCGGTCTGTTTTCATGTGACGAACTGGGCCATTCTCGTCACTTCAGTACGGTACTAACTATATAAAAATGATGCCATACTTCCTCTAGCATATATAAAAATGATGCTATGTGTCCCCTTAAGGAATCCCAGCTTTGGAGTTAGCCAAGGTAATCCTGATGTCTTCTATGAACTGGACGCTAAACCAAGTACCAAAACCAGCTAATTACTTCCTTACAGCTGCAGAAAGCTGTTGGGTAAAAAGAAATTTTAGATGTGCAATAAGATCTGTAACTCTGTGAGGGCCTCAGCTTGTGCTCCTGACCCTATGTAGTCACGCAGCAGAAAGATCACAAAGTAACTGTACTTGAGGCTGAATGTTTCCTCCAGAAGAGTGATGATTGTATGGGAAGCTACAAAGTTCAGAGCCACATTTCACTCTCATCGTAGTACGTCCCTGGGTCGATAGTAGCCATCCATCTACTACCACTACAATTACTACAATTACTACTACTACTACTACTACTATTACAACTATTATTGCTGCTACCGCCAAGTAGCTACTACTCTACGTCGTAGTAGCATGAAATTCGCTGAGCTTTGTTTATAAGGCAGGAATGAGTTTTCGTGGTTGCTGACCAAATCGATCCCCCAGCCTGCCTGCACTGGCCATCAACGGAACTGTGAGGGGTTCCGTTGGAGTAAACGCGCTATACTTTGAGGTTTTGTCTCAAGGTAACTAAGTGTTGTATTGTACATGAAAATCAACTTGTCATGAAGTGGAGACAGTCTCCTCATGCCCCCTCACTCATACCCTCATCCCACAACATTAACCCCACCACTCATCCCACAACACTGACCTCTCCCCTCATCCCACAACATTAACCGCACCACTCATCCCAAAACACTACTCCCTCCTCTCATCCCACACTCTCCCCTCGCCCCTCAACACTGCTCTCTCTTCTCATCCCACTCTCTCCCCTCACCCCACAACACTACTTTCTCCTCTCATCACACGACACTACTCCCTCCCCTCATCCCACTCCCTTCCCTCATCGCACAACACTATCGGTAGTATCGGTCTGCTCAAAACACTCACTGATAATAATTCCATGATTAGTTTACATCTCCACTATGATGGTTGTATTATTTGTTTCTTGCACTCTCCTTGCTGTTTAATTAAGCTCAGAAGAGATTTTCTGAACCGAAGATGTTAGTCATAGCCTTCAATAACCCCCTAAAACCTGAATAAATGCATCTACCAGCAGCAAATAAACAATACATATACAAATAAAAGTCACTGCATACAGAGGGTGAAAGTACAATAAAATCCCCGTCCCTAAAAAATAAAAATGCTGTTACTTTTTCATATTACAGTCAGAAACCAATCTTCCCAGTTTTGTCTAAGGATAATTTAAAATTTGAGGAAACATATAATAAGTTGGTACAATGCGTGTCTTGGATTATCTGATATTTCCACAATGTATCCACCAAAGCTTAGGTCTGTTTGAAGAGTACTTAGAACCAGTGAAAGATACTAAATACTATGTGTGTCTTGGAGGAGTCGATTTTCAACAAAAGGTTCACGAAAACTTAAGATATTGGTTCCTTAGTTTTGTGTCAAGATGATCTAAATCTAGTGACACTTAACTGAAGATACCGCGTGTCTTGGATGATTCGACTTTTCCACAACATATTCACCAGAACTTAGATGTCCTTAGTTTTACCTGAAGATAAAGCTAGCGAAACAAATTAACTGGATAGAACGCGTCTCCTGGATGAGTCTCCTTTTTCATAACACATTCAGCACATATTAGGATGATATTTAATTCCCTGACTCAACTGGTTACAACAAATATATCTGACCTTTGCAAAATTTAGCGCCTACTCTCCGCCCACATGACATCACAGACGAGCAATCTGTTCAAGGTCCTTACCTGGGAAAGAAAATACAAATAAATTTAGTATATGCAGGTCAATTATTGTAAAAATGTTATAATTTGTATAAGCATTCATATAGTTATTAAACTAATTAGTAGTCAAATGGCCCAGATATACACAGGAGTTGACTGTGCATTAAAAGCTACAAGAGGTCAATTTTTGTATGTAGTTTTGAAGGAGAGAGAGAGAGAGAGAGAGAGATGCTAGAAGGATGTGCAGAATGACGAAGTGAGGGAGGGAGGGTGACACTGGAGGTAAAACTTGATTCCGAGAACATACATGACTGGACTCTGCACTTCAGAAATTAGATTCATCACAGGTAAATACGTCTAGATAAAAAAAGTCTTGAAGACTGAGACACATTAAGGTACAGGGAAATACAAAGGTCTGTTCGCCTCTCCCGCCTCTTCCTCACTGCTGGAGTTATGGATGATCGAAGAAGACGTTCTGTGGTCCACAGCATCACCCACAAATGAATACTTCTCTAATACGCAACTCAGGCCACTGCGTCATATCCAAGCGTCTGTGAATTTAACTATGAAATTACAGTAGGAGAGACGAAAGGAAATTAGTGACTCTATAAATGCATTCCAGTTTAGATAGGATACATGTGAGAGGAACGTACAGTAAAAACATCGTAAACATCGGGAAGTAGATTCTAAACATCGGCAAGTAGAGTCAACGCGTAGGTCCAAGGGATTAAAAAAAAAATAGCTTAGTGGAGTGGCGGAACATGGGAGGGAAGCACAAGAAGGTAAAACTTCATTACGTCAGCGACTTATGGGGCAAGATGCGCTTAAGCTCATCTCGGTGGGGTGATATTTACTAGTTGGCAGCCCCCTCCCCGCCCCACCACCCAAACAACACCCACTGCCCGCCCCACCACCCAAACAACCCCCGCCCAGTCCCACCACCCAAACAATCCCCGCCCCGCCCTACCACCCAAAACAACCTCCACCCCGCCCCACCACCCAAAACAACTCCCACCCCGCCCCATCATCTAAACAACCCCCATTACCATCTCCACCATCTTAACCCCCGTCCCACTTCACCACGCAAACACACCCCGCCCCGCCCCACCACCCAAACAACCCCCACCCCGCCCCATCATCTAAACAACCCCAACCCCGCCCCAACCAAACAATCCCCACTGCCCATCCCACGAAGATACAAGACAGTACGTCAGAATTATCCCTCCACTTTACTTAACCCACTGAGCTCGGGGATGCCTTTGTCGTCTTATTACTACAAGTTTCCGACTTTTCTTAAACTCAGAATTAACCTGAAGTGCTAGAAGGGTTAGGTACATCTTTTATAAGCATCTTGAACACGATAAGTTGAATAAAATCGTCTGGCAGCAACAGGAGTAAACCAAGAGGACGTTTCCCGTATTCAAAGGGGATAATGTCATTGTCAGTCGTCTGTTTCGTCCCGTTAGCTGTCCCTTCCCGTCTAGTTAGATTCGTAGACTGTCTATATACTAAAGCCACACATCCACCCCTCCGCCCAGGGATCAGCAATACTTCAATTTTTCTGATGGTGTCCGCCAAATTATGTTCTTCCCTTCACCCAGCCAGGTCCGTCTAGTTTATTATTATTATTATTATTATTATTATTAACTACTACTACTACTACTATCATTATTATCATCATCATCATGATTATCATTACTCTTATTTTTTGTCCATACTACTTCGGTTTGAAAATATTACCTCCACCCCTTGCCAAAAACCAGTCTTTGCACTCCTTTCATTTCCCCATCAGAGCAACAACAACAACAATAATAATAATAAATAATAATAACAACAACAACAGCCTTAGTAGTGGCGTTGAGATAAATAAAGTCAGCCACGAGAGACATTTCGTGGTTAATAATAAGGATTACCTCTTTTCCCAACTTTCTGTTCGTTCCCAAATCCACTCATCTCTAATTCGCATCTTCCTAACTCATCTAACTTACTGATCAACTTAGTAATCTAGTTCCCAAATCCACCTTGCCCTATATTCTCGCCAGTTAAGGAAGCACCCTAACACCTGCACCTTTGCGATTTATTTTTGGATATGGATGACAAATAACCTTTTGTACGTTACTTATGCAGGTATGGCTATACTGGAAGGATGTATACAACACAGAAGGACAGTAAGGTGTAGTATGGAAAATAAATCGCTTAGGAAAAGGTGTTAGGGAGCTTCCAACCCGCTAAACTGTACTCTTTTCACTCTAACCTGGCCTAAGATTGCCACCTCCTCGTCTTCAGTGCTGCGTAGTATCAACAGACTCACCACTAGGAAATGGCGCTAGTAACGAAGAAGTGCTATGGACAAGATACAGAGCCGTATAATTTTTTTTTTTTCTGCCACTGAACTATGTGAAATAAACCGCAAACGGACGAATATCTGGGCCAAGTTAAGGTAAAAGGACTATAGCTGATCCCACACGGTCACTAATTTACACACGTCAAATATTCTCAAGGGTTTAAAAAATTCAGAATAACGATTTTGTTTTATTCCTGATACCACCAGACGATTTTATTCAACTTAAGCCTTTTCGCAGTGCGGGGGTTGTGGAAGGCTGAAATCTAATCCCTCCATTTCTAAGTCTTTCC